>NC_056498.1:94290361-94332331 GCF_014905685.2 Nematolebias whitei
TTTTTTTTGCTTTGTTTTGTTTTTTGTTTTTTTGAATGTCCAGAGGACCAGATTGAACTTTCTTGGATCTTACGTCTATATGCTCTTTGTAGACTTTACATCTGCCTTCAACACCATGATCCCCCAAACCCCAATGGACAAACTATTCACACTAGGACTAAGCCCCTCCCTTTGCAACTGGGTACTAGACTTCTTAACAAGCAGCCCACAGTCAGTGAGGATCCACAACTTCTCCTCCTCCACCATAACTCTCAACACTGGCTCTCCTCAGGGATGTTTGTTGAGCCCTCTCCTGTTTACTCTGCTCATGGATGATTGTGTAGCTACCCATTCAGGCTGTCACATTGTAAAGTTTGCAGATGATACAGCGGTGGTGGGATGCATCACAAGCAATGATGAGTCCAGCTACAGGCAAGAGGTGGAACACCTGGAGAGCTGGTGCAAAGAGAATAACCTTCATATCAATGTGAAGAAGACAAAGGAGATGATTGTGCACTTCAGAAGGAACAAACACACCTACACCCCCTGAAAATAAGAGGATCTGCGGTGGAAATGGTTTCCAGCTACAAGTACTTGGGTGTACACATGAATGGCAACCTCAGCTGGGCAACAACACTTCCAGCCTGATCAAGAAAGCTCACCAGAGACTCTTACTTCCTCAGGTGACTGAGATGAGCTGCTCTGGGAAGCTCGGTCCTCACCTCCTTCTACAGGTGGACAGTATCCTGTGCTCCAGCATCAATGTGTGGCATGGAGGCTGCATAGCTGCAGAAAGAAAAGCTTTGCAGAGAGTGGTGAAGGCTGCACAGAAGACTATTGGAGTCAGTCTCCCCACCGTTACAGACATTTACACCTCCAGATGCAGGAAGAAGGCCACCTACATCATGAAGGACCCCACTCACCTAGCTCACACACTTTTTGCCCTGCTCCCCTCAGGAAGGAGGTTGAGGAGCATTAAGTGTAGAACCACTAGACTGAGGAACAGCTTCTACCCTGAGGCTGTTGGACTCATGAATCTCTAACCAGAATAATCACTGTGAAAAATCCCATCATGTTGCTACTGATCTGTTTCATGTTGAGGTGTTCATGCGTGCTCATCTGCTCACACAGACTCATGGTCATGTTCATGCTGCTGTTTGACGTAAAGTTTTTATGTTATTAGTGCTTAGTGTATTTTAATTGATGTTAAATACCTCATTTTTTTAAAGCCGTGGTCCTTAAATTGTGTCCTGATTTCTCCTAAAACCCTGCAGTCATTCTTTGTATCCTTCTGCTGTATGCTTGGGTGTTTGTCCCTTCTTGGCCCCTATGGTCTTCCAAGTTGGGCGTCTGATCTTCTGCTCACTGATCACACACAAGAAATGCGGTACATTACAGATGATTTATCACTGAGATATAACTGTTGGAATAATCTAGGGGACGCACTGGAGTCAATTGTTAAACCACAAAACCAAATGTGTGTCGAAGTTCTCACTGATGACACCAAAAATCTGGTTCAGATCAGATGACGTATCACAGAGATCTAACCGTTTGAATCATGTAAGGGGCGCACTGGATTCAAATCTTAAAAAACAATATCAATGTGTCTAGAAGTACTCACTGATTACACACAATAAATCTGGCGCGGATCGGTTGATGTATCACTGAGATATAACGTTGGAATAATCTAGGGGGTGCACTAGAGTTATATGTTAAACCATAAAAATGAATGCGTCTAGAAGTGCTCACTGATAACACACCAAAAACCAGGTTCAGATCAGATGATGTATCTCTGAGATATGACTGTTGGAATAATCTAGGGGGCGCACTGTAGTCAATTGTTAAACCACAAGACCAATATGTGTAGAAGTTCTCACTTATTACGCACAATAAATCTGGTACAGATCGGACTATTTATCAATGAGATATAACAGTTTGAATAATCTTGGGAGCACACTTTAGTCAGAACTCTTCCCAGAGCGATGGCCACTCCTCCCAGCAGTCTGCTGAGCTCTTCGTCACTGCGGACAGCCAACTATAGGTGCCGAGGAACGATCCTGTCCTTCCGCTGTCATGAGCTGTGTTTCCTGCTAGTTCCAGGGTCTCAGTGGTCAGGCACTCGAGCACAGCCGGCAGGAAGATGAGAATGCGTCCAAAGAACATCCTTTTCAACTCATTTGAGATGTGGGGCTAGTTGAGCTACCAATTAAATTGTTACTTTTATTCTAACCTTTTCCATCTGGGTTTTTAATGTTACCTCCCCTTCTCCTGGCTGAGCCGGGTCGTAACATTAATTTTTTTTTTAATAAAATAATAAATTTAATTGGTCAGTTTAAAATAAAATTCAACATTAACAAAAGGAGGGGTACTTTCAAAGTACCAGTTACAACAAAGTTTTCACAACCAAGTCAATAACAAAATTAAGGTTAACCAAGTTAATGAATACTCAAACCAAATTTATAATGAGTCAAAACAAAAGTAAACAAGTAAGCCTTCTAACTGCTTTAAGGGGCTTGCAAACAACACCAACAACCAACTGCAACTGCATGATTTAACTGTTGGCCAAAGCCAAACGATTCAAGTCAAGAGCCTCAAGTCCAAAGACACAGAAACCCATACTAATGGCGAGCTGCTCTAAACAACAGCCGCCCTGTATGGCAGGAGAGCTGGGTTGAAATAGGCAGGCCTCGTCTGTGGTTGGAGGAGCAGGAGGTGAAGAAGCCAACCAGGATGCAGCTTGATGTCCATTGGGGAGGATTCAGGAAGTGAAGCAGCCAATCCCAGATGGGCCACAGCACAGGCCATAACACCTCCCCCCTTAAAACCTAAACCAAAAGGTTAGGGCACAAGAAATACAGAGTAAAAGGACGAGCAGCCGCAGAGGGGGACGAGCAGCCGCAGAGGGAGACGAGCAGCCGCAGAGGGAGACAAGAAGCCGCAGAGGGAGACGAGCAGCCGCAGAGGGGGACGAGCAGCCGCAGAGGGGGACGTGCAGCCGCAGAAGGGGACAAGCAGCCGCAGAGGGGGACGAGCAGCCGCAAAGGTAGACGAGCAGCCGCAAAGGGAGACGAGCAGCCGCAGACGAGCAGCCGTAGAGGGAGACGAGCAGCTGCAGAGGGAATCAGAGGACCAGAGAGAATCAGAGGACCATAGGACATCCTTCAGCAGAAGGACCAGCAGATGGCAACAGAAGACCATAGGACATCCTTCAGCAGAAGGACCAGCAGACGGCAACATGCCAACAGAAGTCAGCAGGTTCATCAGCAGAAATCTCAGGAAGCACAAGTTTCAGTTCCACCAGTCTCTCCATCACAAGGTTCTTTAATTCCTTTTTAAGGAGTTGCTTTGGGCAAAAAATAGAAAAATGGGCTGCATTTTGAGCCAAATCATCTTTACGGCAAAGCTCCAGCTGATCAAGAGAGGGACGCTTTAAAAACTGCTCAAGATCAAACTGTGCCACGCTTAATGAGCGTAACAAGTTGCAGCTGCTCAACCAAGAATGTCACTCAGATAAACTGACCAAACAATCACCACTTCTAAAGTTACAGGATTACATTAAAAATCCCGGACGAGCCCCCATTAATGTTACGACCCGGCTCAGCCAGGAGAAGGGGAGGTAACATTAAAAACCCAGATGGAAAAGGTTTGAATAAAAGTAACAATTTAATTGGTCAGTTTAAAATAAAATTCAACATTAACAAAAGGAGGGGTACTTTTAAAGTACCAATTACAACAAAGTTTTCACAACCAAGTCAATAACAAAATTAAGGTTAACCAAATTAATGAATACTCAAACCAAGTTTATAATGAGTCAAAACAAAAGTAAACAAGTAAGCCTTCTAACTGCTTTAAGGGGCTTACAAACAACACCAACAACCAATTGCAACTGCATGATTTAACTGTTGGCCAAAGCCAAACGATTCAAGTCAAGAGCCTCAAGTCCAAAGACACAGAAACCCATACTAATGGCGAGCTGCTCTAAACAACAGCCGCCCTGTATGGCAGGAGAGCTGAGTTTAAATAGGCAGGCCTCGTCTGTGGTTGGAGGAGCAGGAGGTGAAGAAGCCAACCAGGATGCAGATTGATGTCCATTGGGGAGGATTCAGGAAGTGAAGCAGCCAATCCCAGATGGGCCACAGCACAGCTGAGTCAGCAATCAACCTGCAAACACTTGTTTTGCTCAACCAAATGGCCTCAGGCCATTACAGCCACCAAGCACAAAAAAACACCAGCACTTCAGCATTAGACCAATGTGTTGTCATTATTGTTTTTAAAATTTTTAAAATTGGTCCAGCCGCTGCTCAGGTCTGAGAAATTGCAAATGGTGGATCAGTGTTTTGAAAAGTTTCTGAAAGATCCAGTGACTCCGCCCCATCCAATCACTGACCGACAGTATTCTGACAACATATTTTTGTACTTACTCAGCTGGGTTAGAACCACAGAGACATGGGTGCTAAAAATAGGGACCGGTTCTACGTACCGTTACTAATGGAAAAGCCTTGGAACCGAGCTGAGTCGAGTCTAGTTGGGCTGTACCGTTACAAATGGAAAAGGGCTATATTTACCAAACACAGAAAGATTTTTTTAACTTTTATTTAAATATATACCAGTCTTGACTGACTACTTTAAAAATAAATCTGACGACTTGTCCACCGTTGAACTCTCATGGACAGAAGGGGAGGGGGGGGGGGGGGGGACTCCTTCTGCTTCTCCGCTTCGTGTTCAGATGTGACTTTAAAATGAGATCCTGGTATTTAAATGTTTATTCATCGACACAGAAAGATGTCACACAGAAATAATTTAAAAACTTTTATTAAAGCATTCACCAGACTTGACTGCTTTGTATCTCCAATCCTGACCATCATCATGTTGATGCAAAGCTTACAGGCAGCAGCTCCCTTTCCTTCTCGACAGCCGATCGCTTTTATACTGTGGCCCTAAGGTGTACAGGTCCTTCTCAAAAAATTAGCATATTGTGATAAAGGTCATTATTTTCTATAATGTAATGATAAAAATTAAACTTTCATATATTTCAGATTCATTGCACACCAACTGAAATATTTCAGGTCTTTAATTGTTTTAATACTGATGATTATGGCATACAGCTCATGAAAACCCAAAATGCCTGTCCCAAAATATTTGCATATTTCATCCCACCAATGGGTCTATACAAGTGTTTTTAATACAAAAAACGCCAACCTTCAAATAATCATGTTCAGTTATGCACTCAATACATGGTCGGGAATCCTTTTGCATGAATGACTGCTTCAATGCGGCGTGGCATGGAGGCAATCAGCCTGTGGCACTGCTGAGGTGTTATAGAGGCCCAGGATGCTTTGATAGCGGCCTTAAGCTCATCCAGAGTGTTGGGTCTTGCGTCTCTCAACTTTCTCTTCACAATATCCCACAGGTTCTCTATGGGGTTCAGGTCAGGAGAGTTGGCAGGCCAATTGAGCACAGTAATACCATGGTCAGTATACCCTTTACCAGTGGTTTTGGCACTGTGAGCAGGTGCCAGGTCGTGCGGAAAAATTAAATCTTCATCTCCATAAAGCTTTTCAACAGATGGAAGCATGAAGTGCTCCAAAATCTCCTGATAGCTAGCTGCATTGACCCTGCCCTTGATAAAACACAGTGGACCAACACCAGCAGCTGACATGGCACCCCAGACCATCACTGACTGTGGGTGCTTCACACTGGACTTCTGGCATTTTGGCATTTCCTTCTCATCAGTCCAGTGTTGCTTCTCTGTAGCCCAGGTCAGGCGCTTCTGCCGCTGTTTCTGGTTCAAAGGTGGCTTGACCTGGGGAATGTGGCACCTGTAGCCCATTTCCTGCACACGCCTGTGCACGGTGGCTCTGGATGTTTCTCGTCAAGACTCTGTCCACTGCTTCCGCAGGTCCCCCAAGGTCTGGAATCGGCCCTTCTCCACAATCCTCCTCAGGGTCCGGTCACCTCTTCTCGTTGTGCAGCATTTTTTGCCACACTTTTCCCTTCCCACAGACTTCCCACTGAGGTGCCTTGATACAGCACTCTGGGAACAGCCTATTCGTTCAGCAATTTCTTTCTGTGTCTTACCCTCTTGCTTGAGGGTGTCAATGATGGCCTTCTGGACAGCAGTCAGGTCGGCAGTCTTACCCATGATTGCGGTTTTGAGTAATGAACAAGGCTGGGAGTTTTTAAAAGCCTCAGGAATCTTTTGCAGGTGTTTAGAGTTACGTTGTTGATTCAGATGGTTAGGTTAATAGCTTGTTTAGAGAACCTTTTCACGATATGCTAATTTTTTGGGACAGGGATTTTGGGTTTTCATGAGCTGTATGCCATAATCATCAGTATTAAAACAATTAAAGACCTGAAATATTTCAGTTGGTGTGCAATGAATCTGAAATATATGAAAGTTTAATTTTTATCATTAAATTATGGAAAATAATGACCTTTATCACAATATGCTAACTATTTGAGAAGGACCTGTAAATGAACAACATTTGAACAAATGGAATTACATTTGAAAAAACACAACAAAAACAACAAAGTCACAACATTTGAAAAAACAGAATTACATTAGAAAAAACAGAATTACATTAAGCCAAAGCGGAAGTGGCCAGAATCACATTTGAAAAAACAAAAGCACATTAAAAAAAACAGAATCACATTTGAAAAAAACAGAATGACATTTGAAAAAAATGGAATTACATTAAGCCAATCAGGAAGTTTTTCGTTATTATTATTATTTTTTTACTTTATTAACAGCATAAAACTGAACAACAGAACAATATACAGTACACACACATCAGAGATATGTGTGTACTGTATATTCTAAAAAATGTTGTCAGGTCCTCTGGATGTTCAAAAAACAACAACAATAAATAAATAAAATCATAGAAACGTTTCATCTTTCATCCGAAAGGCTTCTTCAGTCTGATGAGCTGTAATCAGCTCAGTCTTATAAATAGCACCTTCTCATAGTGGGTCAAACAGTTTGTTGTTGACTTTTAAAACTAGTTGTTCACATGATCAAGGAGGACCATCAGCCTAACAATGGATCGTTAGCACCCCGATGGCTGCTTGCTATCCACAGGGGGCTGAGTGATACTAGCAATTGTAAGAGGAGGACAGTTGAACACAGAGGCCTCCAGAGGACCTGACTTGACTTTTGTAGATTTTTCTACCTGGATTATTGAGCATGCATCAGGATGTACTGTATATTGTTCTGTTGTTTGGTTTTATGCTGTTAATAAAGTTTTTTTTAAAAACTTCCTATTTTGCTTAATGTAAATCTGTTTTTTCAAATGTCATTCTGTTTTTTCTAATGTGATTCCGGCCACTTCCACTTTGGCTTAATGTAATTCTGTTTTTTCTAATGTGATTCCGGCCACTTCTGCTTTGGCTTAATGTAATTCTGTTTTTTCTAATGTGATTCTGTTTTTTCAAATGTAATTCTGTTTTTTTCTAATGTTGTTGTGATTTTATTATTTTTGTTGTGGTTTTTCAAATGTAATTCCGTTTTTTAAATGTTGTTCATTTACTTCTTAGGGCCATCATACTTTTAACATGAAAGCTGCATCATAAGAAATTCTCAGTGCGTTTTCCATTTTCACTGAACAAATGAACAGGTCTGTGCATGAAGCGCAAAATACGATAAACAACACAGGAATGATCTAAAGAAATTAATTCACGTCTATCTTGGGATGGTCCTCGAGAGTACTTCGTTGGTCATTCAGGTTAGACTTCTGGTCACATGATGACAGAGTTGGTAGAGTTATGGCTGGGTATTTGAAACCATGAGCAAAAGACCTTGTACATCTGATTACCTGAGGGCATTCTCTCTGTGTCACAAACGCCTTCCCCCATGAGGGGTGGGGTGCTGGGAGCCATGAGTGCCCAGTTCTGTCAAAGGAAAATACAAACCGAATTCCAAAAAAGTTGGGACACTAAACAAATTGTGAATAAAAACTGAATGCAATGATGTGGAGGTGCCAACATCTAATATTTTATTCAGAATAGAATACAAATCACAGATCAAAAGTTTAAACTGAGAGAATGTATCATTTTAAGGGAAAAATCTGTTGTTTCCAAATTTTATGGCGTTAAGAAATCCCAAAAAAGTTGGGACAAATCCATTTTTACCACTGTGTGGCAACCCCCTTCTTCTTACAACACTCAACAGACGTCTGGGGACAGAGGAGACCAGTTTCTCAAGTTTAGAGATAGGAATGCTCTCCCATTCATGTCTAATACAGGCCTCAAACTGTTCAATCGTCTTGGGCCTTCTTTGTCGCACCTTCCTCTTTATGATGTGCCAAATGTTCTCTATAGGTGAAAGATCTGGACTGCAGGCTGGCCATTTCAGTACCCGGATCCTTCTCCTACATAGCCATGATGTTGTGATATCTGTAGAATGTGGTCTGGCATTATCGTGTTGAAAAATGCAGGGTCTTCCCTGAAAGAGATGACGTCTAGATGGGAGCATATGTTGTTCTAGAACCTGAACATAGTTCTCTGCATTAATGGTGCCTTTCCAGTCATGCAAGCTGCCCATGCCACAAGCGCTCATGCAACCCCATACCATCAGTGATGCAGGCTTCTGAACGGAGCGTTGATAACAACTTGGGCTGTCCTTGTCCTCTCTGGTCCGGATGACATGGCGTCCCAGTGTTCCATGAAGAACTTCAAATCGTGACTCATCTGACCACAGAACAGTCTTCCATTTTGCCACACTCCATTTTAAATGACCCCTGGCCCAGTGCAAACGTCTGAGCTTGTGGAGCTTGCTTAGAAATGGCTTCTTCTTTGCACTGTAGAGTTTCAGCTGGCAACGGCGGATGGCACGGTGGATTGTGTTCACTGACAATGCTTTCTGGAAGTATTCCTGAGCCCATTCTGTTATTTCCTTGACAGTGGCATTCCTGTTTGAGGTGCAGTGACGTTTAAGGGCCCGGAGATCATGAACATCCAGTAGAGTTTACGGCCTTGAACCGTACGCACAGCGATTGTTCCAGATTCTCTGAATCTTTTGATGATGTTATGCACGGTTGATGATGATAACTTAAAAGTCTTTGGTCTTTTACGCTGGCTAACAACATTCTGGTATTGCTGCACTATCTGTCTGCGCAACAATGGTGGAATCGGTGATCCTCTTACCATCTTGGCTTCTGAGAGACACTGACACTCTGAGAAGCCCTTTTTATACCCAATCATGTTGTCAATTGACCTAATTAGTGTTAATTGGTCTTCCAGCTGTTCGTTATATGCTCAATTTCCTTTTTCCAGCCACTTGTCCCAACTTTTTTTGGGTTTGTTGACACTGTGAAATTTTGAATCAACATATTTTTCCTTTAAAATGTTACATTTACTCAGATTAAACTTTTGATCTGTCATCTATGTTATATTACGAATAAAATATTGACATTTGCCATCTCCACATCATTGCATTCAGTTTTTATTTACAATTTGTTTAGTGTCCCAACTTTTTTGGAATCCGGTTTGTATTAGTCAGTGGCAGGAAGCTACTGAGAGATGGCAGGAAGTCCTTCAAAATAAAAAATAAAAATATAAGTTTATGAAAAAAATACATAAATGGTAAATAGTAAATGGACTGTACTTATATAGTGCCTTTCTATCTTATTTCAAGATACTCAAAGGGCTTTACACTACAATCTGTGCCCTCATTTACCCATTCATACAGCACTCTACATCTCTACAAAGCTAACTGAACAAATCATTCTAATGAGACTGATCAGTGCTTTAGCTCACATTCATACCCGGATGGGACACACATCAGAGGCTATGTTCAGTGTCTTTCCCAGGGACACTTCGGCATGTGACTGCTGGTGGATTCGAACCCCCAACTCTCGCATTGGAGGACGACTGCTCTAACCATTCAGCCAAAGCCTCCCATAAATAAGCCGCTCCTGCAAATAAACCGTGGGGTACAAAGTGTGAGGCAAAAGTAGCGGCTTATAGAACGGCAATTATGGTATATATAAATACTAAAATAAACTATTACTTACTACTTCTACTACTATTCCTACTTCACGGTTTTTCCACTTATTGAGGGGCTTCAGGGCACGGATCCCCCGTGATAAATGAAGGACTATTGAATATCAGTTATCGGTGGTTGCCGTCCCTTATTCCCAATATTGGTATCAGTGATAGCCAAAATTTCCTTATCAGTCGAGCTCTAACAATCACAGATGACACAGAAACCAGTGAAAACAGAAAAAAACAAAAATGTCCATGCTCATTAATACAGGTATACAATCCAACAATTTTTAGTCAGGTCATAAAAAAAATTAAAACATAGTTTGTCATTTAAGTTCTGGACATAAGGCGGTGTCTCTCTGTATTAGGAATGCATTTATAAAATGGACCAATGCTTTTTTTCCTCTTTATGTCCTTGTTTCTCGGCTATAGGAGTTCATAATCAACTCTCCTGACTTTGAGGCTGCTAAGTTCTGGGTGGGGAACCTGGGTAAGACTGCCACCCATGCTGTGGTGTTTGCTCAGCTCTACACACCAGACCATGTCTGCCATGGCCTGCACTCCTTCATTGTTCCGGTAAGACCCACAATGAAACGAAAATTATTTTTTAAGAGTTTAGATGAAGTTTGGTGTTGCTCTGATTTTCAATTCAATTCAATTCAGTTTATTTATTTAGCACCAAGTCATAACAGAACATCTCAGGACACTGAACAGAAACATTCATATATAAAAATAACAAGTTAACTATTTATCTCAAGAGCAGACTGCTTTGAATTTATTTATTTTTATTGTTGTGAAGGTCTTACAATCTACAAAGTAAATTAAATAAGTTAAAAGAAAAAGAGTTAAATAACTTTATACATAAATGAGTAAAATAAAATAATGTGTACCTTATTATCTATACAAACACCACTATTTTCTTAACAAATGCGCAAAAATACATTCAAATTCATATAAAAAAGGGTCTGTTACAACAAAACAAAAAATAAATGTAAAAAAGACAAGAAAGGGGTCTCTTTATGAAATAAAGTTAAATTTCTTAAAAATAGTTATTGTTTTTACAAGTTTCTGATTATTTAAATAAAGGTTTTCCACAGAGGTAATATAGGTTTTTAAGTCAGTTTCTTTAAAAATGTTAAATGAGGGTATTTTTTCACTCCATTTTATCTTGTGGACATAGTATTTTGCCTGGATTATAATTAGATTTACTATATATATTTCATCTTAAGAAAAGGCTGAATTGTTAAAAATGAGCAATATTTGCAATTTTGATAATACAATGTTCTTTCCAACTTTTTCTGTAAAGGTTCCAATATACTCGCGTGTCCTGTCAGCCGCGGGGAAACTGTGAGCACCGTCCGCAGAGGGTTGAGACATCATACTCGAGTGTCCACCCTGAGCGGCTGCTGTCAGCTCCACAGACAAGGGACGTTTACCTTCGGGACAAATTGAGGTCGCCGATTGGTCATTTGCTGACACGCCTACTGGATTGATTGACAGGTCGCAAAAAAAAAAAAACGCAGCAGTGTTCTGTGTTTATATGTTGTTAATAAAAAGTTCTAAAAAAAAAACAGGCCCTGCAGCCCACGCATCAGTCTAGCCCACCAGGAAATCTCAAGAACCTTCCACAGCTATGATTTTAATTTGCTCGTGACAAATTCCTTAATTTCTCACAATTTCTGTCATGGTATCAACGGAGGAGGAGGAAGAGATCGCTTGCCTTTTGGAAAAAAAACAAGAGAAAAGGCCAGATCAGGGATAAAAATAGGGGTTAAAAAACTGAGGTTCTTTTATGGCACCGACCGAACTGCGTCGGTCGTTGTATGAATTGAAACATCACTCTTCTTTCGGTGTCAAGTTTTGGTATTGGATGTAACGTGTCACGTGGTTTCGGCACGCAGGCAGGTAAAACACCAGACATGTGACAAACGGACTACGTGTTTACACCCAGAGCTGTATAGGGCTGCCCTACAGCTGTATGTCTATGGTGCTGGTTACGCCCACAGACGGGGTTCACGTGTGCAGCACGTGTGGCGTCGAACGGCTTCAATTTACGAGCGGAAAGTTGTTCCATGTTTGTCATACCATTCACCATTACTGTTGAGTAACTGGTTTATTAGATTAATATTTTTATCAACCCAATTATGTAAATGTAATGATTTGTTTTTATGTAGTATAAAAGCATTGCTCTATATGATGCATTTATGAGGAGAGTAGTTGTGTTTGTATAGAAGAGGCCAACATAACAGAACCTGCTGATGAAACTTAGCTAATTTGACTGGAAGCTTTCCAACTGAGAAAGGACAACGCAAGAAAAAAATAACACCCCCTAGTTTGCTAAACAGATGATTTGGGAAAATATTCCACATAGAATTTGGATTTTTTTTTTTTAGAAATCTCTTAATCAGTTAATTTTTAATATCTGATTAAAGACAGTAAATGTCAAAACATTCAAACCTCCGTCAGCTATAGAATTTGAGAAACTATATATTTTTTTATTTTATGAGCATTATTTTTCCACAGAAACTTGAAGAATTTTATCCAGATCAGAGCAGAGAGCTTTGCTGACCTCTTGTGATGAAAAAACATGCAATGCCCTTGATATTCCTTCTGCTTTGCTTAATAACACTCTACTATGAATATCTAAAAAAGTTAAATCTGGTCCTCTGGACATTCAAAAAATAAAAAATTCTAGAAACGTTTCGTCTTTCATCCGAAAGACTTCCTCAGTCTGAGGTGCTGTAATCAGCTCAGTCTTATAAATAGCACCCTCTCACAGTGGATCAACCAGTTTTCTGCTGACAGCCAAAACCAGCTGCTCACCTAATCAAGGAGGACCATCAGCCTAACGATGGATCATTTGCACACTGATGTCTGTTTGCTATTCACAGGGGGCTGAGTGATACTAGCAATGGCAGGTAGGCATTCTTGGACTGTGAGGTCTCAGTTTCTGATAGAGGACATTTGCAAACTGAGGTGTACTGCAAACCCATTCACACAGACCAGTGTTTGCAGTTTGACCCCCATCACCCTTTGGAGCACAAGTTACGAGTCATCAGGAGTCTGTACCACAGAGCAGACAGCGTCCCCACTAACTCAGGAGCCAGGCAAAAGGAGAAATCCCACACAAGACAGGCTGTAGAGCAATGTGGATAACCTACCTGGGCCTTCCTGAAAGCGGAGAAGAAACCCAAACAGGACTCCAGTCAGCCATCAGGTGAAAAGGAGGAACCCAGACCAGTGGTCATTCCATATGTTGCGGGAGTATCAGAGAAACTGAGACGTTTATTTTCTAAACATAACGTCCCAGTGGCTTTTAAGCCCCAAAATACATTATGGCAAAGATTGGTTCATCCCAAAGATCCAGTCCCCCGGTACAAACAGAGAAATATTGTGTATGCTGTTCAGTGTCAGGAGGGCTGTGATCATTTTTAAATTGGGGAAACTAAGGGTGCATTCACACCAGCCCTGTTTAGTCTGCTTTAATCGAACTCTAGCTCGTTTTCCTATAAAGTCCGGTTCGTTTGGGGAGGTGTGAATACGCCATCGAACTCTGTCACGGAACAAAAAGGCGAACTCTGGCCCGGGCTAAAACCTAGGTCTCGGTCCGGTAGAAGAGACCTCCAGCGCGGTTCGAGTGCATTGTGATTGTAAACAGACCGGGCCCCTCTCCACAAGCAAGAAGTGGAGTACAGCGCAGGGCAAACAAATATGCATTTCTCTTACCTTATATGGAGCCGTCAGCTGACTTGTGTGAAAAACAACATTTTCCATGGTCTTCTGCCTCATCTTCTGCTCATGCTGAGTCCATTTTTGAAAAATGACAAAATATAACTCCTAAAACTGCGAAAACTTGATGCCACTCCGTTTTTGTTTTTATTTCCAGAAGAAGAAGTGTCTTCAGAGGTTTTTGTGTTGTTTCTTGCAGTAGTTCTTGGTGCAACAGGTTGGCTCGACTGCACAGTGCAGTGTGAATGCAAACGCACTAGCTCAAATGTAAACAAAATGTCATGAATATTGGTCCCCAACCGAACCGAGTCTACCGGACTATCAGGTGTGAAAACAACCTAAACAGCCACTGGCCAAAAGGATGGCCCATCACAGAATATCAACATCATCAGGCCAGGACTCTGTGGTCTACACTCATCTCCAGGCCAGCGGTCACTCTTTCAGGGATGAAGATGTTCACATCCTTGAGCGAGTTGAACAATGGTTTAAGAGAGGAGTAAAGGAGGCCATCTTCGTGAAAAGAAACCGTCCATCATTAAACAGGGGTGGACGCCTCCGTGTTCAACTGTCTCCCTCTTACAAGGCTGTTACTGCTAGTATCACTCAGCCCCCGTGAATAGCAAACAGCCATCAGGGTGCTAACGATCCATCGTTACGCTGATGGTCCTCCTTGATCATGTGAGCAGTTGTTTTTTTCTGTCAGCAGCAAACTGGTTGATCCACTCTGAGAAGGTGCTATTTATAAGACTGAGCTGAATACAGCACCTCAGACTGAGGAAGTCTTTCGGATGAAAGACGAAATGTTTCTAAATTTTTTTTGTTTTGTTTTGTTTTTTTGAATGTCCAGAGGACCAGATTTAACTTTATTAGATTTTTTTACCTGGATTATTGAGCATACATCAGGATATTTTGTGTGCAATATTTTTATCTTTTTGTCTGTTTTTGCTGTTGCTGCTGTTACACTTGAATTTCTCATCTGTGGGACAATAAAGGCTGTTTCTATTCTATTCTATTCTATTCTATTCTATTCTATTCTATTATATTATATTATATTATATTATATTATATTATATTATATTATATTATATTATATTGTATTCTATAATGCTGAAAAGCAGCTAAAAACAAAGTGGACTATATCGTGACATACTTCTCTCAGATGACAAAAAAACGGTACATGGAAAAAATAGGTAAAATTGGAAATGTTGCCCGTTTGAAAAATTTAAAAAAAGAAAGGAGCAAAGCCCCAGAGTAATATTTGTCTCCACTGACATTCCCAGTCATTTTAGCATACCTGGTGTGTGTTAGTGCTTACACCACGAATAATTTAAAGAATTACAAGTCTCTGGAAGCACTTGTCCAATCTATGAATGGCTGGGTACACGATTTGTTGGACTTTTTTTTTCTTCAGGTTTTCCAGCTCACACGTTTTATTCTTTGTATGCACATCTACAAATGATCAAGTTTCTGAGTCAACCCAGTTCAAGATGGCTGCCACAGCTACCTGACCTTAGAAACAAAAAGTTGTCTATAATTCATCAAAAAAGACCTCATCAACAGCCCTATTCTTTTCCTCCATAAAATGAGTTGTATCTGATGTGGGTTTTTTTTCCCCTTGTCCTGTCCGACATTGTGACACTTAGAATTATTGTCTGAGTGTCAAAGTGATGCCCAACAGATTTACTTTCACAAGCAGAGCATTATGGCTGGCCTTAATGCTCCACTTGATATATAAATTAAATTTGATTAGAATTTGCTTTTGGCTTATTTCAGATGTAATGGACATGGGAATGAACAACAAAGAAGATAACAAAGCAGAAAAGTGAGAGAAGGGTTAAAAGGTAAAGAAGAAGATAGGAATAGAGGAGAGAGGGATAAAGAGAACACAAATCAACATCATTGAAGTCTGCCTCTAGACCTGCGGAAAGAGAAAAAAACCCAAAACAAGACAAAACCGAGAAACCACAACATCAAACAACATATATAATGATACTTATAACATCATTAGAAAGTATTTTATACAGTACATGGTAATACAAGATATATTTAGTGGCCACCACAACCCAACCGAGTGTGTATCTTTTAAACACCTGAATCTAAACACTTGTGTGAATATGCTTGTCACTATAAGGTTTCTCCATAAAAATGTTCAATAGTGGATGTGGGGACACACAGACCCGTCCCCACAGGACACGATGGTAACACAGGGAAGACCGGAACCACAGACACACAGCGGTCCCCAAGCCCGAACTTCGGGAGTCCCCCAACAGGGACACCCGCACCCCCCAGAGAGAGAAGCAAAGGGAAGCCCCGGGCGATCCCTAGCAACCACAATGTAGAAACACCAGGAGGCTGCAACGACAAGTCCACAGGCCTCACTGGCAACCCGGCCGTCCAGAGTGGATCCGACCATGGACACTGATCCCCGAGTCTCGATGTCATACCCTAACCCCCCAACAGAGACCCAACAGAGCCAGGGCACCCAGGCCCAGGCAGGCAGCCACCAGGGTGGGCCCGCACACACCCCACCACCCAGCCCCAGCTGCTGAGAGCTGCCAATGCACCGGCAGCAGGGGGGCCCACCACCAGAGGGGAGCACGTGTAGTGGACTAGGCCTATGTCAAAACTGACCAGATGGACAGAGACTGTTATTTCATTGATCTGCATCCAGAAATACAGTTTGAGCCATCTGGAGACTTTCTTTCTTGAAGTAATCAAGTAGAAAAGACAATTCTCTATGATCATTACTATTTTACAAATGTTTGATAATCAAATTGTGTTAGTTCACTCAATGTTTACAGGTTGAAGAGAACTACTCATTTTATTTACATAAACAGTAAGTAATGATTTTTATTCCTCATTCAAAGAAGAAATCAGGGTAATATGCATTTCTTGATTTTTCTGTCTTCAATGAGCAAATTTGTAAGTATGTTAAAGGTCGAGTTTCGGTCAACTAAAATGTTTACCGAGAAGAAATGTCATGTTTAACTTTCACAGAAGATACAGGAGAGTTTGACTCCACGAAGTCTGTTTTTCTCCAATAATCTTTCTGTCTGTTTTAAACAATCTCATTCTCTGCCCTTGACTTTGATAACACCTTACATCACAAACCACACCTCTGATCTGGTCCATCCACCAATCAGAAAGCTCTAAAATGACCCGGAAGTCAACTCATTTAAATGTGGCAACTTCCCGGTTCTCGCTAGAGTTAAAGAGTTATAGAGTTAAAGAGTTACAAAGAGTGACAGTTCTCCTGGAGAAGAGAGATGAAAAACTCTCTGATACAGCTCATGGAGAAGAGTTCCAGAGTTTAACTCTCTGAAGGAGTTCAGAATTCTGACGATCCAGGATGCAGAGAGGATTTTGGGGAATTATAACTTCTGTTTGGATAACCTCGCACGACTCTCTAAGGGTTTGGCTGTCCTCATGGAGACGCTGAAAGAGTCAGAAAGGAACCCTACGCCGACGCTGATTTTATCATCAACCAGGTAGAAGGTTCTATTTTCGACCAAGTGTACCGTGGCCAAGCTGATTCCCCAAAGAGCGTGCACGTTTCTGGTCAAACAGATTAATTCCCTCACACATCTCTCTGTAAGATAAATCTCCATTTTCCATCTTAAACTCTCCTTTCTCCTAAAATCATTACAGATATTTTAGAAATATCTGAAGCAAAGTTCTCAATCACCGCCGTGTGATTGATGTCTGTTGTTCTGCTGAGAAGTGAGGACAATCGCCGTATTGTCCACTTTCTGTGAACTTGCCATTGTTATTGTTTTCATATTTTGCCAAATTAATGTAAATGTTTGATGTTAAACTTTGATTCTGCAAATAAATGACCGCATTCATTTGATGGGTCAAAGATAATTAACGTCTCTCTCGTTACATTTTTGTTAAACTCAACGCACGACATTTACACAGTCAGAAAAATGAAGAACTCGTGAAAAATGTATGAATATATCCAGCATATGTCATACTACATCTTTCAAGCAAATGAGTAACTGATCAACTCTGTGAATATTTGAACCGTATCTTTTAAAAAGTTTCTAATTTTTCATTTTGTACCTCCTTGTTTGAGGAATTCAGTGAATGAAAATGTCCTGGTAAATGCCTTTTTTTGCATAAATACCTCTTACTTTTTAAATGCAAGATAACAGTGATTATTCAGCTTTGAGGAACGTTTATTAACTCAAAAATGCGTTTAAAAAAAGAAAATACGTTTAATTTCACTAAAATAACCTAAAACTGAAGTGAAACTGTGATCCCAAGTTTCTCCAGGAGGTGGCAGTGTTTAGCTTTTTACCAGCAGGAGTCTATGACGACTTCCTGTGACGTTCGGTTGACATCCTGTTTTTAGCCGCTTAGCTTAAAGTTAGCTTCGGCTAAACTCGGTTAAAATCAACATTTCTGAACGAATTTAAGCGTAAACGTGGCGTTGTTTCAACAAGCACGACTTTTTAGCATGAAACATGAGTTTTCTGGGACATATGGCAGCTTTATTTAGTGATTTTAAGCACGGCAAAGCTCATTTCCGACATGGAGGAAGTGACGTGACACGTCACTCATCCGGTCGTTAGCTGTTAGCTTAAAATTAGCATCGCTAGCGTTGTTCAAAAACATCATTTAATGACGGATTTTAAACTCTAACGTGGCAAAATTTCAGCGAGTATGCTTCGAAGAACTTAACCAGCATATCAAAATACACTTTAAAGCGCTTTTCAGCTTTAAAAAGCAGATTTTATTTCCCTATGAAAACGAGTTTTCATTTCCGGGTCACGTGACTGAAATCACCAATGACAGAGCAGCGCAGGGGTGAGAGGAAATGACGTAGGCACGTCATTCACTTTCTCAGCAAATCAGAGCGCTCCACAGCAGCAAATCCAACCAATCACGAAGCGTTTTTCCAACTAGCATGTTAGATTAGCCTGAAATAAGTTCGTCAACTTTTCGTCTTGTAAACTGTCAAAATGCACCATTTCTGTTAAAAATTGTAACGAATCAATTCTGAGTTGCACGGAGTCTGCTACTCCGGTCTCAAAACGTCTTTCTAGCTATTTAAACAACTCGTCCGAACCTTTTCAGAACCGAGCCGGTACCAGAACCACGTCTGGACCGCCTTTAAACAGAATAAAGCGTTTCCACACAAACCCAGCTTTTAGTTACCATAACGGGCATACAATTTCAGCTTTCATAAAGACTCAATGACACTATTTCAGCTTTCATAACATCGCCAGCTTAAAACATGCAGCGTTTTGACTTCAAGCGGCAGCTCCAGCACGCTGCGTTCAATCACAGCTGACAAACTGTTATTTTTCTTCATGCCAACATGTAAAATCAATCTTTACACGAATACACAGTCATTTATGAACACGTAGACGGGCCACCAATATGTAGTATAAACAGAATAAAGCGTTTTACAGCACACTGTTTATATTAATTTGGTGGAATAGTAAATATGACAGCATAGTTTTACAGGAAGTGAGAACAATACGGCGATTGTTTTCACTTTTCAGCTAAAACGGCAGACATTGGTTAATCAGTTTTACAATCAGGAAAACCATACGGCCATGATTTTCCGTTGCATCACCACAGACATTAATGAAAACATCTGGATTAATTTTAGAAGAAAGGAGAGTTTAAAGATGGAAAGTGGAGATTTATCTTACAGAGAGATGTGTGAGGGAATTTATCTGTGGTACCAGAACAACACGCTCTTTGGAGAATAAGCTTGGCCCACGGTACGCTTGGTCGAAATAGAACCTTTACCTGGTTGATGATAGAATCAACGTTGGTGTAGAGTTCCCTTCTGACTCTTTCAGCGTCTCAGTGAGGACAGCCAAACCCTTAGGAGTCGTGTGAGGTTATCCAAACAGAAGTTATAATCCCCAAAATCGTCTCTGGATCATCTTGAATGCGTTTGCATCCAAGAACTCTGAACTCTTTACGTCTCCAACTCTTTCAAAGCTCCACTCATCTCATCTCGTCTCGTCTCGACACGACAACAGAACTTTTTAGACGACACTTCTCTTAGAGAACTGGGAAGTTGCCACATTTAAATGGGTTCGACTTCCGGTTCATTTGAGAGCTTTCTGATTCGTGGATGGACCAGAACAGAGGCGTGGTTTGTGATGTAAGGTGTTATGGAAAGTCAAGGACAGAGATTAAGTTTGTTTAAAACAGACAGAAAGATTGTTGGAGAACTTCAGACTTCGTGGAGTCTCTCCTCCTAGTATCTGCTGTGAAAGTTAAACATGACATTTCTTTTCAGTAAACCTTTTAGTTGACCGAGCCTCGAACTTTAACACACTTACAAATTTGCTCATTGAAGACAGAAAAATCAAGAAATGCATATTAACCTGATTTCTTCTTTGCATGAGGAATAAAATCATTACTTACTGTTTATGTAAATAAAAATGAGTAGTTCTCTTCAACCTGTAAACATTGTTTGAACTAACACAATTTGATTATTAAAACATTTGTAAAATAGTAATGATCATAGAGAATTGTCATTTCTACTTGATTAATTCAAGAAAGAAAGTCTCAGGATGGGTCAAACTGTATTTCTGGATGCAGATCAATGAAATGACAGTTTCTGTCCCACAAGGTTCTTAAGGTCAAGGGTTTTGACCTTAGGCTTAGTTTGACATCAGGTTAAGTTCACTACAAACATATGACTCTAGTGCGCCTTCTAGATTATTCCAACAGTTATATCTCAAGGATACATCATCCAATATGTACCAGAATTATTGTACCTGATCAGTGAGTACTAATAAGCCTGGTATCCACAGGTCTGGTTCTTGTTGTAGCCTGTTGTGTCCGGTTCTGGTGGGACCTCTATTTTTCTGTCTCCACATTGCCTATAGTTCCCGTTTAGTGGGCGGATTGTTCACCTCTAGTGGGCGGATTATTAATATCAACGCACCTTACCAGCTGGTGGCGGTAGTGCTACATTAAGCTCTTTTCTAAGCACCACTAACATGTATTAGAAGAAGAAGAGCCGGAAAACAACACACAACCAAAATGGATGACCTCGTTGCTTTTTTTTTTTTTGCCCGTTCTGGTCGCTGTCCCGCAAGATGGAGAGCAGGGCCGAGGTGTCAGAGATGCTATGATGGAGTACCTCATGAGCTGTAACTTATCCTAATTCCACCCCTTAATCTTTTTTTACCTCCCCAGCCTTCCTTAGATACAAGTGAACGTTAAAGTGTTGATTTGAAAATAAACATGGATTAATAATTATTCTTGTTTTTTTTTTTTTAATGTACAGACATGCCTTATTACCAGGTTTGTGTAAAAATGGCAAAACAAACACTGCTGCTGTGCTTCTATCACATATGCTGCGTTTTTTAGCGGCTGTAGTTTTAGCAAATCTTTATACTCTTTAATTTTTGTTTTTAACAAAGAACCAAAACCTACAACAAGAACTTTATATTTGTTTATGCATATATACATTAATCTATTTTAATATTTATATATATATATATATATATATATGTCTTCAGCCAGAGACTTCTTCAGATCCCTTGTAAGACAGACTGCTACAAGCGATCCTTCCTGCCCACAGCCATCAGCATCTAGAACAACTCTTTAATGAAACCAGGATGATGAGTTACAACATTTAATTTCCCTCTGGGATTAATAAAGTCTTTTTATAATTTGATTTGTATACATGTATGTATGTATGTATATATATGTATATATTACGTACATTACATAATAACCTACATTTGATTTGATATTTAACAACTCTTTCAGAGCTTATGCTTACCACGCAGCTCTTTAAATTAAGGTGTCGCAAATTATCTTCATGATTGAAGTGCTGTTTAGCAATATTAAGTTAGTGCTCCTTTTTACCACAGTGAAAGTCGTGGAGAGAATTTTTGACCTTGGGCGAAAAAGATGCAGAAGCTGCTGGATCCACAGGATGGACATCATGGCCGAGGTGTTTGACATGCAATGACTGAAAACCTCCTGAATGAGGATGATTGTAAACGTAGATTACACAAGTCCTACACATTTTTAACTCCACTGCAATGTTCATTTACAACACATGGACATTCTGTATTATGGTTACGTTTTTCAGTACTCATTACAGATAAAACCAAAAAAATACATAAATAAAAAAACTGGACTTTATTTGTAACTGAAGATGTATCACTTCTCATCCGAGGCTCTTTCTCAATTTAATGAAAAAAGGAATATGGGATTAAAGTTATAAAGCTGTGGTGTGCCGTAAGCTTGTATTATGGAGACTGGCGCATGCAGATCAATCTCCAGCAAGCTTACAGAACACCACAGCTTTATAACTTTAATCCCATATTCCTTTTTTCATTGAATTGTGAGTGTTCCTCGGATGATTAGCGAAACGTCTTCAGTTTTAAAAAAAGTCCTGTGGTTTTGTTTTTATCTTTTTTGGGGGGGATTTGCCGTGTCAAGGATAACTGAGAATCTTCACCAGCATTGTTACAGGTAAAAAACAATTACTTCACTTATCTACATTATTGACGTAAAAGAACACTGTAAGCACTTCACTTTTGATGATCAGATGGAAGCTCAAGACTTGAAAATGTTTCTTTTATTAGAAATAAAGACCTGTACAAAAAAAAATAATTATACACTAATTATATATGCAAACTTAACAAGCTACTTGTTTGGCTATTTGTGGGCTTACCTTGCAGGATCTACATTTCTATATATCAACTATGATCTACTCTAAATATTTTTAAACATGTCTGTTTGCCATGGAACGGGCAATGGATTCCAGCACCCCAAGGAGTGCCTGATTGAAAGCAGCACTCTGTTCAGCCTCCTGCCTTCGCTGTGCTGCTTTCTCTCTGCGAAGATCTGCTTCCTCTCTCCTCAAGGCCATCTCCTCCCTCCTAATTGATTTCTCCTGCTTCCTCGCTGCTGCAGCTTGGCGTTGCCTCTCCGCAGCTTCTTCTTGCCTTGCTTTTTTGGCATCCTCACAAATAAAATGGAAGTGTTCCTCTCTCTGCTTCCGGTTCATCTCTTCTTGTTCTGTATGCACAGAAACAAAGCTCTCTGCTGCACTTGTTGATCTGCGCTTTCTATGGCCTATGAATAACACACAAGAAAATGGCTGTTAGATGATGAAGTACAGGTAGTTTTTAAATAAATTATTTACATTAAAGTTCCTGCTAATTTCAAAAGGTGTTTGTTCACAAGATCAGAAATGATTCTATTCATAAAGCAGTCTAGTACTTTAATGATAGTAAGCAGGTGGGCATAAATAAACTACATGTAGTCATTTACAACGGTTGTGCTAATTTAGAAAAAGAACAGAGCATCATTAATCTTAACAAAAATCACTACACCCTGTATAATTTCAATAATAAACTTCATAAATGAAAGTTTAAGTAATAAATGAATAATTCAATTTAACATTTATACATTACAACTGAATAAACAAGTAGTTTGAATACATGCAAGGTGTTTTACAACAAAAACAAAACAACATTCATATCAACATGATCAATGTCATGTTAAACACGATTGTTGCTTCTTACCTAGTAATGGGTGCTATTTGGTGCCGCTCTGCTATGTGTTGCCCAGTGGCGTAGATGTACTCGGTCACGTAGATGTACTTGGAGCTGGTGTGGTCGGGGAAGGGTCAGAAGCGGGGAGGATTGGACAGTCAAAAGCAGAATCTGGCGAACCTTCATCTTCAGTGGGACTTTCTACATCAAAATAAGAGTGGAAAAACAGCAACAAAGTACAGTTAGCAATGATGCTAACTAATGACGACTTAACCATGTCAGCCTCGTTTGTTCAGAGTACTTTCAGAAAACGCAAAGAAACGGTTGCATGAGGAAAAGGAAATATGCTTAAAGTAAATAAAATACACTCACCATCAACTATAGATTCCAGAAGTGCAGTGGCCGTGTCTAGGCCACTCTCCCTCCCTTTGTTGGCTGGGCGTTTGCCGTAAATGGCATCCATTTGTACAAACCACTTCCAGTTTCTTCTGTTTGCTCCACTCCTACCGTTGTGGTCCTTAATCGTTTTGGAATCGCTTTTTAGTTTTTTAAGCTTTCCTCTTTGCTTTGGTGTGCGATGGAAGCCCTGCACCGCCATCTGCGCAGACACCTCTTGAAAAATCTTTTCATTTCATTTCGCTCCATCTAGCTCGCTCTGCACTTGTTCATCGGCCAGCAAACAGAGAAATGCCTGAACTTCAGCATTCGACCACGGTTGTGTCATGATTATTTGTTTTACCTTATAAAATATTCCAAAATAAGCTCCTCCGATTTCTTGTTGTCTGTTATGGTGGGTGAAAAAGAAAATGGCGGATCGGAATTTCTGGTGGAAGACTGAATCTCCGCCCTCCACCAAGGAATACACCCCCTGACCAATCAGTGACCTACAGTGCGCTGATGTCACATCTAGACCCTACAAGAACCAGAACTGGGACCTCAGAGAATTAGGTCCCAAAAATGGGGTGGGTTCCACCGCTAAAGGCATTGTGGATAAAACACGCAATCGGCCATAACTAGTTACATAGGAGTACCAAAGGGCCCTGTGGATAAGGGGCTATAGACACATTGGTATTCTTCTTTAACATTTGACTCAAGTGTGCCCCCTAGATTCTTGCAACAGTTATATCTCTGTGATACATCATCCAATCTGCACCAGATTTTTGGTGCTTGATTAGTGAGCACTTCTAGACACATTGGTATTGGTCTTTTACTTTTGACTCAAATGCGCCCCCTAGATCATTCAAATTGTTATATCTCAATGATATATTATCTGATCTGTACCAGATTTTTGGTGCATCATTATTGAGCACTTCTAGACACATTGATATTGTTGTTTAACTTTGGACTAAAGTGCGCTCTCTAGATTCTTCCAACAGTTATATCTCAGTAATACATCATATGATCTGGACCAGATTTTTTGTGCGTCATTAGTGAGCACTTATACACACATTGGTATTGTTGTTTTACTTTTGACTCAAATGTGCCCCCTACATTTTTCAAACTGTTATATCTCAGTGATACATCATCTGGTCTGTACCAGATTTTTGGTGCATCATTAGTGAGCACTTATACACACATTGGTGTTGGTGTTTAACTTTTGACTCCAGTGTGCCCCCTAGATTATTCCAACATCTTCACCAGCATCTCAGTGAAATATCATCTAATATGTACCAGATTTTTTTTGTGTGTGATCATTGATCACTTATAGACACATTAGTATTGTTCTTTAACATTTGACTCCATTGCTCCCATAGATCATTCTAACAGTTATATCTCAGTGATACATCATCCGATCGGAACCAGATTTTTTGTGCTTAATCAGTGAGCAAGTCTAGACACACCGATACTGTGGTTTAACATATAACTCGAGTGCCCCTAGATTATTTAATCAATTATAGCTCAGTGAATTATCATCCAATATGTACCAGATTTATTGTGCTTGATCAGTGATCACTTATAGACACATTGGTATTGTTCTTTAACATTTGATTCCATTGCGCCCCCTATATTATTCCAACAGTTATATCTCAGTAACACATCAGCCGATCTGAACCAGATTTTTGTGCATAGACACACTGGTATTGTTGATTCATAACTTATCTTAAGCCCTGCCCACTCAGAGAAAAAAACTGATGATTATTGGATGACTCTTCCAGCTTGGCACTGTGTAAGACTTGGGACTGAAACCATACTCGTTAACTGTTGATTACCACATATGACATGTTGAAAAGCCTAAAGGAAGTCCTTTACATTTGTGACAAAACAGGAAGTGACAATAACTCTTGTCTGGAAGGTCAGATTTGAGCCAAACTTGTAAGGCTTGAAGCCAGAGGCATACTGATATGGGCGGGAGGTGATTGCAAAGTTCTGCCATATGCGCACCCTGGTGGACGCGTGCGGGAATGGCATGAGAGCGTTTGTAACGGCGACTGGGAGGCGTTGCTGGAGCTCCCGTGGTCGCGGACGAAGTCAAAAGTTTGGCGAATGTGCACCCCGGTGAACGGGCGTTGGACAGGCGCCTGAGCATTTGCGATGGCGACTGGTCGGAGTCGCTCGAGCTCCCGCGGTCGCTGTAAGGCTAGAGCGGCGCTTTGCTGCGTGTGCCTTCAATGCTGCTTCCAGCTTTAATTGTCTTTGCACCAGCTCTCCAGGTGTTCCACCTCCTGCCTGTAGCTGGACTTGTTTGTGATGCATCCCACTACCACTGTGTCATCTGCAAACTTTACAATTTGACAGCCTGGATGGGTAGCTGCACAATCATACATGAGCAGAGTAATGGTGGAGAAGAAGTTGTGGATCCTCACTAACTGTGGTGTGTTCGTTAATAAATCTAATACCCAGTTGCAAATGCATGGGCTTAGTCCTAATGTGAATAGTTTGTCCATCAGGTTTTGGGGGATTATGGTGTTGAAGGCGGATGTGAAGTCCACAAAGAGCATATGGACGTATGAGTCCTTCTGCTCCAGGTGGGTGAGAGCAGTGTGGACCACAAAGGAGATGGTGTCCTCTATTGATTGGTTCTCATGGTATGCATACTGATGAGGGTCCTCGTTGATGTTGATGGTTGTTTTGATGTGGATCGTGACCAGTTTTTCGAAGCATTTAGCAACTATCGGGGTGAGGGCCATTGGCCGATAGTGATTCAGACCAGTCACTGTAGAGCTTTTTGGGACTGGGATGATGGTGGCAGTCTTCAGGCAGGTGGGAACTGTCTCCAGGGTAAGTGAGGTGTTAAAGATGTCAGCCAGCACCTCACAGAGCTGATCAGTACATTCTTTCAACACTTTTCCGGGGATGTTGTCTGGGCCAGTTGCCTTGTGTGGATTAATTCTCCTGAAAGTACTCTTACTTCTGCTGAGGTCACACTAAGATGCTGTATAAATCCGGTGGTGAGGTGAGTCTGGTGCTGGGTGGTCTGTTCGGGTCTTCAAAGCGTGCATAGAACTTGTTGAGGGCATCATGCAGAGATGGGTCTTTGGGACATTGTTTGCTCCTTCCTTTATAATCTGTTATGCACATAATGCCCCTCCACACGGTCCGGGGGTCTTGTGAGGTGAATTGACCCTCGATCCTCTGTGCATATGTGGCCTTGGCTGCCTTAATACCAGCAACCATACTGCTTTCTGAGCTATGACTGATGGAATATATTTTGAGTTTCATATTTAATTAATCTATGCCAGAATGTATGTGCTGTGACCGACATTTGTGTTAGGAAGAGACACAGTCAGATCCAATTCTAATATTGCTATTTATTGAACGAGGCTGGCGTCACACGTCATGTTACACTATAAAATACTGAATGTACTAAATAATAACATTTTAACAATAATAAGCAGTATTTATGTTAGTGTGAGAGATATATAATGAAGTTATCAGAGCTAAATGAAGCTTTCTGAAATCAAGTTATAAATGGTAAATGGACTGTTCTTATATAGCACCTTTCTATCTTATTTCAAGATACTCATATGTGCCTCATTTACCCATTCATACAGCACTCTACTGTAGTATGTCAGGACAGCTGTTGCTGGTGACATCCTATTAATTAATTATTCTAAAGGCTAGTTCAAGCACAAAGAATATTAATTGTTTAATTAACAACGGATTCTTTCTTTTTTTGAGTTAAATTTCTGCCATGTGACCAAGATAACTTGAGAGTGGAGTGTATAATTAGTGACATGAGACGTCATTTATCTTTGACCCATCAGAATAAATGCGGTCATTTATTTAACAGAATCATTAAAATTAACATCAAAACATGTACACTTGATTGGCTGATCTATTTCTGATTAATAAACTTAGCAAGTTCAAATAACAAGACAACAGAGGATTACTGATTGAGAATAATTCATCTCTGAAGGCATTTAGCTTGATTTACTGGCGAAGAGGTTTAAAGAGGAGATTTAGAGGTTTTAAAGAGGAGAGCTTTAGATGTATGGAGGAAAGTATGTTGACCAGGAATGGCACCCTTCATCCGACCCCAGCTCAGCCCCGGTACACTCGGTGCGTGACGACTCGTGACGACTCGTTACTTGAGCAGAAGATAAATCGGCTCCGGAACAGAGGTCCATTTCCACGCTACTTTTCAGCGTCTCCGGTCAGAGTGGCTGAGAATCGTCCGAAGTAGTGTCTAGGTACTCCGTTCAACGGAATAAGCTTCCTTAGAAGTTGAGAGCATTTAATGCTCGAGGTGAGATCACAGCGAGGCGTGCTGTGACTCCGCTGAAATGGACGGACGCTTGGCTCATGGTCCAAAATCCATCAGCTATTTAGTTCAGCTGTAAGACTTCAGCAAGACTGTAGTCCCAGTAAGAACTTGAAAGTTCCAGTAAGTGTTGACTTTTAAAGGGTATCCACTTCCTGTTACTTGGTACTTCCTGTTTGGTTAACACAACCAGCAGGGGTGGAGTTTTAGTGATGTCAGAGGGTTATTAGAAGTCACAGACAGCAGACACGTTTTTAAGAACGGTTAGTAACAGACAGGAAAATATTTTGAAGCAGTGAGAGACTCGCAGGCGCCAGTTCTTATTTACTGTCTGAGAGTTTTAAAACAAGGCACTTTGTTCTCATAACTTGTTCTCTGACTTTTGACAGACATTACAACTCCACTCCTCATTCAGACAGAAGTGTAAAATGCACAATTACGTTGTAAATAGACATTTAACTTGTATGATCTAAGTCTAATGAGATTTAAAAATCATTAATACTGTTTCACAGTTGATTTAAATGAGTAGTTTACTTCAACATTAGAAATGGCATGAACTAAACACACTTTTGATTATCAAGATATTGTAAAATAGTAATGATAATATATAAAAAAAATAGAAGAGTGTTCTTTCAATTGATTAATTCAGGATACAATTAAATAGTCTCTTGATGAGATTTTTTGTTCTGGATTCAAATCAATGAAACAAGGTCTTCAGAGACAGATTGATGTAGGAGGTCTAGTTCACTACACTACTAAATCGCTACAAAGCTAATTGAACAAATCATTCTAATGAGACGAATCAGTGCTTTTAGATCACATTCATACACTGATGGGACACACATCAGAGGCTATGAGGGGTTCGTTGTCTTGCCCAGGGACACTTCGGCATGTGACTGCTGGTGGATTCGAACCCCCAACTCTCGCATTGGAGGACGACTGCTCTAACCACTCAGCCACAGCCGCCCCCAATGTTATGTGATTTAAACAATGCGAAACATGTTGCATGTTATTAAAATTTAATGTGCGGTGAAGTCAAAGGTTCAGCGAATGCGCACCCACATGAACGGGCGCGGGACGGGCGTCAGAGCATGAAGACATCAGGTTTAATATTTATTTATTCAACACCACAAACTGTATGTCACACAAACACAGATAATTAAACTGAACACACTATTAAAAACACTATTAAAAATCGGGGAAACTAAACAACCACTGGCCAAAAGGATGGCCCAGCACAGAAGAGCAACACCATCAGGCCAGGAATCTGCGGTCTACACTCATCTCCAGGCAAGCGGTCACTCTTTCAGGGATGAAGATGTGCACATCCTGGATAGAGAGGAACAATGGTTTGAGAGAGGAGTAAAGGAGGCTATCTTTGTGAAAAGAAATCGCCCATCATTAAACGGGGTGGAGGCCTACGTGTTCAATTACCCCCCTCTTACAATGCTGTTATTGCTAGTATCACTCAGCCTCCTGGGAATATTAAACAGCCATCAGTGTGCTAATGATCCATTGTTAGGCCGATGGTCCTTCTTGATCATGTGAGCAGCTGGTTTTGGCCGTCAGCAGCAAAACTGGTTGATCCAATCTGAGAAGGTACTATTTATAAAACTGAGCTGAATACAGCACCTCAGACAGAGGAAGTCTTTTGAATGAAAGACAAAACTTTTCTACATTTTTTGTTGTTGTTTTGCTTTGTTTTGTTTTTTGAATGTCCAGAGGACCAGATATAACTTTTTTAGATTTTTCTACCTGGATTATTGAGCATGCATCAGGATACTATTAAAAACACTTTAACTGAACTGTAAACTACATTATTGAATTGAACTCTATTGTCATCCTGGATACTGTCGACATGTTGTTTATCTGGCTTCTGTCACTCCTTTGATTAATGTAACTTAAAACATTGAATGGATTGAAAAAAGAATTAGAAAAAAAGAATTGAGGGGAATTTTAAATAAATAGTTCATTCAACATCTCTCTTCGATGTCCTTCTGCACCGCACCTGGGCCAAGGCTCGTTCGGAACCGGTCCTTCTGGTGGGAGGGCAGCTTCTCCCCACAGGAAAAATAAAAATAAAAACTCAGTTGGTTTTTGTGTAATCGCAGTATACACAAGCTAACGTTATTAAGAACATTGATTTACCTGTTTTAAATCAGCTACTGATTATCACGGAGTAAAGTCCAACATTGTCGATTCGGTTCTGGTCCGTTCAGCGACTGGTGTGGAGCTGTTAGATGAAGCGGTCCTGCTTGGTGTCAAATCTGTCGACTCTTATCCAAAATCCAGCCAAAATCCAGCTTTAACTTGTTGTTAAGAAATTGCTAGCTGAGCTTTTAGCCCAGAGGAAAGTCCTTACAGGGAGCAGGCCAAGGCAGCACACATGCGCATTAGGTGAATGTACAAAATTCACAGCTCCAACTAATGACCCGGCATGGTAACTACAGTGGATTTATGGGGGCTGGGGGGATTCCTACAAATACATGTAAACACAAAATTTGTCAGTGTCAACGTGGAACTTTTCCTCTAATTAACATACGAAAAAAACTGTTTCCCCCCACCGTGTTCGTGTAAATTGGGCCTTAGTGCGAGCAGTTGCTGACCCGGGGGTTGATCATAAACATATATACATTTTAGGATGCTTGAAAGAATTGGAGCGCTACATCTGTGGCTGTGGCTCAGTGGTTAGAGCAGTTCTCCTCCAATATAAGAGTTGGGGGTTTGATTCCACCAGCAGTCACATGCCGAAGTGTGCATGGGCAAGACACTAAACCCCTAAATGCCTCTGATGTGTGTCTCATCGGTGTATGAATGTGATAAAAGCACTGATTATTCTTTGTATAGCTATAGTAGAGTGCTGTATGAATGAGTAAATGAGGACACATATTTTAAAGCGCATTGAGTATCTTGATCAGATAGAAAAGTGCTATATAAGTGCAGTCCATTTGCCATTTACATTTGTAGCAGCTTAGCTTAGCAGTAACTGTGATGCTGTAAGATGCTGCAAGTGTAAGTGACACTGTATGTTAAGGTGTATTAAAGCTGAAATGTCTTTAAAACCCCACACTTTATTGCTTTGTGAGAAACATCATTTAGATGAGTAGTGTTGAACACAAGTAAAAAAGTTTAGTGGTGATGTTTTTTATTTCTCTATAATCACAAATAGTGCCGATCTGAGGCTGTGTGTTAAAGTGCATTAAAGTTAAAATGACTCACAGCTGAATTTACACAAACTTGGTGAGAAACATGCTTTTAATTGAATTAAAGTAAGGAAATCTAGATGAAATGTTGCTTTTATGTACACTGGTGTACACCTTTTTGCGTATGCGCGCGCATGCACACCCCCCCCCCCACACACACACACACATTATAGATGCTTGTGGTGCCCTTGGATTCAACCATCATCTAAATTTGAGTCTACATATACATTTTAGTTTATTTTATATTGAATCAATGTTAGGAATCAATATTGATTCAGCTATCATCTAAATGGTAATCTACATGTACATTTGTGTTGATTTTATATTAAATCAAAGTTAAGGAATCAATATTGATTCATGTACATGTAGTGAGCTAGGGTCGGTTAGCTTCAGTAAGCTTCACTACAATCAATATTTAATGACGGGTTCTCTCTTTTTCGAGCTACTTGACAGATATGTGACAGAGATACTGTGTGGGAGATGGTCTAAAAACCAGTGACATGAGACGTTAATTTTCTTTGACCCATCAAAATGAATGTGGTCATTTATTAACAGAATCAAAATTTAACATCAACATTGTACACTTGATTATTCTGATTGAACGCAATAATACAGCTTAATTAATGAGCTTTACAATGAGAAATCATACGGCCATGATTTCTCACTTGCAACTGAAATACAACAGACATTTCTGAAAATATCTGGATTAATTACTGGCAAGATAGAAGAGTTTTAAAGATGGGGAATGAAGGAGTTTAAATGGAGAGGAAAGATGGATGAGGGGAAGTGTGTTGACGAAGAACGACACCCTCCATCCGAACCCAGCTCAACCTCGGTGCACTGGTAGTGAAGCAGCTCGTTACCTTTGCAGAAGATAGTTCAGCTCCGGTACGGAGTTCCATTTCAATGCTACCTTTCAGTGTCTCCTTAAGATGGCTGAGAATCGTCCGAAGTAGTGACGGTACTCCGTTCAACAACACGCACACCTCACGGGTAGACTCACATGAGCTGTGAGTCCGTCAGAGGTTCCACTCAGATCCCAACTAGACTCGGAAGAACTCCCAACTAACTCCAGCACTTCAGAACTTTTTCTGTTCGGTTCTGCTCTCAGAACTGCCTGGAACTAGGAAGTGTCGACATTTAAAGAGTTCTGTTTCTGGTTCATTTGAGAAGTCCTGATTGGTTGAAAGAACCAACAGGGGTGTGGTTTTAGTGACGTAAGAGGTTACTACAAGTCAGAAAAGCAGTGAGATGTTTTTGGAACAGACAGAGAAATGTTTTTGGAACAGACAGAGAAATGTTTAGGCGAGATGACAGACCACAGGTGCCAGCTTCTTATTTCTGTCTGATAGGTTTAAAAACATGACAGTTCGTTCCAGTAAACTTGTTTGCGGCTGTCTCCGACTTTTGACCGACATCACTCCTTCTCATTTCAGACAGAAGATCAAAAAATGCATAATTACTCTGTAACAGACATTAACTTGATTTCTACTTTGAATGAGGATTAACAATCATTAATACTGTTTCACAGTTGATTTAAAATGAGTAGTTCACTTCAACATTTAAAATTATTTGAACTAAACACACTTTTGGATTATCAAGACATTTGTAAAAATAGTAATGACAATAAAAAAGAGAGTGTTCTTTCAATTGATTAGTGCAGGACACACTTAGAAAGTCTCTGGATGAGCTTAATTTGTATTTCTGGACTCAAATCAATGAAATAACAGTTCCTGTCCCATGAAGGTCCTCAGGGTCAGGCTTTGACCTTAGGCTTAGTTCACTACATACATTTGACATTAAAATATTCAACTTTTCTAAAGCATTTAGTATGTGAAGCCCGTTGGAGAAGTTTAGTTTTTCACCAGAGTTTCTGCAGATAGGTCTACATCATAACATACCATTACACGTTTCTTCATTTATTACTGGTGTTAAACACACAATATTGTTGGCAGACAATGCACTTTGTAGGTTAGAAGTAAGATTTTGAATACAATTCTGACAGGGAGCTAATGGAGAGAAGGTGAAACTGGAGAAATGTGATCTCTCCTAACTCCAGATAGACAAAGTTCTGGAAATGACGGAGATGGATAAACTTCAGGTCCACAGAGTTCTGGACCCCTACACGTGAATATAGCTGAGGGATTTCAGGTCAGACAACTTTTTGGTTCAAGTGGACCAACACGTGGCATGATGGACTTACTGCAGTTTGAGTGGGTTTGAAGGGTGCTCCAGCACCCCGGAGATGACAGAACAGTCCATCTGCTCTCATGCTGAACAAAAGATGAATGCAGAACCATTGGGCAGAAACAGACAATCCACATCAAAGCACAGAGCAAGCTACCAGATCGTCCGCTCATTTTGAGATGCATGATTCTGGCTCGGTTCAGATCAATAGGGTTTTGTTCCAGGTGAAAAACGTGCTTGGGTAAAGCCCTCCGTGGGTTTAGGATCTCTCCAAACCGATCTCAATGAAGAAAAACAGACGAGACCAGCAGTGTAAGTCAGAAGAGATCCTTCAGCTGACCAACTCCAAACCAGTGGTCCCGTTTGAATCCAGTTAATACAGATGAGTGCAGATGAAAGATAGAAGATTAGAAGAACTCCAATGAAGATGCCAATCTTTCGAGCAGCGCCTCCAGAAATGAGAGGCTTTCTTGCAGTCGAGCAGAGATCAGGCTGACCACAGAGACTGGTACCATCCTTGGTTGGATTCTGGTCTGAATCCCTTCAACTCCCCCTGCAGCCAACAGCAAGATACCCACGGAGTGAGCCGGTCCTTTGGTGAGCAGCGATCAGCCTAACCACTGAGGCTGGTACTGTCCTTCGTTTAGTTCTGGTTTGGCTCCGATCAGCTCCCCACAGCCGACAGCAAGACGCCCACAAAGAGAGCCAGTCCTACGGAAAGCCAAAATGAAACCAAACAGTCCCGGTCAATCCAAGCAATCCAACGAGATCCAGTTGAAAAATCCAGTAATTAACATAAAATTGCAACAAAAACCAATAAAACACAATCAACTGGCTACTTGAAAACTATGCACTGCACCCGTATCCAGATCTAGGTCTGGTCAGACTGAAGGGACTAGTGAGGTCTATGAGGATCCACAACTTCTCCTCCTCCACCATAATCCTCAAGCCCCCAGTATACTCCCACGTACATCCATATGCGGAGGTACTCACGTATGTACGCGGAGGTACGAGCGTACCCCCCTAGGGCATGTCTGCCAGCGCTCATTTTTTTTCTCCGACCTGTCAATCATTCAAGTAGGCGAGTCATCAAATGACCAATCAGCGAACTCAATATGTCCCAAGGTAAACGCCCCTTGTCTGTGAAGGTGCTCCACAGCTGCTCAGGGTGTACGCTCGAGTATGAAGTCTGAACCCTCTGCGTACAGTACACGCGTACGTACGCGTGAACGGACATACACAGGAGTATACTGGGGGCTTCAGTACTGGCTCCCCTCAAGGCTGTGTGTTGAGCCCCTTCCTGTTCACTCTGCTCACATATGACTGCACACCTACCAATCTAGGATGTCATATTGTAAAGTTTGCAGACAATACAGAAGTGGTTGGATGCATCACAAACAATGACTCCGGCTACAGGCAAGAGATGGAACACCTGGAGAGCTGGTGCAGGAAGAACAACCTTCACATTAATGTGAAGACAAAGGAGATGATTGTGGATTTCAGAAGGAGCATCCACCCTCCTAAACATAGCAGGATCTGCTGTGGAAGTTGTTTCCCATTTCAAGTACTTGGGTGTGCACCTGAATGACAACCTCTGCTGGGGCAAAAACACTACCAGTTTGATCAAGAAAGCACATCAGCGACTCTACTTTCTCAGGCGGCTGAGGCAAGCTGGACTGTAAAGCTCAATCTTCATCTCCTTCTAGAGGTGTGCGGTGGAGAGCATCCTGTGCTCCAGGATCAACGTGTGTCACAGGAGCTGCACAGCTGGAGAAAGAAAAGCTCTGCAGAGTGGTAAAGGCTAAACAGAAGTCTGTTGGAGTCATCCTCCTCACCATCACTGACACCTACACTTCCAGATGCAGGAAGAGGACCACCTGCATCATGAAGGACCCCGCTCGCCCATAACGTATATAGCACATACACTACATGAACACACACACACACACACACACACACACATATATATATATATATATACACACCCACACATATATAATATATATACACACACACACATATATATATATATATATATATATATATAGTTACATTTAATGTAACACTAGTAGTATTTTTGAATTGGGGAAAATCTCACAGCATCCTTCCTCCTCTGGCCTCCGAGTCTCTGTCACATAAAACAGCTGTAGACGCGTCACTAAAACCTGATGTGTGTTTGGCCTGATTTTGTCCTCTTCAGCTTCCTGAATCATTAGCTTCATCCAAACCATCAACATGTCTGCTACATTAAAAACTAACAAAACATAAAATAAGTAACTAAGTCTAATCAGTGGTCAGAGAGGGATGGACTAAATAACAGCACATATATACTAATCATAGCAGCACAAGAACAGCAGAGGCCAGGTTCTACCAGACCAAACAGGACCCAAGATGTCCCTGAGACAGTCCTGCCCATAAGATCAGGATGTACCGTAAGACCCTCAGATCCAGGCAGGCAGAACATACAAGGAATGCCATAACCAAGTGGCTGGAATACCTGCTTTACACTTACGGGCCCTTTCTATTAATTCCTATATGGCACGGTTCGACTCAGTTCGGCAAGGTTCCAAGGCTTTTCCACTAGCAATTATTTGTGGAACCAGACCCGTTTTCAGTACTTTCTTCGCTTTGGTACCATCCCTACTGTTATGGCTTAAAACATGACATCAGAACACTAACGGTCATTGATTGGGTAGGGGGTGGAGTCACTGATTGTTTGTGAAACTTTTCACACCATCCACCATTTGCAATAACTCGAACTCTGAGGTGCGACTGGACATGTTTTGCAGATTTTAAAAACAATTAAAGCTGCAAGCAGCATTGAAGGTCTTCGCAGCGAATCGCCGCTCCGGCCTTATGGCGACCACGGTAGCTCGGGCGACTCCAACCAGTCGCCATCGTGAATGCTCTGGCACCCGTCCCGTGCCCGTTCACTGGGGTGCACATTCGCCGAACTTTTGACTTCACCCGCGACTGTGGGAACTCCAGTAACGCCTCCCAGTCGCCATTACGAACGCTCTCATGCCATTCTCGCACGTGTCCACCAGGGTGCACATATGCCGAAACTTTGCAATCACCTCCTGCCCATATCAGTATGAGTCTGGCTTCAAGCCTTACAAGTTTGGCTAAAATCTGACCTTCCAGACTTGAGTAATTGTCACTTCCTATTTTGTCACGAATATAAAGGACTTCCTTTAGGCTTTTCAACATGTCATATGTGGTAATCAACAGTTAGCAAATACTGTTTCAGTCCCAAATCTTACGTAGTGCCAAGCTGGAAGAGTCATCCAATAATCATCAGTTTTTTCTCTGAGTGGGCCGGGCTTAAGATAAGTCATGAATCAACAATACCAGTGTGTCTATGCACAAAAAATCTGGTTCAGATCGGATCATGTGTCACTGAGATATAACTGTTAGAATAATCTAGTGGGCGCAATGGAGTCAAATGTTAAAGAACAATACCAATGTGTCTTAAGTGATCACTGATCACGCGCAATAAATCTGGTACATATTGGATGATAAATCACTGAGCTCTAACTGATTAAATAATCTAGGGGGCACTCTTGAGTCATATGTTAAACCACAGTATAAGTGTGTCTAGACTTGCTCACTGATTATGCACAACAAATCTGGTCCTGATCAGATGATGTATCACTGAGATGTAACTGTTGGAATAATCTAGGGGTTGCACTGGAGTCAAAAGTTAAACAACACCACCAATGTGTCTAGAAGTGTTCACTAATGACACACCAAATATCTGGTCCAGATCAGATTATTTATCACTGAGATATAACAGTTTGAATAATGTAGGGGCACACTTGAGTCAAAAGTAAAACAACAATATCAATGTGTGTATAAGTGCTCACTAATGACGCACCAAAAATCTGGTCCAGATCATATGGTGTATTACTGGGATATAACTGTTGGAAGAATCTAGGGGGCGTATTTGAGTTCAAAGTTAAACAATATCAATGTGTCTAGAAGTGCTCAATAATGATGCACCAAAAATCTGGTGCAGGTCGGATAATATACAAAGTATCATTGAGATATAACAGTTTGAATAATCTAGGGGGTGCACTTGATCAAATGTTAAAGAACAATACCAATGTGTCTAGACATGCTCACAGATGACGCACCAAAAATCTGGTGCAGATCAGATGATGTATCACTGAGATGTAACTGTTTGAAAAATGTAGGGGGCACACTGGAGTCAAAAGTAAAAGAACAATACCAATGTGTCTAGAAGTGCTCACTAATCAAGCACCAAAAATCTGGTGCAGATCGGATGATGCTTCACTGAGCTATAACAGTTTGAATAATATAGGGGCGCACTAGAGTCAAAAGTAAAACAACAATACCAATGTATCTAGAAGTGCTCACTAATGACACACCAAAAATCTGGTGCAGATCATATGATGCATCACAGAGATATAACAGTTGCAAGAATCTAGGGGGCACACTTGGTTCAATTGTTAGTGAAAAATACCAATGTGTCTACTAATACTCACTGACCAGGCACTATAAATCTAGTACAGATCAGATGATGTATCCTTGAGATATAACTGTTAGAATAAAAGGGTGCACACTAAAGTCATATGTTAAACAACAATACCAATGTGTCTAGAAGTGCTCACTAATCAAGCACCAAAAATCTGGTGCAGATCGGATGATGCTTCACTGAGATATAACAGTTTGAATAATATAGGGGCGCACTAGAGTCAAAAGTAAAACAACAATATCAATGTGTCTAGAAGTGCTCACTGATCATGCACAATAAATCTGGTGCAGATCGGATGATGTATCACTGAGTTATAACTGTAAGAATATTGTAGATGGCGCTATGGAGGCAATTGACCACTTATCATGGATACCTGTTCAAGGGGTGGATAATGAGTGATCAAAGTGATTTTGGTTCACCTCGGCTGAAATCTGTGTATTTTAGAGCCAAACATATTGCAACAGTGTCACTTCTTGATTCTCCATGCCACCACGCCCACATCCTCCAGAAAAAACGGTTTGCACTTTAAATCAAGTCAGACCATCTTATCTGTCTTCTAACACAGGATCATCCTGATTAGGTCAATGGTGTCAAAGAGGGAGCATTCCAAGTAAAAAAAGAGACTTCCTGTTCTGAGTGGGTTGGGCTTTGATGACGTCAAATTATGATGACAGTGGATCGTCGGACATCCAACAGGGATGAGTCATGCCAAGTTTGGTGCATTTCGATCTTTCAATGTGAAAGTTATAGCGTTTGAAAATTTATAGCGTGAAGTGGAAATTTGAGGCCTGGCCACGCCCCTTTAACCTAAACGAAACCGAAAGCTTTTGATAACTTTTACTCCCCCATGTCTTAAGGGCATATTAACCAAGTATAAAGACAATCACTCAAATCCCTAGGAGGAGTTCGTTGAAATTCGCCATTGGAAACGCCCAAAAATGACCCTTTGACCCAAAATGGCTGACTTCCTGTTGGCTTAGGACCGGGGTTCCAAGAGACTTCTTCATAGGTCCTGAGACGATGTTCACTGAGTTTCAGAATTATCGGTCAAAAAATGGCTAGGGCTGAGGTTTTGAAATATTCTAGGGGGCGCTGTGGAGGCTATTGGCCAATTATCATGGCTTCCTGTTCAATGGGTGGATAATGATCGATCATACTGATTTTGGTGCACCTCAGTTCAAATCTGTGGAATTTAGAGCCAAACGTATGGCGACGGCGTTGCAGCTTACTTCGCCACGTCGCGACGCCCACATGCTCCACCCCAAACTGTCAGTGTTGGAAACCAAGTTATACCAACATGTCTTCGGTCACTGGACACAATATCATGCTAATCAGGTGACAGGGGTCAGATAGGGACCGTTCAACATAAAACTTTACACTTCCTGTTGTCAGGGGGTGTGGCTTAAGTGATGTCATGATTTGACCATTCATTCTTGCAGGGGACCGGATGTGGATCAATCACTGAAGTTTTGATGTCTCAGACAGTTTCTGTGTAGGAGCTATTAGCGTTTCGTTTTTCATGGCGACATGTCAAACTTTCAGGTCTGGCCCTGCCCCTTCAGCATGCCTCGAAACAAACTGTTTAGATAACTTTGCGTCCCCCATGCCTTTTGACCAAAATGACCAAGTTTGAAACCGATTGAGCAAAATCCCTAGGAGGAGTTTGTTCAAATGCGGAGGATGTAAATCGCCAAAAAGTGTGAAAATTGGGCTGGCATTCCAAAATGGCCACCTTCCTGTTTATCGTACAACGTTGTTGCCAGAGGATTTTCTGTGCATCTTGGGGAATTGGACAAGCGTACCAAATTTCATGTTTCTACGACAAACTAAGGTTAATGTAGAGGGTATTTTGAAATTTTCTAGATGGCGCTCTTGATCTGTTTCTGTTGCAATTTTTGCCACGCCCTTAAAATATGTAATTTTTCACCAGTCCTGATGCGTCCGCCATTTTTGGTGACTTTTGGGATATGTTAAGGCCCCCAAAACGTCAATTCATTTGACGGAAGAAATTGCAGCTCGTGCCTGAACAGAGCGATTACAATCGGCCTTCGCAGCGCTTCGCTGCTCGGTCCTAATAATGACAACACCGTGGTCTAATGCAGAAGTGCAAGCGATGTGTTTGTTGGCCAATGACAAAATTCAGAGCAATCTAGATAGAGCGACTCGCGACGAAAAGTGTTTCAAGAGGTGTCGGAGCTGATGGCTTCTCATGGCTACCAGTGAACACTGAAGCATTGCTGGGAGACGCTAAACCTCGCCTTGAATCAATGATGGATGATGGTGAGTGTTTTCTAACTTTAGGCTTATTTTAAGTTTCTCATCTCATCGGTTTAGAGTATATTTTAAACATACAAAAGAGACTGATGTCATTGCCCCTGAATGTAAATAGTACAGCTAATTAACATCACTGCTAACTGTGCTCTATTCCTGTTTTCACACTATTTTGATCTGCTGTTACATGTTGTTGCGTGTGTTCTGAAGTTGTGCATTTCTTATATTTCAGAGTGTCTCCTGGCATGTGACGGTCCGTCTCAAAGCTCCTTGGCTTCTGCCCCTGCTCCATTCGCCACAGATCTCTGTTGCACCATGCATTTTTGTACATTTGTTACTTTTCAATAAAAAATAGTGTTTCTTATGTGCTTGCATCATGATTTGCAGTGTTAAGAGCCTAGGAAGGAAGCCAGCAGACTCGTAAAGACATTCTTATTAGATTTGTTAGATTTGAAACGTCATAACAATTACCGGTAGATATTTCATAGTTTCAGATACTAAGACATGATTATGAGCTAAATCCAGATTTGATCCAATCTGTGGGTGTGTGACAGTAATAATCTGACATGAATGATGTTTTATTTGGACAAATTCTGAAGCTTCCAGGTTAACCCTTCTTTTGTCCGCTAACTTTATGACCATTCATGACCCTTAGGGAAAATCAATCGCCTTATAAAAAACTGTTTATTTTATTTCATTTACAAAATAAAACAACTAGTCAGTCTTTTAGAGCTAACTCGGTCTGAAAACATCAAATTTGAATTACTTGGTATTTTAACTCTTCAGGCCATTTTATTATTATTATTATTTCATCCATCCATCCATCCATCCATCCATCCATCCATCCATCCACAGTGTTTGGTAAAGTCCATAGTGCAAGTTAAGTTGAGCTTTAATAACTCTTAAGAAAAGATTGCCAGAATCTGTTCACCTGTTATTAAATTAGTCTTATTTTTTGTTTGTTCCAGGATTATTATTTTTTCATTCATTTCAGGCTTCAGAGAAACAATTGCTTAATAGTTCATAACTGTACTTCACAACATCATTCCAGTGAAATTGTGACAGCTTGTAGAGATTCATAGGGAGCAAAAATATACACATTTTTATGAATTCAGCACAAAACTTTATGATTTAAGGCCAAATTTAAACAGAATGTTTTCAAATCTACAGTTGCTTGTAAAATCTTAAGTTTCTTATGATGCTTCTCATTACATAACAAAAGTCAAGACATTTTTCATACATCTTTATTGTCAACATGTACTGTATACTGAAACGATACATCGATGGGTTTAGGGTACCAGAAACCTGAACCAGGAACAATAACATCCCACCACTGCCAGGCTCTGTTAAGCACCTAGATTGTAGGTCTGCTGCTATTTTTTTTTTCTGGAGATTAGCATATCTGTATCTATCTGTCTAGCATATGTATTACTAAACAGTATTTAATTGACATTTACATACTTTTACGCTCGACTTTTTTCATATTATAGTCCACTATAGCAGAGTAGCATTAGCTTACCGTCTCGCGTTGTCTAGCTCGCATCATTATGGCTTCCCACACTCCTGTACTTCTCCAGAATCTTTTGAGCCACAGACTGAGCAGAATGTTCAACAAAGCTACTATATCCTCCATTTTGTTGCGTATCTTTTCAGAGTCTTCTTCTAATATGTTTAATGGTAGCTAGCAAATAGCTTAATTGAGCACTACCACCACCAGCTGGTAAGGCGCGTAGCATCAATTTTTGGACTGAACTTGCCCACTAGAACCATTACTGAAAGTGTAAAGGAAAACCAGCTGTACAGGTGCTAATGGAAAAGGGGCATTATTTAATGCGTCTTTGTGCCCCCCCCCCACCCCCCCCTACAGCCACCTCCTCCCCCCCCCCCCCGCCCCCCCCGCGCGCGTGCGGTTGTGCTTTATCGTTG
>NC_056498.1:94332431-94350004 GCF_014905685.2 Nematolebias whitei
CCCCCCCGACAGATTTGACAGAGTTGAGTTCTGATGTGATGATAAGCTGAAATTCTTGTTTTACAGGTGAGAGATCCCAAAAGTCTTCTGTCTCTGCCTGGAGTGCTGGTTGGAGACATGGGCAAGAAGTTAGGCCAGAATGGACTGGATAATGGGTGGGTGACTGCAGTGGCTCTGTGTTCTGCTTCTCTTTGTCGGATCCTTTAATGGTCCTGTCTAATGAAAGATCATATCTGTATCTATCAGGTTTGTGATGTTTCACAATGTAAGAATCCCACGGGCAAACCTTCTGAACAAGACAGGAGATGTTACTCCTGATGGGCGCTATGTGACACCATTCAAGGTCAGAACACATTCCCTGATGGACCAAGATAGCTTTAAAACCCACATGATCGAATAAATACTGGTACTACTGCTGAGCTATGCCATGGAAATTAGGAGTGTTCTTTTGTTCGGTTCATTGACCAAAAAAAAAAAAAAAAACTGCACAGAAATATTCAGATTTATCATATTTTTGATCACCTGTCCTTCATATTTAATGATGAATGTGAAACAGGCTCTGACATCCGACATGCCTTTTCAATATACAGTAAAGAAAATAAGTATTTGAACACCCTGCGACTTTGCAAGTTCTCCCATGTAGAAATCATGGAGAGGTCTGAAATTTTCATCTTAGGTGCATGTCCAGTGTGAGAGACATAATCTAAAAAAACCATCCGGAAATCACAATGTATGATTTTTTTAAATAATTTATTTGTGTGTCCATCCATCCATCCATTTTCTTTACCCGCTTATTCCATTTTGGGTCACGGGGGTCGCTGGTGCCCATGTCCAGCAATCACTGTGCGAGGGGCGGGGTACACCCTGGATGGGTCGCAAGTCCATCACAGGGCCACATAGAGACAAACGAGACAAACAACCATTCACTCTCTCACTCACACCTAGGGACAATTTAGAGTTACCAATCAGCCTAACATGCATGTTTTTGGACTGTGGGAGGAAACCGGAGTACCCGGAGAAAACCCACGCATGCACGGAGAGAACATGCAAACTCCACCCAGAAAGGCCCCTGGACCGGGGTTTGAACCAAGGACCTGCTCGCTGAGAGGCAGCAGCTCTACCAGTTGCGCCACCGTGCTGCCTTATTTGTGTGTTACTTCTGCAAATAAGTATTGGAACACCTGCCAATCAGCAACAATTCTGGCCCTCAAAGACCTGTTAGTCCGCCTCTAAAAAGTCCACCTCCACTCCACTTATTATTCTAAATTAGAAGCACCTGTTTGAGGTCATTAGCTGCATAAAGACACCTGTCCACCCCACACAATCAGTAAGACTCCAACTGCTAACATGGCTAAGAACGAAGAGCTGTCAAAAGACACCAGAGACAAAATTGTAGACCTCCACAAGGCTGGAAAGGGCTATGGGGCAATTGCCAAGCAGCTTGGTGAAAAAAGATCAACTTTTGGAGCAGTTATTAGAAAATGGAAGAAGCTAAACATGACTCAATCTCCCTCGGTCTGGGGCTCCATGCAAGATCTCACCTCGTGGCGTATCAATGATCCTAAGAAAGGTGAGGAATCAGCCCAGAACTACACAGGAGGAGCTGGTCTATGACCTGAAGAGAGCTGGCGCCACTGTTTCCAAGGTTACTGTGGATAATACACTAAGACGTCATAGTTTAAAATCATGCATGACACGGAAGGTTCCCCTGCTTAAATCAGCACACGTCCAGGCCCATCTTAAGTTTGCCCGTGACCATTTGGATAATCCACAGGAATCATGGGAGAAAGTTATGTGGTCAGATGAGACTAAAATAGAACTTTTTGGTCTTAATTCCACTCGCCATGTTTGGAGGACAAAGAATGATGAGTACCATCCCAAAAATGCCATCCCTACTATGAAACATGGCAGTGAAAGCATCATGCTTTGGGGGTGTTTTTCTGCACATGGGACAGGACAACTGTACTGTATTAAGGAGAGAATGACCGGGGCCATGTATTGCGAGATTTTGGTGAACAACCTCTTTCCCTCAGTTAGAGCATTGAAGATGGGTTGTGGATGTGTTGTTGTTGTTGCTGTAATGTTGCCTGTCACTCAATCTAACCCAATTGATCAACTCTCCCACTAGACCAAACAAAAACCATCCTGAAAAATCTTCCATGTTAGACCTGTTTCTAACAAATATGCCTCACAAATTCCCTGGTACAGGTGTATTCGCTGACATTTCAAGTGATCATTGTGTAATAGCGGGTCTAAAAGATAATAAACTTCCACCTTCTAAGCCCAGATTAATTAAAAAAAGGGATCTGAAACGTTTTTGCAAACAGTCATTCCTCTGGGATCTATCTCACTTTGACTGGCATCGTATTCTATTAACTGATGACGTGAACACTGCTTGGAACTGTTTTCATAATATCCTGATGCATGCTCAATAATCCAGGTAGAAAAATCCAAAAAAGTTAAATCTGGTCCTCTGGACATTCAAAAAAACAAAACAAAGCAAAACAACAAAAAAATGTAGAAACGTTTTGTCTCTCATCCAAGAGACTTCCTCAGTCTGAGGTGCTGTATTCAGCTCAGTCCCTTAAGTAGCACCTTCTCAGAGTGGATCAACCAGTTTTGCTGCTGACAACCAAAACCAGCTGATCACATGCTCAAGAAGGACCATCAGCCTAACAATGGATCATTAGCACACTGATGGCTGTTTACTATTCACAGACTATTCCTGTTCAGTGTCAGGAGGGCTGTGGTCAGTCTTACATCGGGGAAACTAAACAGCCACTGGCCAAAAGGATGGCCCAGCAAAGAAGAGCAACATCATCAGGCCAGGACTCTGCGGTCTACACTCATCTCCAGGCCAGCGGTCACTCTTTCAGGGATGAAGATGTGCACATCCTGGATAGAGAGGAACGATGGTTTGAGAGAGGAGTAAAGGAGGCCATCTTTGTGAAAAGAAACAGTCCATCGGCCTACGTGTTCAATTGTCCCCCTCTTACAATGCTGTGATTGCTAGTATCACTCGGCCCTCTGTGAATAGTAAACAGCCATCAGTGTGCTAATGATCCATTGTTAGGCTGATGGTCCTTCTTGAGCATGTGATCAGCTGGTTTTGGTTGGCAGCAGCAAAACTGGTTGATCCACTCTGAGAAGGTGCTACTTAAGAGACTGAGCTGAATACAGCACCTCAGACTGAGGAAGTCTCTCGGATGAGAGACGAAACGTTTCTACATTTTTTTGTTGTTTTGCTTTGTTTTGTTTTTTTGAATGTCCAGAGGACCAGATTGAACACTTTTTTGGGTGTTTTCATAATAGTTTCATTTATTTTGTGAACAAACTTGCTCCTTTTCGTCAGTTCAGAATAAAGGGATGAGACAGCCCCTGGTTTACTCCAGAGCTAGCTGACCTCATGCACAGGAGAGATCATCTTTGGGCCGCAGCGAGAAAATCTGGCTCAGACACTGATTGGTTGAGTTTTCGGCAGATGAGGAATAAATGCGCAACTGCCATCAAAGCAGCAAAGCGCAACTATTTCTTATCTCAGACCTCCAAAAATCTAAATGACCCTAACTGATTCTGGAAAACCATCAAATCTCTCTCGGGCAGCTCCCAATCATCTGACCTCCCATCACAACTTCTCGTTAACTCTGTTCCTGTGTTAAATAAGCATGAGATCCTGAACTGTTTCAACAAACATTGTGTTGCTTCTAGTTCTTTATTTGACACAGTTACTAACAGAAAATCAGCCACTTCACTTAATAACCAAACTTCTACAAATCAAATCCCTCCTATAAGTCAATCCTCAATCATACCTTCTCTTGTTCTCCATTCTCAGTTAGTGAGGTAAATAAAATGTTAAAAGGTTTTGATCCTAAAAAATCTGTAGGACCAGATGAACTTCCACCTTATTTCCTAAGGCTGGCCGCTCATATAATCACAGTCCCTGTGACCCACATCTTTAACCTGTCCATAAGCCAAAACTCCATTCCAGACGCTTGGAAAATAGCCTTTGTTCTTCCTTTGCTGAAGGGAGGTGACCCCACCTCACTGAACAACTATCGACCAATCTCTAAACTCTGCATTTTAGCCAAGGTTCTAGAAAAACTGATAAACTCTCAAATCAAAAATTACCTGGACTCATTTAACATCTTACCTCCCCATCAATCAGGTTTCAGGAAACAACACAGCACAACGACTGCTTCACTGAAGGTTCTTAATGATGTTGTTGGAGCATTGGATGCTAAGGATTATTGTGCTGCACTTTTCTTAGACCTGCCTAAAGCTTTTGACACTGTGGATCATAACATCTTGTGTCATAAGCTCTCAGAAATTGGTTTCTTAGAGCACACCATTGGTTGATTCTCTAACTATCTCTCAGATCGGAGGCAATGTGTTCAACATAATAGTACTTCCTCCAGTTATTTAACAGTCAAGTCAGATTTATTTATAGAGCACATTTAAAACTGAAACTGTTACCAAAGTGCTTAATAAAAATATCACAACATCAAATAAAAAGTAGCAATATATATTTACAGCACATGGAATAAAAATATAAAACCGAAAACATAATTAGAAACAATAAAATACTAAATCAGATCACGTTGTGTCAAAAGTCAAGGAAATAATAACAAAAAGCATAAACTCAGTCAGAAACAATGAAATACCAAATCAGATCTGATGACCTTGTGTTAAATAAGAATAATAACAAAAGCATAAACAGAATCAGCATCAATGAAAAACTAGATCTAAATCTAAAATCAGAGAATCTTCACCAGCATAGATCTAAATCCGATCGCCCTGTGTTAAATGTCAAATGAGTATAGGTGAGTTTTTAGGAGAGATTTAAAAGCAGAGACTGAGGTGGCCTGTCGAATGTTGATGGGCAGATTGTTCCAAAGTTTAGGGCCCACGACTGAAAATGCTCGATCTCCTCTGAGCTTCAGCCTGGTTTTTGGTATGGCCAAAAGCAGCTGGTCTGATGATCTCAAAGCCCGAGAAGGAGTATAAGGATGAAGAAGGTCGGAGAGGTATGATGGTGCAAGGCCGTTAATGCACTTGAATGTCAGCAGGAGAATTTTAAAATCAACTCTGACACGCACAGGAAGCCAGTGAAGGGAGGACAGAACCGGAGTAATGTGCTCAAGCCTGCAAGTTCCTGTTAAAAGCCGAGCTGCAGCATTTTGTACGAGCTGGAGACGTGAAAATGAAGCCTGACTAACCCCAACATAAAGCGAGTTACAGTAGTCCAGCCGGGTTGTAATAAATGCATGGACTAGTTTTTCAAGGTCGGATCTGGACAGAATGGACTTAAGCTTTGCTATTTGCCTTTGCTGAAATAAGCTTTTTTGTAGAACAGAGCTGACCTGTTTATTAAACTTAAAGTCCGAATCTAACACTACCCCAAGATTGGTAACCGACTGCTTTAGATGTGGCTGAAGGGAGTGCAGGTTTACAGGATCAGTGACAGTGGTAGAGCATGGGTTAAACACAATGACCTCAGTCTTCTGATCATTAAAACTCAAGAAGTTTGCAGCCATCCAAGTCTTGATGACATCAAGACATTTTAGCAAAGGGTGGATGGAGCAAGAACTGTTTAGTTTTAAAGGCAGATAGATCTGAGAATCATCGGCGTAACAGTGAAACAAAATACCATGTTTCCTCAGGATTGACCCCAAGGGGAGCAGATACAATTAGAACAGAAGGGGTCCAAGAATGGAGCCTTGTGGGACCCCACAGGAAAGAGGGACAGAAGCAGAAAAATGATTGTCAAAGTTAACACAGAAACTCCTGTCACCCAGATACGAACGGAACCATTCTAGCGCCACCCCTGTAATCCCAACCCAGTGTTCTAGCCGTGACATAAGGATGCTGTGATCAACAGTGTCAGATGCAGCGGTAAGGTCGAGGAGTACCAGGATCACAGACTGACCAGAGTCATTTGCTAGCAGAATGCCATTACAGACCCTTACTAAAGCCGTCTCGGTGCTGTGCAGTTGTTAAAATCCTGACTGAAAAATCTAAAAAATTCCATTCAAAAACTTGGTTAGTTGACTAAAAAATATTTTCTCCGAGATTTTAGAAAGAAATTTTAGAAAGAAATGGAAGTTTTGAGATTGGCCTGAAGTTTGAACAAGCTACAGGGTCAAGTCCGGGTTTTTTAATTAATGGAGTTACCACTGCATGTTTTAAAACATCGGGAACCACACCTGTAGCCAAACTGCTGTTAATAATGGCAAGAACAGAGGGTCCAGTGGACGGTAGAACCTGTTTAAAAAATGCAGCAGGGATGGGATCAGCAGGGGAGCCTGAGGGTTTCATGTGACCAATGACCTCATTTAAAAATGAGAATGAGATGGGTCAAAGTGACTGAAGACTGCTGAGCAGGGGACAAGAACGGAAGGGTCGGCTGTGGAGTGTGGAATTGATGACCTAATCGACTCAACCTTTTCAACAAAATGCCTGACAAACTTATTACAGGTGTCGACAGAGGCCTCAATGGTGGCAGACTGAGGCACGTTTAGAATGGTGTTAATGGTGTTGAAAAGAACGCGGGGGTTGTGACTGTTTGAGTTGATCATTTTTGAGAAATATTTGTTTTTCTCTTGTTTAACGGTGGTCTAATACGCTTTCCAACATGTTTTTAACATCTCAAAAGACACCTGAAGTTGTATCTTTTTTCCATCGACGTTCAGCTCTTCTACACAAGCGTCTTGCCTCTCTTGTGGTCTCATTTACCCAAGGGTGGGGCGTGCGTTTTCGATTCCTGAGCTTTAACGGGGCAACTGAGTCCAGGATCTGTACACAGGCCTCCTGATGCTGAGAAAGCAACTCCTTTGTAGTAAGACCCGCAGAGAGTTCAGAGTCTGAAACAGAATTACTAGCAAAGATGGAAGAGAAGAGTGTGGCGGTGGAAGGGTTAAAAATCCTACAGGGCTTTGGTGTGGGCGGAGATGCAGGTTCACAAATCAAGGAGGTGTTGAATAAAACCGTTTTGTGGTCGGAACAAACAGTGTCACCAATTTCTAAATCAGAAACAGACAAACCATGCGTTAAAACTAAGTCAAGAGTGTGGCCCTGCTGGTGAGTCGGACCAACAACACTCTGAACAAAGTTAAAGGACTGGATGAGGTCTAGAAAGTCCTGAGCTAATGGTTTATCAGGGTAGCACACGTGGATATTAAAATCTCCTAAAATCAAAACCCAATCATATTGGAGCATAATATCAGTTAGAAAGTCAGAGTTCGTTTAAAAACTGTTTATGGTATCCGGGGGGTCTGTAAAAAATAGCACAGAGAACTGGGTTGGAGCGGCCCAGCTCACAACAGAGCAGTTCAAAACTCAAATAATTAGCAGAACCATGGAGCTGTCTGCAGTGGAAATGTTTCTTAAAAACAGCCAATAATCCTCCACCACGACCAGTTGTCCTTGGAACATTGAAAAAAGAACAATCCGGAGGCAATAATTCCAGAAAAACACTGAACTCACCAGGGCAGATCCAAGTCTCAGTGATGAAAAGAAAGTCCAGTCGGTTGCAGCAGAAAAAGTCATTCAAAATAAAAGTTTTATTAGCCAGCGATCTGGCATTTATCAGGGCCATCCTCATAGAATCCACCACAGGAGGAGATGATTGCAGTGTCCAGTCCAGCGGCCTCAGATTTGCATAGTTAGACGCGCGCTTCCGGCAGGAAACCCAGCCGCGCATGGGCCCAATGTGATGATGGGACCCCGACAGCGGGACCAGACAGCGCGCCACAGGATCTGCACAGCACCAGGATCGGAGGTGGAAACGTTGACCATCAGCTGGAGAGGATGATTCCGAGGCAGCAAGCAGGGCTTTAAGCTTCACCAGCCGGCCAGCGCGTTTTCCACGGCGTCTGGAGCGATGTCTCCGGGGAGGCAGGTGGGCGGCTCGCTGCAGGTACGCAGGCACGTCCGCCAGCAGCGGGGGGACAGGGGTGGGGGTCTAGAGTTACGCTCATAATGATCAAAATAAGCGACATGGGTGCCACAAAGTCGAAGATCCAAAAGTTGTTTTCGTTCATACACCAGCAGAGCGTTGATGTCACAGATGAGAAATGAAAAAAACACCAAAAATACGAACACCATCAGCAGAGGTGGATTGCAAGCCATGTACACAGGCGCCATCTTACCAAAAAGGAGTCAGCAATGGTGTACCACAAGGCACAGTCTTAGGACTCACCCTCTTTACAATCTACATTGGTAATGTAGGTCAGAGCATCCCTGATGCATCTTTACATTTCTATGCTGATGACAGTTGTTTATTGTCAAGCCAAAACAGTTGCTAAGGCTTTCCAGCTTTTGTAGTCTGCATTTGACATCATCCAGTCTGATTTGTTCCACCTCAAACTTGTCCTAAATGCCGACAAAACCAATGGGATGCTTTTTTTTCAAACAGGAAGTCGGTCCCAGCAGTTCTTTCTCTGATTTTATCCTCAAATAGTGTCCCCATTGAGTTTGTTGATTTCTATAAATATTTGGTATCTTGGTCAGCTTGCATCTCTCTTTTAAGCTCCATGTGGAAAACCTAGTAAAGACACTGAAAGTTAAACTGGGTTTCTTTTGCAGAAACAGATCCTGTCTAACTTTGAATGCTAGGAAATGCCTTGTAACTGTGACTTTCCTTCCCTCCATTGATTATGGTGACATTATTTACATGAACACTCCTACAAGCACCCTGCAGATGCTGGATGCTGTCTATCATGGTGCACTAATATTCATATCTGTCTGTGATTATCGTACCCATCACTGCACCCTGTATTCACTGTTTAACTGGACATCATTAACCTCACGCAGACTCTCTCACTGGTACATTTTCATCTTTAAATCACTTCTTGGTCTGCTGCCTTCATACATGTCTAAGTGAGTGCAGCTACAGCGTGCGCTCTCAGGACATTATTACCTCAATGCAGACTGAACTTGGCAAAAGGGCCTTCTCTTACTCCACTCCTTTTTTTCTGGAATATCTTGCAAAAGGACCTATAGCTCTCGACCTTGACCTCTCTAAGTGGCTTTAAAAATATGTTGGACTCCTGGCAAGGACATGTTCCTGTTTTTAGTTTTCTACATTCGCCTTATAATCTAGCAGTTTTTGTTACTTTTTTTGCCATCTTATTTGTAAAAAAAAAAATCTGTATGCCATTTTATAATTGTCTACTGTTGTTGCTGTTGTTCATTGTTGTCATCATTCTTTGTTGAAATCAGGTTTCTCTTGTAAATGAGTCCTCAAGGCTCAATGGGATTTACCTGTCTAAATAAAGGTTTAAAAACATGACAATGACCCGAAGCACACAGCCAGGATAACCAAGGAGTGGCTCCGTAAGAAGCATATCAAGGTTCTGGAGTGGCCTAGCCATTCTCCAGACCTAAACCCTATAGAAAATCTCTGGAGGGAGCTCAAACTCGGTGTTTCTAAGCGACAGCCCAGAAACCTGGCTGATCTGTGTGGAGGAATGGGCCAAAATCCCTGCTGCAGTGTGTGCAAACCTGGTGAAAAACTACAGGAAACATTTGATCTCTATAATTGCAAACAAAGGCTACTGTACTAAATATTAACATTGATTTTCACAGGTGTTCAAATACTTATTTGCAGCAGTAACACACAAATAAATTATTTAAAAAATCATACATTGTGATTTCCGGATTTTTTTTTTTTTTAGATTATGTCTCTCACAGTGAACATGCACCTAAGATGAAAATTTCAGACCCCTCCATGATTTCTACGTAGGAGAACTTGCAAAGTCGCAGGGTGTTCAAATACTTATTTTCCTCACTGTATTCTTAGATTCTCCTCTCTACATGATCAAGAATCATGTCTAAATGCAGCAATATGAGGAGTTTAATTGTTCTAGAATTGCGCCGCTCAAGGTGGCTGCATGTTGGAGCAGCTCTGTTACTTTCATTCTGAGATTTTGCTTTTGGAAACTTTAATTCCTCTTTTTTTGGATGTAAATCACATTTTTTTGGATGATTGTATCAGATGCTGTGCAGCTGGAAGGATTTTTACTGAAGCTTTTTTCGTTTTGGACATTTGTTATGATGCGTAACCATGGCAACAAGGCAGTTTTCTACAACCAACAGCAGCTGATTAACATCTCAAAAGCTCAAATAATATCTCAACTACAGCCCCAAATCTCAAACGAGGGTAAAAGGATGTTTTGTGGACGCATTCTCATCTACCTGCCAGCTGTGCTCGAGTGCCTGACCACTGAGATCCTGGAACTAGCAGGAAACACGGCTCATGACTGCAGAAGGACAGGATCGTCCCTCGATACCTACAGTTGGCTGTCTGCAGCGATGAGGAGCTCGGCAGACTGCTGGAGGAGTGGCCATCACTCTAGGAGGAGTTCTGCCCAGCATTCAGGCGGTCCTACAGCCCGGGGGAACCGAGAGGTCAGCTGAGTCTGGGTGGACGGATCAGACAGCATCTGCAGCCAGTTTCTTAGGATCCACTGTGGGATGGACCTTTACAAGAGATTCTTCCTGCCTACAGCCATCAGCATCTATAACATCTCTTAATGAAATGAGGATGATGAGTTACAACAGCAAATAATTTTCCTTTGGGATTAATAAAGTATTTTTGAATTTTGAATTGAATTAATAGAATGTCAGTCAGATATATCCTGATGCATGCTCAATAATCGGCCAGGATTGCCTCAAACTAGTTGGAGAGTTTGAGAAAACAGCAAGGAAGTGGGCAGACTACAGGAACCACTTGCGATTCAACCTCAGTTGTCGACAAAGTGGCATAATTTGCCTGGAACTAAAATCTTCAGTCAATGGGCACCGGGCAAGCAAGATCCTTCATAAGGCTCTGACCCAGCTGTTGAATGAACGGGTGAGACAGACCAATTTTACTATTGAGGCCTTGAAGGCCAAAGAAGAGCACATCAAACAAAAACTAACAACGTGCCTAGATCAGACCACACTTGAGCAAGTGATGGACTATACAGATCAGGCACGCTTAGCACAGCATGTCAAGTCCAAGACTCGACAACAAAACAAGTTTAACTTATTAATAACTCATCAACATCATCACAATTCCAATAACAACACATTCAGTGTAAGACAACACTCCAGTAGACAATTACATGCCAGTGAGACAGAAAAGTGGGTTAACAATTTATCTGACAGACAGTTCACCCAGCCGGAGACAGAGATTCTTGCCAGGGGACCGAACTTTGCGGTTGCACCAAGTAGAATTATGACACTCCTTAGTGACTTAACCACTTATGAACCTCTGAAAAGAGATCCAGGAAGTGGTTACAAGAAGAAGTTGATAGATTGCATGAAAATTTTGGAGCAGGACAAGGCTATTGACCGTTTTCTGTACCACAGACTGTACCCAGGGGAGACCACACCTAGTCTGTATGGTTTACCTAAAATCCACAAACAAAGTGTACCTTTAAGACCAATTGTTATCATGATTAACTCTGTCACTTACAATGTTTACAAATATCTGGTGTCTACGCATCCCTTTAATTGGCAGCTCAGAACACCACATACAGAACACCATGGATTTTGTGGATAAGGTGAGGGATGTCATTATGGAAACTGATGAAACAATGGTCTCTTTTGATGTCACATCACTCTTTACCTGCATTCCTGTTGATGAGGCAGTAGAGGTGGTCAGTTTAAGATTAAAATCAGACACCACTCTGAGCAGCAGGACCACGCTTTCTACAGAACAACTGTGTCCACTCTTGAAACTGTGCCTGCAGTCAACCTACTTCACATATGAGGAGCAATATTATAGGCAGAAACATGGGTGTGCTATTTGGTCTCCAGTTTCTCCTATTGTTGTCAACCTGTATGTTAAAGATGGGCACTGGCTGCGGGTCACCGGACCCGGAAACCCCCTCCAGCCCACGTCTTTTCCCCCCGGCTCGAATCTCCCTCAGAAATGGCAACTCTCATAATCAATAAATCAAGGAAATGTCAATTAAGTTTTATCAATTATATTAAAATCAAGGCAGGAAAAGGTTACAATTTACAGCGCTGGTCTCTCCGGTTTGTGACACGTTCACAAACCCAGAAGAGCCCCGATGTCCCCTGTGTAGAATGAACATATGCATGAGATATATTCATAAATTAAACGGATTCTTTCATTTTTCTGGACTGTATATAATGTGCATTGAATTTAGAAATGTAACGTGAGACGTTAATTATCTTTGACCCATCAAAATGAATGCGGTCATTTATTAACAGAATCAAAGTTTAACACATCACACATTTACATTAATTGGCAAAATATGAAAATAACAACATGGCTAGTTTTAGCAAACTGTACAATTTTGATTATCCACACGGCGGTGGATGAGAACTTTACACAGACATTTTTAAAATATCTGGAATTATTTCTACTTGATAGAAGAATTTTAAAGATGGAAAGATGAAGTTTAAAGGGAGAAAAAGATGGGTGAGGGGTTTGTTTATGTCGGCACCAGAAACGACACTCTCCGGGCTTTTCTCAGCTTCTTCCCCAGTACACTTAGGTGTTATAAATCAACTTTTTACCTGGAGATGTCCCCACCGGTACGAAAGTCCATTCAACGCACCCTTTCAGCGTCTCCGTAGGAACAGCTGTGAATCGTCCAAAGTAGTGACGGTGCTTGTTCGACACAAGTTCACCTCACAAGTGGACTTCACATGAGTGGAGTCCGTCAGTGTTCCCCCCAGAGGTGGAAGATGTTATAATCCCATAAGACTCGGAAGAGCTCTGTGGTCATGTCAGGATCTTCCTGTTTCCCAGCACGGGAGCTGCAACGACTTCAAACTCGACTGCAAACTCGACTGGAAACTCCACACGACTCTCGACACTCTCCGCCACTCTCCAGACACTGGTTTAAACTAGGAAGTACCGACATTTTAAAGAGCTCTATTTCCGGTTCATCTGGGAGTTTCTGATTGGTCAATATCGACCAGACAGAGGTGTGTTTTGTGACGTAAGAGGTCACTAGGAGTCAGGAAAAACAGCAAGAATGTTATGGAACAGATTGAAAATGTTTTTCAGACAGACGAGAGGGATATTTAGACGAGTTGGCGGAAAACAGGTGCCATCTTCTCTATTTACGTCTGAGAGGATGTAAAAACAAGACAGTTCGTTCCAACACTTGTCTGCGTTTGAGTCCAACCTTGGACCAACACTGCTCATTCAAAGACAGAAAATCAGAAAAAAAACAGAAAATGCATAATTACTCTGTAACAGGCCTTAACATGAATTCTAACTTTGCATGAGGATTAAAAATCGTTATTACTGTTTCACAGTTAATAAAAATTGATTAGTTCACTACAACATCTAAAATGGTTTGGACTAAAACACTTTGATTATCAACATTTGTAAAATAGTAATGATAATAAAAAAGAGAGTGTTCTTTCCCTTGAATTTTCAAGAAAGAAAGTCTCAGGATGGGTCAACCTGTATTTCTGGATTCAAATCAATGAAATGACAGTTTCTGTCCCATATAGTTCTTAAGGTCAAATCCTGACCTTAGGCTTAGTTCACTACACCTGTCATTACTCATTTATAGGGTCCTAGACTCCTCCTTCACAGAAGGGGAGCTCAACCTGTCAGTGTATGAGGGGGCCTGATTAAGTGTGATCTCAGTGTATCTTATTTGGTTCTGGTGTGTTAGGAAATATGAGACGGTGCTTCAAAAGCCTTTCTACGTGATGTGGCAAGCAAATTAAACTCTATTCCTTGACTGATATTGAAATCCCAGGGAGACTCTCTTAGAGCTGCTGGCCCAGTTTAACCCAGTCAGAACCGGGTCACAATTTCATTATAATCCCGTCTCTGAGCAGATCAAAACCATAGGACCAGTCTAGATAAAAGTAATATCCAACAACTCCTCCTGGTCGAGGGAACCCCTTTAATAAACTCTGAATTCAATACTGCCAGATAAGCAAGCAATTAATCATTTTCCTCTGGTTGAATGTAAATTACTCCTTATATGTTGGTGGGAAATGCCTACAGGCTATAGTGTGTGACCTGGCAGCCTCAGGTCAAAATAAGATGCCAGAGCTGACGGCTAGCGTGAGACCTGCCAGCCTCAGGCCGCCTGACCCAGCCTTGGACTTCTGCCTAGGACTTCAGCATCTCCCTGGTGTGGTGCAATGACATAATGGAAATTTATAACATTTGTATAAGTCAGTTCTCTAAATATATGATTTAATGATTGCAGAAGGCGTCCTAATGCAAGAAGCGTTCTTATCTAATAGATGTTAATCAGTTTGTAGAACCTGAACTTCTCTTTTGGACTCCAAGGACAGTCATTGTCCATTTTGTCCATCTGAAAAGGAAAAAAGAAAAAAACTCTGTGCCCCCTTCCCCTTCAGTCATGTAGTACACAATTTATTTGCACAGAGCACTGCCAGTATTATTAGCCTGTCACAGCAGAAAATGTGTTTGTGTGAATAAAATCTGATTTAAACAATTAATGTGTTTTAACGTGCATATTGTATATATATATATATATATATAACAGAACCTCCCAACTCCCCCTGGTGATCTAATATAAAAACATTCCCAATTTACCAACAAATCAATTCATCCATTCCACCACCCTTCAATTTAGTCCCGATTTAGATTGAAAAATGTCATAAGTTCACCCCCTGGAAAATCTATATTATAAAACCCCATTATATGTATTTATCAAAATCCTTTGGTCTCTCGTCATGGCACAGCTGTAAAAATTCATTATTTCATAGAAAACAATATCAAAAATTAAGTTTATCATCGTAATTGCACCGTCTAGTGGCATTATTTCATCATGATCTGCTCTTGAAACTATTTACAAACACACATTCTTATTCATGCCTTCACACATCAAATATTCATTAAATAAACAAATCAAGTAATCATTAAAAGATAATTCTTAACCAAGTACCATGCAAAAAGTATCTTGTTCATCCATGTTAATTTTAAGGAAAAAATCATAACACTCCATAATGTCAATGTCAATGTCAATTTATTTATATAGCACATAAAAACAACAAAAGCTGACCAAAGTGCTTTACAGTTAAGACAGATAAAAAATAAAAAAAAGAGTAAAAATGCATCTAGTGCCACCCAAAACATAAGTTGACAATAAAAACAACACATAACAACAATAAAATCAGCTCAACTTGTTCTCAGACTCTGCGTGGATGAAATGCCAAGGAATACAGATGAGTCTTGAGCAAAGATTTAAAAGTCTCAACAGTCTGAGCGGTCTTTAAATTCTCAGGTGAACTGTTCCACAGTTTTGGAGCAGCAACTGCAAAAGCCCGATCACCTCTGGATTTCAGTTTGGATCTGGGGACATCTAAGAGGAACTGGTTGGTAGACCGGAGTGCTCTTACTGGAGTGTAGATGTTAATGAGATCACATAAATATGACGGGGCCAGACCTTTTAAGACTTTAAAAACAAGCAATAAAATCTTAAAATCAATTCGGAAGTGGACAGGAAGCCAGTGGAGAGAAGCCAGGACAGGGGTTATGTGTTCATGTTTTTTAGTTGCTGTTAAAAGACGAGCTGCTGCGTTCTGGACAGATTGTAAACGATGCAAAGATGATTTGTCTAAACCAACATACAATGAATTACAGTAGTCCAAACGAGATGTAATAAAAACGTGAATCACCTTTTCAAGGTTTCTGAAAGGGAGACAAGACTTCACCTTGGCAATGAGTCTTAGCTGGAAGAAACTGGATTTCACAACTGTATTTATCTGTTTGTCAAATTTAAAAGCACTATCAAAAATAACTCCCAGATTCCTGACATTGGAGTGGCTGTATGAAGCCAAGGGGCCAAGCACATTAAGGGTATTACATTTACCAAAGCTGATGACTTCCGTTTTATTTTCATTTAGATTCAGAAAATTTAGTTTTAACCAGACTTTAATGTCATTTAGACAGTTCAAGAGTGGATCCAGTGAAGTGACCCTGTCTGACTCAATCGGAAGATATAACTGAGTATCATCAGCAAAGCAGTGAAAAGGGATGTTGTGTTTTCTAAAAATGGACCCCAAAGGCAACATGTAAAGATTAAAAAGCAATGGACCTAAAATAGACCCGTGAGGGACCCCACAGAACAGAGGAGCTGGAAATGAAGAACATTTTCCTAAATGAACAGAAAAACTCCTGTCAGTCAGGTAGGATCTAAACCAGGATAGAACTGTGCCTTTGATACCAACCACCTGCTCCAGTCGTGACAACAAGATGTTGTGGTCCACAGTATCAAAGGCAGCAGAAAGGTCTAGAAGCACTAAAACAGCAGAGCTTCCTGCATCAACAGTTAAATAATACTGTAAATAAACTGTAAACGTTAATATCTAACCCACCCCAAAATTAGTCAGTCCATCAATCATCACATCTCTCAAATTAGTTTGAGAAGACCTGTCACCCAATTAATGTTGAGTTCAACATTCAAATTAACCACAATTCTAAAGTACACATCTGTACTTAATTGTTAAAATTTACCTACAACTTAGCTTCATGTTATCTGTTAATTTCCTCTTATAATCATCAGTGTTTGACTTCCTCCCTGTTAGGTTGTAACACACTCCTGGGAGGGTCCACTTAGTTATAACACCAAGAAGTTCACTCTAAAAACCCTTTTAGTTTCAAATAAAAATTTTAATTTTCTTCTCCCACATTCCCACTCCCACACTCCCACAAATTAGACAGTCTCTGGATGAGCTAATTTGTATTTCTGGATTCAAATCAATGAAATAACAGTTCCTGTCCCATGAAGGTCCTCAGAGGCAGGTTTTGGTCGGAGGCCGAGTTCACTACAGCCCCCCCTTTGGAAATCATCGCCTGTCCATGGGGATGAATTCCAACATGAACTTACGCCTCCGAATGTCCTTGAGCTTGATGTAATCAAGCAAGAGGAAAACAAAAGTCAAAGAAGGTAATCCCACAACGGTTTAAGTAATTCCACACTGTTGTTGGTAATTCCATAATGTTGTTGGTAATTCCATTGTAGCAATGCTTTAACCCCTTGGAAACAAAGTCTGTAATCCATTGGAAAAAGTCATATAATCCACAACGATAAATCCACAATGATTGGCGGTGTTGATTGATCAACATGCAGAGGGTTCCCTCGATTGAACTGCAGAGGCGACCACTGGATGGAGATTGGAGACCCACGTTGGAGTTGTAGGTCCCTTCAGCAAAGGTTGCTGCTGGTGGTTCCCAGTGGGTGCCATTGTGATTCTATGTGTTATGCATTTATGTGGTTTTAGTTGGGCTTATGAGTGGGATTTTACATAAGACATTAACCTATATGCACCTGGTGTGTAAGCTATCATGGTTTAGATCAGCTAAATGTTACCAGTTTAAAGGGTGGGTCATGCTGAAAAATTTTCATATAGGGATTTATACCTATAGAAGGGCATTCCAAACTATTTTCCCATTCCTAACTTGGTTTAAGTTAGACTTACATGGCAAAATATAGTTTGGTTCAATTGTTTGTTGTCCTTTTAGACAAACGACTTGAGGTTTGGTTTTTGGTTTTCCCTAAATGTTTTTGGAGTCTATGGCAAGACTCAACTGAAGGATTAGCTAGCTCCCCCCC
>NC_056498.1:94355004-94377191 GCF_014905685.2 Nematolebias whitei
GGTTAGTCACCTGAGGTGGTACTGTGGTGGTTTGGTTGCTAGCAACCTGGCAGGCCTCTGGAATGGTCTGCCCAGCCTTAAGGTTTGCTGTGTCTAGCACAGGAGGATCCTTTGTGGCTGGTTTTAGGGACCACAGCACCTTGTTGACGGTGTCCACGTAGACACCCAACCTTACCAAAATGTCAGAGCCTATGTAGGTTGCATGTGGTAAGTTTTGGATCACGAGAAACGGGTGAACCAGTTCTCGTTGGTTCCAGTTCAGTTTTAGGTTAATGACTCCTTCAGCGGTTATTACCTGTGAACTACTGGGATCTAATGGAAAGCGGAAAGCTTTTTTAATTAGTTCTAGACCAACGTGTTTGTGAACCAAGGTTTCATAGAAAGCTCGGTTAATTGCTGATTCATCTGTCCACAGAGACAGAACAGCATTGTTGGTGTGGGACCCTTGGATCTCTACACCTTTAGCTACCAGTGGTAGGTAGTGTTTGGTGGACTCTGACTGATCCAGCTCACAGAGGAGGCTGTCTTGTTGGGTCAGAGTTTGGACCACCGGGTGGGTCTCTTTGGTTTCACATGATTTCAGAGGAATACTCACCGGGCTCGTGTCCTCGGCTGAGGAGTCCTTTGTGCCCTCCGCGGTACCTGCTGTTAGGCAGTTTGGGTTACACTCAGGAGGCATTTGTATTGGCAGTGGTTTGCTCACCTTGGCCCACATCGTTTGATCACTATAATCTATAATCGCGTCGAAGCGATTTATAAAATCCTGGCCAACCAAAAATGGGAATGAGTCAACACGAGACACGTGTACCGGGTGGTATAGTGTCATTCTGCCAACCTGCATGTGAACCATTGCTATAGCTGTCAGGGTTGTCTTCTTCTCTGAGAGACCCTTCATTTCTATAGCACATTCTGTGAGAGGTATTATCCTGTTAACACCGGCAGCGGCTGTCCTCAGCTCCTCGAACAGTTTAGCTGACATAATTGTTATGTCTGCCCCACCGTCCAGGAGTGCTTCGTGTGTGAGGACTCCATCGAGTGTTACTGACAGGCACGCCTTTTTGGCGACCCCCCTTCTGATAAAGTTACACAGAAACCTCTTAGGTTTTTTCTGACGTTTCTTCACACGTTCAGCCTTGTCTGTGTAATCTTGGTTTGTCTGAACCGTCAGCACAGCAGTAGCTGTTTCTGAGTGTTCAGCTTGCGATGACTCGTCATCGTTTGTGTGTGAGTTAACCCCCCCTTCTTCTGATGAGGGGTTGTTGGAGGCAACCACAACAATGTCTTTGTGTGTTTCACCGACATCTGTGATGTTGTCATTTGCGCCCTCAGATGTAATAGTGATTACATCACTGCATAGTGCTCCAGGTTGGTTTCCCGTGTCAGTGTGTTTCAAAGTTCCTAACAACCTGCGTAGTTTCTCTGTCTCTTCCGAGCTCAGAGGTGTAGGGCCTTGTTTCTGGAACCTTTGTGATTTTTTCGCCTCGGTTCGTTTCATCCGAGGTGGGGGACGGTTAGGTACGTCTTTTGGGGGTTCCTTTTCGGACTTCCCCTGATAATATGGGTCCTCTTGGATCCCATATCTTTGCGTCCTACGCACACCCCATTTACGATAATCACGTTCATCCTCTGAAAGAGGAGCTTTTTTGTCCCAGCGTGCACCTTCATGACGCGGTTTGTTAGTTTAAAAAGACTGCTTTTTCTCGCCTTTCTTAGGAGGGGGAGGCGATGCATGCCGTCCTTCCAATTCTAGCGAGTGGGGTTTAACCTTTACACCAGGAAACACCTCTATGGGCGTCTTAGCATGAGAACATGCCTCAAACACATTCACAGCACACTGTTTAATCTCATTGATGGATTTTTCTTTGAAATTTGCCATCATTTGTACTGACAATTTAATGTCAGTGTGGAGATTTTTGCTGAAAACAAATTTAAAACCTTCTTCTTCCTCCATTCCGGTTTCATTCCTGTAACCAAAATAAGCTTGGAAGATTCTTTTGTAATAAACCTTTGGCTGTTCATGCTTCCCTTGCGTGACCTTGTCAGCAGCTGGGAAACCAGCAGGTCCCGTGCAGGGGTCGTACTCTCTGATCAAAGCTTCACACAGAAGGTTGTAATCCCTTCTCATGGCATCAGGTTGACGCTCGATGAAGGTGAACACCTCTCTGTCCGAAGTGAGCCTTATCAGACTGATTTTATCCTCAACCGTAGCATTAGGATAACCACTCAGTCTGAAATCAAGGTCTTTGAGATACGCTTTTGTTCCAGTTGAACCCATTGGACCAGGTACAAAGCGTTGAACATGTTTTGAGATTTTTTGCAAATCATCTATTGAAAGAGGAGGTTTCAATGGTCTCTCTTGCCTGTTTAGTAGTGGAATTCTGTTCAGGTCTGTCCCTACTACTTCAGGTAAGGGTGGAGGTGTGTGTGATGTAAGGAGATTTGGGTCTGAAGCCCAGTGTGTCCCCACATTCTGTCCATGCCTCTCACCATATTTCCTTTCTGCATGGTAAAGTTGTGTTTTAAGCGCGTCTATCTCAGATTTGTATCCGCTCAGAGCATTTGATGCTTCTTGCAACTGTTGTTGTAGAGCATCGTTGTCTGAGCACAACTTTTGGTACATGATCTCCCTTTCCTTCAATTTCTCCTCATATGAGTGAGCTTGTAAAGTAAGGTAATTCTGTGAGAGGTCCCTCTCACGTTTTAACTCATCTTTGCAGTGGTACAATCGTGAAACCGTTTCCTCGTACTCCTCTTTTAATGAAGAGTATGTCATGGAAACCTGTTCTTAGACTTTCTTGGCTTCAGTGAGTGATGCATTCAGTGACTGTACTTGGCTATTCAGTGAATCAATTTCTGCACGTGTGTCTTGCTGTGACTGAATCATCTGTTCAAGATGTTTCTTAGTGAGGACCTCGTGTTCACTTTTAAATTGAAGGAAGCGTTCTTCAATTTCCTGAACCACCTCTTTTTCGCTGTTTAACCTTATCTCAAGGTCGTCAGCTTTGTTTACCACTGCATAGAATGATGCTTTCAGTAAAAGCGCCAATTTTGCCAGCTTTTCATAGCTTGACTTTGGTCTGTCTGTAGAGGTCACACTCTCTGCAACCTCCTTCAGCTTGTCCAGTAACTCTTTTGAGTTCATGCTGTCCACCTGTTCACCATATGGATGTAAGGAGTCTGTGAGCAGCGTCAACGCTCCCTCTAAACAGTCCTTCATCTCACAAGGATCAAAATCCTTTTCTGTCACACCTGCCATGGTTATTCACTGTGTAGCTCTTATCTGGTTAAACAGTTGCCAACTTCAGATTATTTTAACAGGTAAATATTTGTATTCAAGTGTCATGTGAGTTTCACACACTTTTTAGCTCTGGATTCATTCAACAGTACTGTGTAAGCCACTTCTTCAAATGGATGGGCACCTATTCGTAGGTTTTACCCCAATTCATGAATATTTTTAAGTAAATGCCTCTCTGGCAGTGTTACTTAATGTGCTTAAATCAAACAGATACTAGATCACCAAGCTTCTCAGTGTTATTTACTCTAAAGCACTTAACATTAAATAAACCTGCAATTTTTCTAAAAGTTTCACAGCAACTTTAGTTTTTCAAATGCTTTTTAAGCAGTTTTATCCCAGAAATTCGCTATTTTAACAGTTACTCATAAACCAGGTCGTGTTAACAAAAAGAAAAAGAAAAACAAATGAGGAATTATCAGTCTCCCCTTCAGGAAAACTGTTATACTCCTCTTTCAACAGCAGGTGGTGGTGTAAGCTTATTTATACCAGCAGGAGTCTATGACAACTTCCTGTGGATCGTTCTGTTGACATCCGGTTGTTAGCCGCTTAGCTTAAAATTAGCATCAGCAAAACTTCGGTCAAATCAACATTTCTGAACGGATTTAAAGCTTAAACGTGGTATTGTTTCAACAAGCACAACTTTTTTGCATGAAACATGAGTTTTGTGGGACATGTGGCAGCTCCATTTAGCGATTTTAAACACAGTGGAGGCTTTGGTTGAACCGAGACTCATTTCCGGGGTCACGTGACTGAATCAACCAATCATCAGACACAGCAGCGGGGGTGGGTTTTACAACCTGACATCAGAGGAAGTGACGACAGACACGTCACTCGTCTCTCAGCGAATCAGGGCGTTTCAAACAGCGGTTTTCAGCCAATGACAGATCGTTTTTTCAGCTAGCGTGTTAGCGATTAGCCTGAAAAAGTCCAGTCAACTTTCGTCATTAAAACTGTCAAAATACACAATTTTCTGTTAAAAATGTGACGAATAAACTCTCAAAAGCTTACTGAGACTGCGCTCAGTTCAAAAACGTCTCTCCAACCATTTAAAACAACTCGTTCAAACTTATCAGAACCGAGCGAGCGAACCGGGTCTGAGCCGAACCCCCTGTCTGTTTAAACAGAATCCACGTTTCTCACAGCTTATTAGCTCTGTCACATAACAGATGTACATTTCAGCTTTAAAATGAAACACATTGACGTTATTTCAGCTTTCAAAACACCACAACTGTGAACTTTCTCTGAACACCACAGCTGCAAAACGCTGCGTTTCACACAGCAATCTGGTCACTTCCGGTTCCTCTGAGAACTTCCTGATTGGTCGAAACGAACCAACAGGGTGTGGTCTTAGTGATGTAAGAGGTTATTAAAAGTCAAGGAGAAAGATTAGGTTGTTTTAAGAACAGACAGAAAGATGTTTTGAAGAAACAGAGACTTTTGGAGCCAGTTCCCTCATATCTGTCTGAAAAAGTTAAACATGACATTTCTTTCCAGTAAACATGTAGTTGACCGAAACTTGACTTTTGACCGACTTACAACTTGCTCATTTCAGACAGAAAATCAAAATGCATAATTAATCTTGTAACAAACATTAACTTGATTTCTACTTTGAATGAGGATTAAAAATCATTTATACTGTTTCACAGTTGATTTAAAATGAGTAGTTCACTTCAACATTTAAAAATGATTTGAACTAAACACACTTTTGATTATCAAGACATTTGTAAAATAGTAATGATAATAAAAAAGAGAGTGTTCTTTCAATTGATCAGTGCAGGACACTTAGAAAGTCTCTGGATGAACTTAATTTCGTGTTTCTGGACTCAAATCAATGAAATGACAGTTCTTGTCCCAGGAAGGCCCTCAGGGCCAGATTTGACCTGAGACTTAGTTCACTACATTTGATAGAAAGGGAAGTTTGGAGATAGGTCTGTAGTTTTCAGGCATCGAAGAATCCAAATTTGGCTTTTTTTGCAAAGGACAAACAATAGCAGTTTTAAAATAGTGTGGGACAGTGCCAGAACAAAGAGAGGAATTTATCACTTGTACAACACTGGGGCCAATACAGGTAAAAATATATTTAAAAAGCGACGTAGGAAGGACATCAAGGGGACTCGATTGAGAGTGTCATATGACCCATTAAATCTGAGATGTCCTTAATTGAAACTGGGGTAAAAAAGGACCACTTATCAGGAGTCAGTGACAAAGGAGCCAGTAAAAGGGAAGATGAAGGACAAATACTGGCCCTAATGCTGGAAACTTTATCAATAAAATAATTTAAAAACCGATTGCAATCTGCATACGTAAAAGCACTTTGAGACAAGAATGCTGGAGAGACAATGTTCTTGATTGTATCAAATAAAATTTTTGGATTTCATCCTTTGGAATTGATGAGATTAGTAAAATAACGAGCTCTGGCAGTCTTGAGCATCTCATTTAGAGAGCTGATCAGATCTTTAAGATGTAGTCTATGAACCACCAACCCAGTACGTTTCCACAGACGTTCAGTTTTACGACATGTTCTCCTCAAACTAAGGATTTCATTGTTGATCCACGGACAGCTAGTGCGTTGGACAGTGCTTTGTTTCACTCTAGAGCTTCATTCTAGAGCCGTTTCCCATTGATCCGGGCTGAGGTGATAGAGCGTCAAGTCGCCAATGTGTATGGTTGTTCCCTGAGGGACATCGATCCACATTGTCTTGTCCGGTAAGACCAAGGGTCTATTGGCCTCGGCGTGTTCATAGGCTATGATCGTCTTCCGTTGGGGAGTGTTAACCATCCACCGTGAACCGACTCTTTCCACCTGAGTGGCTGTCACTTGCCTTCACGGTGTTATGGTTGTTGCACATTTTCAATCTCTCGCAATGGGTGTAATACCACAAATACCTGCGGCATTGTGCCAGATGAAGGGCTTGCTCGGACACAGATAATGTATCTCATGAGTGGGAGTACACATCTGGAGATTTGGAGCTAAATAGACAGTGGGGTTACTATCGTGATAAGCAACGACCTGAGGGGTGTTGATTTTGACGTATTTATCACCGTGCCAATTTCCAACAATAACGACATCCTTGAGTCTGTAGATGCCATTCGCAGGGATGATCTGTAGGTTGATAACGAATGCAACTTCACGCGCCTTGTGCCTGACGTGAATTGGGATCGCGCTACCGAGAGCATAAGCCAGGTGAGCCTGGATTGGCCTTACTTTTTCGTTTGTGGCGGAACTAAGGATGTCACTCACCATCTGTAGGGAGACGAGATAGGGTGGGATCCTGCTGGTGGCTAAAGTATCAACCGACGAGCTGATGTCTCTAAACGTGTCCGTGAGGATCTTATCTATCAGGTGTACGACGGCGAAGTCCATTTCTACGTCACGTTTTAGTTCACTAACGATGTTCGCAAGGGCCTTAATTTCCCGCGTGTGGGTATTCGATACTAAGATAGTATCTTTTACCGTTTTAGTCACCTGTGTGAATTGTGTTTGTTGTTGATCCATCTGTGTTTTAATCCATGGGATCTCTGTCTCGATTTCATTCACATGTTGTTTCAAGGATGTTATACTGACGGCGTTGACTGCTGATAAGCCTAGGCTAAACAATGATCCGAGAGAGGAGGTAGCAAGAAGAAGCCCAGCAATGCTACGCTTCTACCGATTATGGGTTCCACTCACTTCCTCTTGAGTGAGAGTGAACTTATGTAACTGCTTCAAAATGTGTTAGATTTCCTCGTTTGCATTTTGGATTGGTAATGTATACCATAGTTTGTTGAACCATTCGTCTTTGATGTCAATGTGCTGTTTGATAACAGTGTAGGGATCGAAACAGACGAAGACCTTCTGTGTGTGAAGACGACAGTTCGTGATGAGCAGTCCAGGTTGATCCCTAAGAATTATGCCAGAGGTGGGTCCAAAGGTCACCACCTCGGCTTGTCCGAGGTGGTGACCTTTGGATGGTTCCCAAGAGGGTGAGAATTAACAGAAGTAGTCCAACCCAGTCGATCTGGAGGTCGGACCACAGGAATGCAATGCCTCTACTTTGCAGTGTTGCTCTGTGGAGTGGTCTGGGTGGCTGACTCTGGCCACAGACCAGGCACCCTTTAATATAGTTCTTGACATCCTTTTTCATTCCAGGCCAATAAGTAACTTGTTTTAATGCTTTCAGTGTGGCGTTATCTCCCTTGTGTCCTACGGACGGGAGGTCATGCGCATGAACTAACATCACCCCCCTGTGGTCATGGGGGACCACGAACACGGTTGAGGACGTCGGTCCATGAGCAAAAGTTAGGATGCCCTTGAGTAGTTTTAGCTGTTAGCGCAACTGAAAGAGGGCTTTAAGGTCTGGATTGGAATCCAGGTCTGCTTCGGACGGAGAGTTTTTCTCTGGGTCAGTCAAGTACAGCATCATCGAGTTTATTGCAGGATCCAACTTCTGAAGTTGGATGATGTCTGGGTCAGTCAGCACGGGTTGTACAGAGACTGTGTTGTCAGCCGGCTTGGCTGTAGCCTGTGCACGTGTGACTGCCATTACCTCGGCTGTAGGTTGTACGGACAGAGTTGCGAGCAGCCAGGAGGGGTCAGAGGACCTCTGAGGGCTGTCCACGGCTCCGTCCTTGATAGCTGGTTCATCTGTCCCCGGCGACAGTACAGCATCTTTGGTGTGGGATCCTTGGATCTCTATACCTTTAACTACCAATGATAGGTAGTATCCGGTGGGCCCTGACTGTCTCAGCTCGCAGAGGAGGCTTTCTTGTTCAGTCAGAGTCGGGTTCACCGGTTGGGTGTTTTCGGTTCCACATGCTTTTGAAGGATAACTTACCAGGACTGTGTTCTCTGTTGAGAGGTCCTCTGTACCTTCTGCAGTGCCTGCTGTTGGGCAGTCTCTGACTGTCTCAGGAGGCATGAGTATTGGCAGAGGTTTGCTCACTCTGGAGGGACTCTTCCTCTGGCTTGCTCATATGAGCTCTTTGCTGAGCAGAAATCACGTCAAATTTATTTAGAAAGTACATTTAAAAATAGCAGTTAACAAAAGTATTTACCAATAAAAATCAATGGTACTAATTTAATGAATATTTACCACATTCTACCAGTACCATTTGACTTCTGGTCACATGACCTAGATAAGACTGGGTTTTACCGGTAATTTAAAAAAAATAATAATTTCAATTACATAGGTGTTTGGCCCTGGTCTGTCCAGTGATTATGCTTAGTTATTGTGTTCATTTTGAAGGTATAATGGTTGTAACCATGAGTCAGACAGCAAAGCTTCATGAAGACGTGAAAATCTTGCAGTCTGAGTGTGGATTGAAAGCAAGCTATATTCTGTGAAAAGCCATCATTTTGCTGATTCTTGTACTACAAGAAAGCTGCACACAACCGGAGCAGACTGGTCACAGATTCTGAATAGTGGATGCCCATGGCTTAATAACCGTAGTGTCTTATTTATGTACAAAATTATCCATCCATCATCTTTACCCGCTTATTCCATTTTGGGTCACGGGGGTCACTGGTGCCCATGTCCAACAATCACTGTGTGAGGGGCGGGGTACAGCCTGGACGGGTCGCAAGTCCATCACAGGGCCACATAGAGACAAATGACACAAACAACCATTCACTCTCTCACTCACACCTAGGGACAATTTAGAGTTACCAATCAGCCTAACATGCATGTTTTTGGTCTGTGGGAAGAAACCGTTGTACCCGGAAAAAACCCACGCATGCACGGAGAGAACATGCAAACTCCACCCAGAAAGGCCCCTGGACCGGGGTTTGAACCAAGGACTTGCTCGCTGAGAGGCAGCAGCTCTACCAGTTGCGCCACCGTGCTACCCTGTACAAAATTATGATTTATCTTATATTTAATAAATGTGGCTTAGACATAGGTGTGTTCCAAAGTCCCAGAAATATGGTACTTTCTTTTCCTTTCTCCAAATATAACACTTTTCATTTAAACCAACAATAACACTTTTCATTTAAACCAACACTTTCTATTTTGGTCTTATCCGTCCACAAAACATTCTTCCTATAGCCTTCTGGCTTGTCCACGTGATCTTTAGCAAACTGCAGATGAGTAGCAATATTCTTTTTGGAGAGCAGTGGCTTTCTCCTTAAACCCCGCCATGCACACCATTGTTGTTCAGTGTTCTCCTGATGATGGACCCATGAACATTAACATGTGAGAGAGGTCTTCAGTTGCTTAGAAGCTACCCTCGAGTCCTTTGTGACCTCGCCAACTATTCCACACCTTGTTCTTGGAGGGATTTTTGTTGGACGACCACTCTGGGGGAGGGTAACAATGTTCTCAAATTTCTTCCATTTCTACACAGTCTGTCTGTAGATTGGTGGAGTACAAACTATTTAGAGATGGTTTTCAAACCTTTTCCAGCCTGATGAACATCAACAGCTCTTTTTCTGAGGTCTACAGAAATCTCCTTTTTTCGTGCCATGATACAATTCCACAAGCATGTTGTGAAAAGCAGACTTTGATAGATCACTGTTCTTTAAATCAAACAGGGTGTCCACTCGCTCCTGCTCATCATCCCATTGATTTAAAACACCTGACTCTAATTTCACCTTTAAACTAACTGCTAATCCTAGAGGTTCACGTACTTTTGCCACTCACAAATATGTAATATTGGTTCATTTTCCTCAATAAATAAATGACCAAATATATTTTTTTGTCGCATTTGTTGAACTGGGTTCTCTTTTATCTACTCTTAGGACTTGTGTCTCACTGACTTGTTGCTCACACAGACGCATGTTCATGCTGCTGTTGTTTGGCGTATTGTTTTTGTACTGCTCAGTGTATTCTTAGTTTAGCATATTTCTTAGTTCTTATCTTAGCTCTTACTACTGTTTTTCTGTACAATTTTTGCTTTTGTTGGATGTAGCTGGGACCCTTTGTACACAATTTCATTCCGCGAATGACAAATAAAGAAAACTTGACCTTGTGTGAAAATCCATTGATGTTTTGGGTCATATTTATTCAGAAATATAGAAAATTATAGAGTTCACAAACTTTTAAGCATCACTGTAAATGCTCCCTGAGTTCATAAAACCAACTAGAGTCATATTTTGGTGTATTTTGGTGAGTTTCAGCACTTTATAGTTTGATACTGCAGACTGAAGAGGGTTGCAGACATTCTCACAGCGTGTGAAAAGTTTCACGCAGTGTTTAATTCCTAAATGTGTAGAATGTGGTTCTTTGTTCATACCAAAGGCCCCCAGTGAGCAGAGAGTTGAGGCAGCTGCAGAAAAATGTTAGATAATTTTAGCTTGTCAGCATCACAACAGTTGGGTTCTGCTGAGCTTCATAAAATACATTTCCTGTCGTGATTACTTCATCACAACCACTCTAAGGTTTGTCGTTAAACAGCTTATCTTACACAAAGATTAAAACTTTGGAGAAATACTGTGTGGTTGTTGTGCTCCACTGTTTTTTTTTTGTTCTCTTCCAGGATCCCAGCAAGCGTTTTGGGGCTTCGTTGGGTGCCCTTTCAGGGGGCAGGATTTACATTGGCAGGATGTCTCTCATTAACCTGAAGCTGGCTCTGACTGTGGGGATCCGTTTCTCTGCTGTCAGGAGACAGTTTGGGCCCAACGACACAGAGGAGATCCCAGTCTTGGAGTACCAGCTACAGGTGGGAGGGGAAGATCAAATCAAATGAGATACAGTCGGACAAACAAAAGTAAAATGAAATAAAACTAGGATGTGCTAGCATATTTTTAAGGAATACAAATCACTTGTTTGAGTTTTAGATTAAGATAATTTTATGATATATTCATACTGTTGGTCAAACCTTGAAAATAATGTTTGGGAAGTTTTGGGACATATCACACTCAAGTAAATGCCTCTGCTATGAATACATATGTTTAGCTGAAGGTCTGTAAACTGAGTTCGAGCAGAGAACTAAAGCTAGCTTTGGTTGCCATTTAGAATCAGAATGAGTCAGATCAGTTTTACGTTTGCATCTAAAAATTACTTTGTTTTATTAAAATCCGTCCAGTGGTTCATGAGATATTTTGCAAACATACAGATAGGGTTGATTCCAACAGTTAAACTGATTTTGTGTGATCTGTTAGTACTTGGTGTATGTGTTAAGGATGACTCTTTGCTACTACCACACCAAATCTTAGTTCTCTATCTGTAAAAAGTAAATAATTGTTGTTGCATATATTGATTACCTCCTAAGAGCTTCAGTGGCTCTGGAGATATCGATCCTTTTACTTTGGCTCAGACATTTTTCCTTTCCTCTCATAATACTTGTTTAACCACTGACTTCCTGAAAAATGAGATCACTCCCCTTCATTGTAAGATAAAAGATTCCATATGAACGCACGTTAAGAGCTCTGAAGGGAAAGGATCAGTGAATGGGCTGATGGCAGCACTTGGATTGTTAACAGCATATTTGGATCATGTGTTCTAGCAATGGCGCCTGATCCCATACCTGGCAGCAGCATACGCTCTAGAGCACTTCACCAGAACCATCTTTATGAACTATGTTGAGTTCCAGATTGGACAAATGATGAAGGACAACAGTGGCAGACAGGTGAGTAAAGATTTGGCTTGTCCACAGCTGTCCTTGTTTGCAGTTTATTAATATTTCACTCTTATGTGTTTGACAGGCAGATATGGGCAGGGAGATCCATGCTATAGGATGTTGTAGTAAACCGTTAGGCTCTTGGATTGCTCAAAAGGGCATCCAGGAGTGCAGGGAAGCCTGTGGAGGACATGGATACTTGGCCAGTCAGTCTGAAATACTCTCTCACACACACACACACACACACCTAAATCCCGTTGTGGCCAAACTGGCATTACTTTGTGTTTTGCAGTGAATCGTCTGGGTGATCTACGAGATGATAATGACCCAAACTGTACTTATGAAGGTGACAACAATGTGTTGCTGCAACAGACCAGCAACTACCTGCTTAGCCTTTTCCATGCCAAAGTCCACAGTGAGTCTACTGGTGAGTCATCATTCTGTGTGTGTTTGTATACTTATGTGCTGAGAAGTTTTTCACCAGTAGAGATAATATTAAACTAGAGAATTTACATTTCCTGGAAAAATACAATGTGCATGTTTTTGCTAAATGATTTTGCTGAAATTTGCTGAAGAAGCTGAAAGCTAAAATAAAAAAATATTTTATTTAAGGTAAACATGGCAAAAGACTAGTTATAGGCTAAAAGTAGCAAAATGCTAGCACAATAAGGGAAAACTAGATAGCTAGCTAAGAGCAAGAAGTAGAAAAAAATAATTAGCCAAAGGTACCAAAATGCTAGCATAAAGTAGAAAAATACTACTATTTAGCCAGAAATAGCAAAACACTAGCAAAAAGCAGGAAAATGCTAGCTTAGAGTCAGAAATAGCAAAGAGTTAAAATAAATGAATAAATAAAAAGCAGAAAACTCCCATAATTAGACAAATGTAGCAAAACATTCTCAATGCAGAAAAAAGGCTAACTTACTACCAGAAGCAGCAAACTGTTAACTCAAAAGGAAAACACTAGTATTTAACCAGAAGTAGCAAAAGGAAAATGCTAGCTAAAAGCCAGAAGTAGCAAAATGTTTATAGTAAACAGAAAAACGCTAGCTAGAACAAAAATAAGGGATAATCTAGTAGAACACTAGAATATGTTGGATACATGCTAAAAAATATAAAATCATTAGCAAAGTGCAGGACAAAATTAGCATTAGCTGAATTTGTAGCAGTAGAGCTAGCTTTACTAGAATAAGCCATGGTACAAGTACCATTAACAGAATTAGCATTAAGAGAACAGAATTAACACTGGTACGGTATAATTATTAAAACCAGGTCAAAATTTGCATCAACTGGATGTAGGAGGGACAAGATGGTGGCAGCATGCTAGGGTGTGCTTTAGCTCAGGCTCCTACCTTTGCTACTTAAGAACTGCCTTTTCTGAGGATATCCTCGCTGCTTAAACATTGGATGCTCCAGAATTCTGCATTGTTGTGTGACTGACTCGGTAGAGCTAAAGAATGGAATAAAAATTGACGAAATATAAGACTATGGGTTCTGTGGCCGCTGGGCCGGACATGTCTCAGGTCACGGTACATCTAAAGACGGGGGCTCGGCTCCGCTCTCACCAGGTTCCAGAGAGATGGACGTGTTGGCCCTGAAGTCAGACATTCTGGCTTCAATAAAAGCAGAAATTTCAGCGATGATTAGATCGGCGATGAAAGTCGCCCTCGCAGATGATCTCGCCTTTATTAAAGTGAACTTAAAGAAGTGAGAGCAGAGGTGGCTAACAGCATCATGGCATTCAGAGCAGAAATTGACCAGGTGAAACTGAGTGTTAAGGATGTTGAGAACGGACCGGAGAGGCTGAAGTCGTCCTTGGCTCAGTTCTGTTCTGGTCCGGTTCCGTCAGGCACCACCGCGGCCAACAGCAAGCCCCATGGAGGTGGACGATCCTTCGGTGAAAGGTAATGGGCTGCCCGCTGAAGTTGAGACCGGCTCTGTTTGGGATGAATTCCTCCACAGCCCAGCTCGGTTCTGGTCCAATTCAGGTCAACTTCCCCCACACCGACTGCAGAAATCCACGAGGAGCCAGTCCAACAGAAAGCCAGCAAAATACCACACACCAATCCTGGTCAGAACCCAGCAGAACCACCAAGGTCTGGATGAAGAATTCGGTTGGGATCTGGAGAGGGAAAAAAAGGACCTTCGGACAACTAGGCTGCGCTCGGATTGACTGGTGGGGTGGGAGCGGCCGGTCCTGGACCAAAATAATTTTTCGGATGGTCCCATCCGGCTCTCTGAGTCAACTGAACACGGAATTCGGTTGGAAGAGGGACCAAGTTTTAGTCCGGCTCGACAAACGGGTTAGTTTGATGTTATGGGCTGCAGAGAAGCCAGGGGAGCTGCCTTCCATCAGCTTACCTTACCGGAAGAATGTCTAGCGACAAGGTTAGAATGCTTCCTGGACGCCTCCCTGGTGAGGTGTTCCAGACACGTCCCAACGGTAGTAGACCCAGAGGAAGACCCAGGACACGCTGGAGGGACAATATTTCTCGGCTGGCCTGGGAACGCCTCGGGATTCCCCCAGAGGAGCTGGCCCAAGTGGCTGGAGAGAGGGAAGTCTGTCAAAATACTAGTAAATACTAGTAGCAAAATACTAGTTTGCTAATATCACTCAACCCTCTGTGAATAGTAAACAGCCATCAGTGTGCTAATGATCCATTGTTAGGCTGATGGTCCTTCTTGACCATGTGAGCAGCTGGTTTTGGTTGTCAGTAGCAAACTGATTGAGCCACTCTGACAAGGTGCTATTTAAGAGACTGAGCTGAATACAGCACCTCAGACTGAGGAAGTCTTTCGGATGAAAGACGAAACGTATCTACATTTTTTTTGCTTTGTTTTGTTTTTTGTTTTTTTGAATGTCCAGAGGACCAGATTGAACTTTTTTAGATAGCTGAATTTTGATTTGATTTATAGTCAGAGCCTATTAGGAACTGTTCTCAGCTACCAACACGCCAAATCTCAGCTGAATAACTGAAAATGGCAGAGTTATCTCAGTTTTTCTATAAAACAGCTGAATAGTAGCTAAAGAAATCTAGAAAGAAGCTTAAATTTCCAAAAGGAAGTGGAAAGAGCTTAATTGTGCCCACTAAGGCTCAAGTAGGAATAAATTAGAACAATAAAGTTGAAATTATCAGAGAAAAGCTGAAATTCGCTCAAAACAGCTGAATAGTAGCTAAAACAAACAGAAAGAAGCCCATTTCCTGAATCTTTGACATTGCCTTCCGTCCATGTCAGTACTAGTCCAGCTCCATGTCATACAAGTATACGTGAAATCCGACCTTCCAGACAGGAGTTATTGTGACTTCCTGTTTTGTTGCAAATGTTTGACAAGCACTTCATATATGCTTTTCCACATGTCGTGTGGTAATCAACAGTTACAGTTTCAGTTTTATAACGTATGCCCCTTTTCCAATGTCTTGGCGCGGGTCGGATATTTCCGGCTTGATGTGTGTTTGAGGTCTTTTCCATAGTTCTTGGGACCGGCTCACCTCCCAGAATTCTGGCCCGGCTTCTCAAGGGGTCCAAGCGAGCCGAGCCGTGACGTCAGAAACACTGTCTGTCACTGATTGGTCGGGGGGAGGAGTCTGTGGAGTCTTTCCAAGCAACCCGATCTGCCATTTTTCTCTACCGCCTGCCATTAGCGATAACTCGAGGAGCATATCTTTTAGTATTTTGAAGCTATACAAAAACAATAATATCAAAGCTGTGGTCAAATGCAGAAGTGCAGGTGTTGTTGTGCTTCGTGGCCGACGAAAAAAGTCAAAGCGAGCTAGATGGAGCAGTTGGAGGGTGGTTTGGACACGGCCACTGCTCTACTTGAATCATTTATAGAAGATGGTGAGTGTTTTCTAACTTTAAACATATTTTAAGTTACTCATCCCATCGGTTCTGAACATATTTTTAACTAACAAAAGAGGCTGACGCCATAATAGGACAACATCGGTGCTACGATGCTAAGCTAATTTGCATAAACGCTAACTGTCCTCTGGTCCCGTTTCTCACTGTATTTTATCCAGAACGTATTTCAGCACGTGACAGTTCGTCTCTAAACTCCACATTAAACCCTCCAAGCCTCCTGGCTTCTGTCCCTGCTCCATCAGTGGAGTCTACACCTGACAGAGCTCCATCACAGCCCACCTGCACGTCACAGAGCAGCACAATGCTGCAGCCTTCTGTGCTTGGTAAGAACAGATGCAACATGTTCCACATCACTTTATTTGTGCCGATAAGGACTTGCTTTTATTTTATTTTTAAAGTAAAAATATAAAATGTTGAATAAATACTGAATATTCACCACTTGTTGAACATGTGGTGGGATGAAATAAATTATGTATACAGGGTCCCAGTTACAGACAACAATAAAATGTAAAAGAAAAACAGTAATAAGATCTAAGATATGAACTAAGAAAAATATCAACTAAAACACTTCTACTAATAATACACTAAACACTAATAGCAGTAAACAATCAAAACAATACGTCAAACAGCAACAAGCGTCTACCCCTCTGGAGATGTGGAGAGCGTCGACCCCTCTGGAGATGTGGAGAGCGTCAACCCCTCTGGAGATGTGGAGAGGTGAGGAGCGTCAGCCGGGACCCCCTCGGAGTAGGAGAGATGAGGAGCGTCAGCCGGAACCCCCTCGGAGTAGGAGAGATGAGGAGCGTCAGCCGGGACCCCCTCGGAGTAGGAGAGATGAGGAGCGTCAGCCGGGACCCCCTCAGGAATGGCTGAAAAAGGAGTCTTTAGAGTCTCTATTTCTGTTAGCAAAAAATCATATTCTGGGAGTAAAGAAAGGCCTGGGACAGAAAGTAAAAAATCCTTCATCTGGGTCAAAACTAAATCAAAAGAGGATGGGTTTCTTTTTGCAGAACTAAACAGTTTGAGAATAGTCTGATTAATATTAGAAATATCCTCAGGGGAAAAAAAAGGAAGGTCAGTGTGAGTGGGTGTGGTGACGGGTGCCGCCCCCACCGGAACCTGGGAGGTGAGGCGGCGGGACACGCCCCCACGGAGTCACAAAGAAAACTCTCCGGAGGTACGGCCAGGCTGGGTCGAACAGCTGCGGCGCGGAGTGACGGTGAGAGGCCGGATTCCGCGCCCACCAGGAACCTGGAAGGTGAGGCGACGGAACCCGCCCCTGTAACGTCAACCGGACCGGACTTACCGAACCGAGCAGGAGTGGACCGGAGCTCCCGCGGGACGCTGGATCTCGCCCCCACCGGAAACCTGGGAGGTGAGGCGGCGAACCCCGCTCCCACGAAAACACCGGAACCAGCTCTGAAGTTCTGCTCGGCAGCGACCGGGCCGGTCGCCGCAGACTGCCTCCGGAACCGTCCACCGCGGCGACGGCGGCGGGATGGTGGATGGACGGAGAAGGAGAGGAGCTCGTCCATCAGGCACGAGGAGGGAAAAAAAGAAAAAAGGTGAGTGTGCCGAGTGAGAACCCTGCCCGCTGGGTTCTGTTCTGGTCGGGTCGTACTGTTAGGATTTGAGGTCGGAGCGAACCCAGAGTGCAGAACAGGGACTCAGCTCGGCAGATATACAAAAATAGGTTTTTAATGTTAACTGAAAAGTACAAAATAAATAAGCTGACGGGGCAGCAAAACTTACATAAACAAGGAGGGAGGCACGGGGAACTCAGGAGACACGGGGAACTCGGGAGACACGAGGAACTCGAGTAACCAGGAAGAAAAGGAGAGACTCAGGAGACTCAAGGAAGCGCACCCAACGAAGACGACCCGACAAAGGACAAGACAGAATAGGGTGACTTAAATACAAGGAGAAGACGAGACATGATGAAAAACAGCTGGGACGAGACACAGGTGGCAACAATGGAACTAATGAGGAGCACGAGGGAAACAGACACACCGGGCCACAGAAAAGTAACATCCTTACAACACACACATATGTAGATTGGCAGTTCACACCTAAACACCTTAACAGTAGGTCTTTGTTCGATGTGGATATCCTAACTGGGCTTTTGTCAAGTCAGCGAGGAAATCTACAAAACACACTAATAAACAGAAAAAGGACAACGGCAGACGTAAAAACATTGTCATCCCTTATGTTGCTGGAGTATCAGAGAAATTCAGAAGGATCTTCAACAAACACAAGATCCCAGTACATTTCAAACCCAGCAGGACTCTCAGACAGAGGCTGGTCCACCCTAAGGACAAAACACCCATACACAAACAGAGTGGTGTAGTGTATGCGGTCCAGTGCAGCGAGGACTGTCCAGACCTCTACAGTGGAGAAACTAAACAACCTCTTCACAGACGCATGGCTCAACACAGGAGAGCCACGTCCTCTGGACAAAATTCAGCTGTTCACCTCCACCTCACAGATTAGGGACACTCTTTTGAGGACCAAAATGTGCACATTTTGGACCGAGAACACAGATGGTTTGAGAGGGGGTGAAGGAAGCAATTTATGTAAAAAGAGAAAAGTCGTCTCTTAACAGAGGAGTAGGCCTTAGATTTCCACTTTCAAAAACATATAATGCAACTTTAAGACTGATTCCCAGACAGTTTTCACACTTGATGGGAACAGAGGGGCCTCTTCTGTGAATTAGATGAACAAAGACCTACTGTTAAGGTGTTTAGGTGTGAACTGACAATCTACATATGTGTGTGTGTCTTATGTGTGTGTGTGTCTTATCTCACTCAGCCTTATAACCTGAATCCCTTACTCACTGCTCTTTGAATTGAGAAAGCTCCTCGGATGAGGAGCGAAACTTCTTTTGTTACAAATAAAGTCCAGTTGTTTTTGTATTGAATGCTTTTTGAATTCATGTTGCTGTGTTCATTCGTGCTCATCTGTTCACACAGACTCATGTCCATGCTGCTGTTTGACGTATTGTGTTTATTGTTTTTATGCTATTAGTGCTTAGCATATTTTTAGTTTATATTTTTCTTAAGTTCATATCTTAGATCTTATTACTGTTTTTCTTTTACATTTTATTGTTGGATGTAACTGGGACCCTGTGTACATAATTTTGATCCACCACATGTGGTGCGAATGACAGTAAAGAATATCTGTATCTGTATAATACTTTCTGATTCATATATCCATTGTTATTATTATATTATTTTCATTATTTTTAAATCAATTTATTATTCATTTTCTTATTTTATCAGTTTCTTATTATTAATATAGCTATTTTGTTAGCAGCACCCTTCTTTGTTTTATGCATTTATTCAATAACAGTATGTAGCTTGAATTAACCACCTTTTTCTTCTTTCTAGTCAAGAGAAAAGAGTCCGGTAAAGAAAAGTCTTATTTCATCACTGAATGAACATGAAGAACTGAACCGGACACAGCAGGAACAACACTTCTGTCTTCTTCTGGATGAAGCCCGTGAGGCAAGAGATAGACAGATAGACAAGCATTAGTTGGATGCAGTATTTTTTATATTTCTGTACATTTTTCACTTGTTACTTTTCCTATTAAATAATTTTTTTCTTAAGTGGTGTCCTTGAACATTAAATTTTCTAAACAAATTTTACAATGTTAAGTGTGTATAGTATTTGTTTAAATCCATACTGGAAGTTGAGAAAAATTTTCAATTGCATTTGATCTTTAATGAGTCCTAAGAAAAGATTGCCAGAATCTGCTCAACTGTTATTATGCTATATATATTTTTTTGGTTCTAGGATGAAGTCAGACAAAAACAGTCAAAAATTCAGAAAAGACAGTTATCGTTTATCGGCCATACAACTGTGGCCCAAGAGATTCAGCTGAAAGCCCTGGTGCACCTTTTATTTGAACCTGCAGAGATTTGAACAGCTGATCTGAAGCAAACAGGCAGGTGTTCAACTGATCTGACCAAACCTGCTGTGTTTGATGGTCTCCTCCTTCACTATCCATCCATTATTTTCTGCTTCTGGGTCATGGGGGAGCAGCTTTACCAGGGCCATCAACCATCCATCCATCCATCATCTTCTGCTTCCGGGTCGCAGGGGCAGCAGCTTTACCAGGGTCCTCATACATCCATCCATCCATCCATCCATCCATCCACCCATCCATCCATCCATCCATCCATCATCTTCTGCTTCCGGGTCGCAGGGGCAGCAGGTTTACCAGGGAGGCACAGACATCAACAGCCACCTCTTCAACTCTTCTAGGAGGACCCCAAGGCATTTGCAGACCAACTGACTATTTATTAAGTAATATCCTGATGCATTCTCAATAATTCAGGTAGAAAATTTAAAAAAAGTTATGTCTGGTCCTCTGGACATTCACAAAACAAACAATAAATTTTATAATAAATAAACAATAATTTTTTTTAACAATATTTTCCCCTTCCCATGGGCTCACCACCTGTGGGAGGGGCCAAAGGGGTCGGGTGCAATGTGGGATGGGTGGTGGCCGAGGGCGGGGACCCTGGCGGTCTGTTCCTCGGCTACAGAAGCTGGCTATTGGGATGTGGAATGTCACCTCACTGGTGGGGAAGGAGCCTGAGCTGGTATGTGAGGCTGAGAGGTTCCGGCTAGAAATAGTCGGTCTCACCTCTACGCATGGCTCGGGCTCTGGAACCAGTTTCCTTGAGAGGGGCTGGACACTCTTCCACTCTGGAGTTGCCCCTGGTGAGAGGCGCCGAGCAGGCGTGGGCATACTTATTGCCCCCCAACTTGGTTCCTGTGTATTGGGGTTCACCCCAGTGAATGAGAGGGTGGCCTCCCTCCGCCTACGTTTGGGGGGATGGGTTCTGACTGTCGTTTGTGCTTATGCACCAAACAGCAGTTCAGATTATCCACCCTTTCTGGAGTCCTTGGAGGGGGTACTGGAAAGTGCACCTTCTGGGGACTCCCTTGTTCTGCTGGGGGACTTCAATGCTCATGTGGGCAATGACAGTGAGACCTAGAGGGGTGTGGTTGGGAGGAACGGCCCCCCCTGATCTGAACCAGAGTGGTGTTCTGTTGTTGGACTTCTGTGCTCGTCATGGATTGTCAATAACGAACACCTTGTTCAAGCATAAGGGTGTCCATATGTGCTCTTGGCACCAGGACACCCTAGGCCGCAGTCCGATGATCGACTTTGTCATCGTCTCATCTGATCTGCGGCCACATGTCTTGGACACTCATGTGAAGAGAGGGGCGGAGCTGTCAACTGATCACTACCTGGTGGTGAGTTGGCTCCGATGGTGGGGGAGGATGCCGGTCAGACCTGGCAGACCCAAACGTATTGTGAGGGTTTGCTGGGAACGTCTGGCAGAGTCTCCTGTGAGACGGAGTTTCAACTCCCACCTCCGGGAGAACTTTGAACATGTTCCCAGGGAGGTGGGGGACATTGAGTCTGAGTGGACCATGTTTCGTGCCTCTAATGTCGAGGCGGCTTACCAGAGCTGTGGCTGCAAGGTTGTCGGTGCCTGTCGCGGCGGCAACCCTCGAACCCGATGGTGGACACCGTCGGTGAGGGATGCTGTCAGGCTGAAGAAGGAGTCCTATCGGGCTTTTTTGGCCTGTGGGACCCCGGAAGCAGCTGATGGGTACCGGCAGTCCAAGCGACATGCGGCTCGGGTGGTTCCTGAGGCAAAAACTCAGGCATGGGAGGAGTTCGGAGAGGCCATAGAGAACGACTTCCGCACGGCTTCGAGACGATTCTGGTCCGCCATCCGGCGTCTCAGGGGGGGAAAGCGGTACGCCACCAACACTGTTTATAGTGGGAGTGGTGTGCTGCTGACCTCAACTCGGGATGTTGTGGGTCGGTGGGCGGAATACTTTGAATACCTCCTCAATCCCACCGGCATGTCTTCCACTGAGGAAGCGGAGCCTGGGGACTCTGGGTCGGGCCCTCCAATCTCTGGTGCTGAGGCCACCGAGGTGGTTAAAAAGCTCCTCGGTGGCAGGGCCCCAGGGGTGGATGAGATTCGCCTGGAGTTCCTTAAGGCTCTGGATGTTGTAGGGTTCTGTTGGCTTACGCGACTCTGCAATATTGCGTGGACATCGGGGGAAGTTCCCCTGGATTGGCAGACCAAGGTGGTGGTCCCCCTATTCAAAAAGGGGGACCGTAGAGTGTGTTCCAACTACAGGGGAATCACGCTCTTAAGTCTCCCTGGTAAGGTCTATTCGGGGTTTCTGGAGAGGAGGGTCCGTCGGATAGTCGAACCTCGGATTCAGGAGGAGCAGTGCGGTTTTAGTCCTGGCTGTGGAATGCTGGACCTGCTCTACACTCTCAGCAGGGTCCTGGAGGGTGCGTGGGAGTTTGCCCAACCAGTCTACATGTGCTTTGTGGACTTGGAGAAGGCGTTCGACCGCGTCCCTCGGGGGGCCCTGTGGGGGGTACTCTGGGAGTATGGGGTACCGGGCCCTTTGATACGGGCTGTTAGGTCCCTGTATGACCGGTGTCAGAGCCT
>NC_056498.1:94392191-94416868 GCF_014905685.2 Nematolebias whitei
AGGCTCTGACACCGGTCATACAGGGACCTAACAGCCCGTATCAAAGGTACCCCATACTCCCAGAGTACCCCCCACAGGGCCCCAGAGGCCCCCCGAGGGACGCGGTCGAACGCCTTCTCCAAGTCCACAAAGCACATGTAGACTGGTTGGGCAAACTCCCACGCACCCTTCAGGACCCTGCTGAGAGTGTAGAGCTGGTCCAGTGTTACACGGCCAGGACGAAAACCGCACTGCTCCTCCTGAATCCGAGGTTCGACTATCCGACGGACCCTCCTCTCCAGAACCCCCGAATAGACCTTACCAGGGAGGCTTAAGAGCGGGATTCCTCTGTTGTTGGAACACATCTACGGTCCCCCTTTTTGAATAGGGGGACCACCACCCCGGTCTGCCAATCCAGGGGAACTTCCCCCGATGTCCACGCAATATTGCAGAGTCGCGTAAGCCAACAGAACCCTACAACATCCAGAGCCTTAAGGAACTCTGGGCGAATCTCATTCACCCCTGGGGCCCTGCCACCGAGGAGCTTTTTAACCACCTCAGTGACCTCAGCACCAGAGATTGGAGGGCCCGACCCAGAGTCCCCAGGCTCCGCTTCCTCAGTGGAAGACATGCCGGTGGGATTGAGGAGGTCTTCAAAGTATTCCGCCCACCGACCCACAACATCCCGAGTTGAGGTCAGTAGCACACCACTCCCACTATAAACAGTGTTGGTGGCATACCGCTTTCCCCCCCTGAGACGCCGGATGGCGGACCAGAATCGTCTCGAAGCCGTGCGGAAGTCGTTCTCATGGCCTCTCCGAACTCCTCCCATGCCCGAGTTTTTGCCTCAGCAACCACCCGAGCCGCATGTCGCTTGGACTGCTAGTACCCATCAGCTGCTTCCGGGGTCCCACAGGCCAAAAAGGCCCAATAGGACTCCTTCTTCAGCCTGACAGCGTCCCTCACCGACGGTATCCATCATCGGGTTCGAGGGTTGCCACCGCGACAGGCACTGACAACCTTGTGGCTGCAACTCTGGTAAGCCGCCTAGACAATAGAGGCACGGAACATGGTCCACTCAGACTCAATGTCCCCCACCTCCCCCGGAACATGTTCGAAGTTCTTCCGAAGGTGGGAGTTAGAACTCTGTCTCACAGGAGACTCTGCCAGACGTTCCCAGCAAACCCTCACAATACGTTTGGGTCTGCCAGGTCTGACCGGCATCCTCCCCCACCATCGGAGCCAACTCACCACCAGGTAGTGATCAGTGGACAGCTCCGCCCCTCTCTTCACCCGAGTGTCCAAGACATGTGGCCGCAGATCAGAAGAGACGATGACAAAATCGATCATCGAACTGTAGCCTAGGGTGTCCTGGTGCCAAGAGCACATATGGACACCCTTATGCTTGAACAAGGTGTTCGTTATTGACAATCCATGATGAGCACAGAAGTCCAACAACAGAACACCACTTGGTTTCAGATCAGGAGGGCCATTCCTCCCAACCACATCCCTCTAGTTCTCACTGTCATTGCCCACATGAGCATTGAAGTCCCCCAGCAGAACAAGGGTGTCCCCAGGAGGTGCACTTTCCAGTACCCCCTCCAAGGACTCCAAAAAAGGGTCTATAATCTGAACTGCCATTTGGTGCATAAGCACACCTGACAGTCAGAACCTGTCCCCCCACACGTAGGCGGAGGGAGGCCACCATCTCATTCACTGAGGTGAACTCTAACACACAGGCACCAAGTTGGGGAGCAATAAGTATGCCCACTCCTGCTCGGCGCCTCTCACCATGGGCAACTCCAGAGTGGAAGAATGTCCAGCCCCTCTCAAGCAAACTGGTTCCAGAGCCAGAGCCATGCGTAGAGGTGAGTCCGACTCTTTCTAGCCAGAACCTCTCAGCCTCACATACCAGCTCAGGCTCCTTCCCCACCAGTGTGGTGAAATTCCACGTCCCAATATCCAGCTTCTGTAGCCGAGGATCAGACCGCCAGGGTCCCCGCCCTTGGCCACCACCCATCCCACATTGTACCCGACCCCTTTGGCCCTTTCCACAGGTGGTGAGCCCATGGGAAGGGGGACCCACATCTCCTCTTCAGTCTATGCCCGGCCAAGCTCCATGGGTAAAAGCCTGGCCACCAGGTGCTCGCCCGTGTGCCCCATCTCCAGGCCTGGCTCCAGAGTGGGGCCCCGGTGACCCATGTCCGGGCAAGGGAACATTAAGTCCATTTGTTTTTCTCATCAGCTGGGTGTTTGCGCTGCACTTTGTCTGGTCCCTCACCTAGGACCTGTCTGCCATGGGTGACCTTACTAGGGGCGTAAAGCCCCTGACAGCCTAGCTCCTAGGATCATTGGGACACTCAAACCCCTCCACCACAGTAAGGTGGTAGCCCAGGGAGGGGATTGGATGATATATCACTGAGATATAACTTTTGGAAGAATCTAGGGGGCACACTTGAGTCATATGTTAAACCACAATATCAGATGTGTCTAGACGTGCTCACCGATTATGCACAAAAAATCTGGTTCTGATCAGGTGATGTATCACTGAGTTATAACTTTAGGAATAATGTAGGTGGCACTGTGGATGCTATTGGCCACTTATCATGGATACCTGTTCAGGGGTGGATAATGATCAATCATTGTGACTTTGGTGCACCTCGGCTGAAATCTGTGTATTTTAGAGCCAAACGTATTGCAACGGCGTCACTTCTTGATTTGCCACCTCGCTACACCCACATCCTCCAGCAAAAACGGTTTGCACTTTAAATCAAGTCAGACCATCTTATGTCTTCTAACACAGGATCATCCTGATTAGGACAAGGGTGTAAAAAACAGAGCATTCCAAGTAACAAAAAGAGACTTCCTGTTCCGAGGGGGCGGGGCTTTGATTACGTCAAAGTATGACCACACTGGATCGTCGGACTTCCAACGGGGATGAGTCATTCCAAGTTTGGTGCATTTCGGTCTTTCAATGTGAAAGTTATAGCGTTTGGAAATTTATTGCGTGAGGCGCAAGTTTGACCCAAGTTTGAAGGCAATCACTCAAAATCCGTAGGAGGAGTTCGTTAAAATTTGCCATTAGAAATGCCCATAAATGACACTTTGACCCAAAATGGTCGACTTCCTGTTGGTTTTGGACCAGGGCTCCAAGAGATCTTTTCATAATTCCTGAGATAATACAGATGTTCACAGATTTTCAGAATTATCGGTCCAAAAATGGCTTGGGGCTTAGGTTTTAAAATATTCTAGGGGGCGCTGTGGAGGCTATTGGGCAATTATAATGGCTTCCTGTTCAAGGGGTGGATAATGATCAATCATACTGATTTTGGTGCACCTCGGTTCAAATCTGTGGAATTTAGAGCCAAACGTATCGCGACGTCGTTACATCTTACTTCGCCACGTCGCGACGCCCACATGCTCCACCCCAAACTGTCAGTGTTGGAAAGCAAGTTACACCAACATGTCTTCTGTCCATGGACACACTATCATGCCGATCAGGTTACAGGGGTCAGATAGGGACCGTTCAACATAAAACTTTACACTTCCTGTTGTCAGTGTGCGTGGCTTAAATGATGTCATGATTTGACTATTCAGTCTTGCAGGGGACCGGATGTGGATCAATCACTGAATGTTTGATGTCTCAGACAGTTTTCTTGTAGGAGCTATTAGCGTTTCGTTTTTCATGACGAGATGTCAAATTTTGAGGTCTGGCCCTGCCCCTTCAGCATGCTTCGGTTTGCTCCGTTTTGATAATTTTTTGTCCCCCATGCCTTTTGACCAAAATGGCCAAGTTTGAAACCAATTGAGCGAATTCCCTAGGAGAAATTCGTTCAAATGTGTATGCTGTAAACCGCCAAAAAGGTGTGAAAATTGTTACGACATTCCAAAATGGCCGCCTTCCTGTTTATCGTACAACGTTGGTGCCAGAGGGTTTTCTGTGCCCCTTGGGGAATTGGACAAGTTTACCAAATTTCATGTTTCTACGACAAACTAAGGTTAATGCGGAGGGTATTTTGAAATTTTCCAGGTGGCGCTATTGAGCCATTTCTGTTGCGATTTTTGCCACGCCCTTAAAATACGTAATTTTTCACCAGTCCTCATGCGTCCACCAAATTTGTTCACTTTTGGGATATGTTATGGCCCCCAAAAGCCATTCATTTGGTGGAAAAAAATTGCAGATCGGGCCTGAACAGAGCGATTACAATAGGCCTTCGCAGCGCTTCACTGCTCGGGCCTAAAAAAACAATCTCAATGTGTCTAGGAGTGCTCACTGATTATGTACAATAATTCTGGTGCAGATCTGTTGATGTATCATTGAGATCTAACTGTTTCTAATAATGTGGGGGCGCACTGGAATTATATGTTAAACCATAAAAATGAATGTGTCTAAAAGTGCTCACTGATAACGCACCAAAAACCAGGTTCCGATCAGATGATGTATCACTGAGATATAACATTTTGAAAAATCTAGTTAGCATACATTAGTCAAATGTTAAACCACAATATCACTGTGTCTAGAAGTGCTCATTTATGATGCACCATAAATTTGATGCAGATCGATTGATGTATCACTGAGATCTAACTGTTGGTATAATCTATGGGGCGCACCGGAGTCAATTGTTAAACCACAATATCAGAGTGTGTGCAAGTTCTCACTGATGACGCACCATATATCTGGTTCAGATCGGATGATGTATCTTTTTTTTTTATAATTAAAATTTTTATTAATTTTTTGTACAACCACAGAATGTACAGCAACGATTAAAAAAGAAATAGAAAAGAAAGGGAGAAGAAAGAAAAAAGAAAGAAAGAGAGGGGAAAACAAAACAAAACCAAAAAAAAAAGAGGTTCTGTGCAAAATAAGGAATTTATCTATTTGGTACATGTATATTCACAATTGAACAGTATATTTTATAGTAACAGGACATTACTGTCATACAGTGGCGATTTTAGCCTCTTTTTAGGGGTGCTGAAGCACCCCTAAACTTTAGCTTAGCACCCCTAAAAATTTTAGAAAACCATTTTGTAAGGAAACTCGGTTCTTAAACTTTAGATTCACCAAAATCTTGAATAAATATGGAATGACACGCATTAAATGGGCCAGTAAAATCTATGATTTATTTTTTTACGAGTCGGATGCTGAGCGCCAGCTGTCAATCATTCCAGTAAGCTCCTCATCTAACCAATCGGTGATCGCATTTGTCTCAAAGGGAACGCCCCTTACCTTCAGGCGCTGCATGTTTTTATCTGACTGCGTTGTCGGGGTTTTGTATTACGATCGATTTGCGGTCTGAGCGATTTCATTTAAAAAATATATCATTGGAAAAAATGTCTAAAGTCCAGCGGCCGACCTCATGAGCAGCTGAATTTAACAGTGATCAACAGAAAATACCTCATGTTCACCTGTACAAAGTAACTGCAAGTAAAATCCTCCATTTTCTGTCATAATCACTTCGTATATATATATATATATATATATACTATATGGGTAATTAAAGTTTAATGCTAGCTAGCTGTGCTTTGTTTTGTGTGTTAATGTAGATATATGTTGCAACTTATTACAGCTCCATTTCATATTGACTAGTGATTTTTTTATATTAAAGTTAGCTTACACTACATCTCTTAAACTGTGGTGGCTAGCTAGAAATTAAAAAGTTAGGTAGCCTACTTTATGCCACTGCGTTATATGTAGACCTACTAGTGACTTTTTAAAAAAAAGTTTAACCTTAAGCTACATTTGTTTGCCTGTGAATAGAAATTTGATTTGTACTTTAACTTTGATAGGCCCACCTCATGGAGAGTGAACTGAAACAGTGGAACAGCAGAACCCTGACCCATAATTTCTACTTTTCCATAGATGGACATTCGCTCTTTCTTTAAAAAAATAGGCCCACCACAGCCAGGTTCAGGTAAGGGAATATAAAACATCCCCACTGAGCAGCCTAGTAACCCAATATTAAAAAAGCAAACATGTAAATATAATGTTGATGAGTGTAACCTGCCTGTACTTATTGGATTGATAAATTATTGACATTACTTACTGGTTGACACTGACAGCACAAGGAGGAGGAGAGGAGGATAGAGAGCGAGCCCAGGAGAGAGAGCAAGATGAACCAGGTTAGAAATAAAAAAACAATCGTCAAGACCATTGCATATATATTTTTTAAACACATTTATGAGGGAGACTCATATTATCTGCACCTTTTTTTCTAATGGCAATTTGCAATGCAATGATGTTTTGCAATGGGCAATCACATATGCAAAGTGACAATACATTCTTTAATTAATTTAGAATTATTTCAGTGATATTTATGAATGGAAATTGTGCACAGCATTTGTTTGCTTTATTTATTTGAAGATTACTTTGAATAAGTTCTGTACAAAATGTTTGTATGCACAAAGAGGGAAAAAGGAGCACACAGAGAGAGGGAGTGGAAGAAGCAGGTAAAGATAATGGATGGATGGATGGATGGATTGAGTGCAATGTCCACAAGAGGAAAAAAGAGAAGGAGCGAGGACAAAGAGAGGGAGCAAGACATGGAAGAAGCACGCGAGAAAATAAGCCTAGATTTTTATAGGGACAAAACACTTCATTGTTAATATGAAAAAAACAGCATTGTATTCATATTATATTTACACCTGTTTTATCTAGAACTAATTTAAGCCACTATTAATTTTTTTTATTCTGAATTGTGCTATTCAAGGAAAGAGAGAACAACAGGGAGAGTATCTTGAAGGAGAGAGGGAGCAGACTGGAGAGGTACATGAAGAAGCAGAAGAGCTTGAAGAGCAGGCTGGCCAGCACTCTGAAGTATCAGTGTCTACAAATGTAGCCTCTGATTTAGGTGACAGGGACACTGGTCCTAAACAACTAAAGCTGCCTCAGTACCCACAAAGTATGTTTGGCACACAGAAGAGAGCCTTTCAGTATAACTGGTTCCAGAGTTTTATCTGGCTGGAATACTCTCCTGCAAGGAATGCTGCATTTTGCTATAGTTGTAGGCTGTTTGGCAAAAATTTAAAACGGGACGTTTTTGTGACTGGTGGGGTGAAAAATTGGAGAAAGGCACTGAGCTTATTCTATAAGCATGAAACCACACAATCACATAAAGACAGTGTGGTTTGCTGGCAAAGCTATAGAGCTAGTTTGTCTAAGGGCAGTGTTCTGCAGCAAATAGAGAGTGCAACTTCCTCTGACATCAGTGAGAGGAGGGAGTACCTGAAGCGCATTGTGGCATTGACTTGTATGCTGGGGAAACAGGGTATTCCATTTAGAGGTCATGATGAGTCAGCTGACAGCCACAATAAAGGAGCATTTTTGGCATGCATGGATCTTCTGAAAATGTTTGACCCTTTTTTGAAAATGTACACTCCTCCATCAAACACCACCTATCTTTCATCTGCTTGTCAGAATGAAATGATACAATGTTGTTCCGAGGAGGTGACAACAGCTATTGTAAGTGAGATGAGGGAGTCAAAGATGTATGCCATTATGGCTGATGAAGCAAGGGATGGAAAAACTGAACAGTTGTCGATCTGTGTGAGATATGTTTCAGGGGGTTTTGTGAATGAAAGGTTCCTATCCCTTACAGAGTTGAACAGTTTTGATGCTGCATCAATATCCACTGCAATTGAAGACCAGTTGGTGGTGAAAGGTATTGATGATTTGAAATGTGTGGCTCAAACATATGATGGGGCAGCAGTTATGAGTGGGCCAGTAGGGGGTGTCCAAGCCCATTTTCGAAAGAAGCACCCTGAAGCAATTTATGTGCATTGTTATGCACATGAATTAAACATCATCTTGTGCCACACATGCAGAGCAATTTCTGAGGCCAGAGAGCTTTTTGAGATTCTGGAAAGTGTCTACTCTTTTTTCAGTGTCTCTCTTGTGAACCATCACAAGTTTGTAGACGTGCAAAGAAAGCTAGGATTGCAGCAAAGTGAACTTGTCCAGTTGTCAAACACACGTTGGGCCTGCCAACTTCGTTCAGTAAATGCAGTACTTGACAACTTCCCTGCCATCGCTGAATGCCTATCTGCCATCAACACACCTTTAGCAGCAGGACTGAAGGCAAAACTCTGTAAATTCTCAACAGTGTACTTGCTGTTTGTTTTCCACACTCTCCTGTCTGTAACAGCATGTTTACACAGATACCTGCAGAATAAGACCACTGATCTCGCCCAAGCAGTGGAATACAAAAATGCAGTAATTGATTCTCTCAAGGAGAAACACAATGATGCCACTGCTGTAGATGTTCATGCCAAAGCTATGGCCTTATGTGAGGCTAACCAAATATCAACCCACAATCCTCCTTTTCAGAGGCGTAAGGCAAAACAAATGGAGGAATATGTTGTGGAGTCTGCTTGTGGGGCAGGCAGTGAGGTTAGTAGTACATCAAAGTTGGAAGACCTCAAACAAAAGCTACTGTTTCCTTGCTTGGATCGAATGTTGGCAGAACTTGAGAAGCGTTTTTGTGATGTTGGTAAGGAATTACTAAATGGAATTAATGCATGCAGACCAACATCAGACCAATTCTTGTCTGAGCCAGCATTGTCAGCTCTGGCACTTCACTATCACATTGACCTCAAGTCAGAAGAGGTGATGGTAGCCAAAAATTACATGAGACGCAAAACAGAGGCTGGTGGTGTTGAAGACATATTGACCGTTTTCAACTTACTTGATGCTGACATGTTCCCTTCACTTAAAACTACTGTTCAAGCTGCTTTGACAATACCAGTTAGCAGCTGTAGTTGTGAGAGGTCCTTTAGTGCCTTGCGTCGTCTCCATACCTGGCTCAGGAGGACCATGGGGCAAAACAGGCTGAATGATCTGGCTGTAATGTCTATTGAGAAGGAGTTGCTTAACACGGTCAGTTCTGAAAAAGTTATTGACAGATTTGCCAGCCTAAAGGTTAGGCGACACAGTTTAGTTCTGCCAAAATAGAAAGCAACATTTGCTTAGATGTTGTTGATGTTAGTTTTTGTTGTGGGTTAATCAGGATTATAACCGGATTTTCATTCTTTTCTGGCTATTCATATCTTTCTTCTTTAAAATTTACTGACTATTTGAAATTGTGAATTACAAACAAGTTATTAATCTATTTGCCTTTGATTGATACATTTGATTTATATGTGTGATCAACATTAAAAGCTTTTAAAAATGTTTAGACCACCATCTACCTTGTGGACAATGTTTTTTGAGCCATGAAGGCAAGAACAGTCAGTTATGTTCAAGTTTCTTTATTGTCATTCACATCACATGTGGTATGAGGTAGAACAAAATTATGTACACAAGGTCCCAGTTACATCCAAAAATAGCAAAAGTATAAAATATAAAAAGTAAAGGTATATAAGGATCTAAGATATGCTAAACTGTACTTTAAACGGTACGCTAAAACTTCTAAGATATACTCTGTTGTTGCAGTCGTGAAACTACTCACAGTCAGTCACCTGGATTCATGGTAAAATACCACTACAGTACTTTTACTTAGATGTATTATTTTTCAGGTTATAAAATTGTTTAATCTTCCCCAACCTACTTCAGAGCAATTATTGCATTAGACTTTTGCTTTTGCTGTACTCTTATCCAGGGTGATGTACAGTGAGCCCACTACAACTGCTCCCTCTGGAGAAACTAAGAGCAAAAATACAATTTATCATAGGGTGAAGTGCTTCCTTACCACTTTACCATCACCACTCTTTATCAGAGAATTAAAACCCAAAAAGTGATACAATGTTAGATTTGTCATGCAATATTAATTTATTTTTCACTTATTTTGGACAGTTCTAATCATTATGATTAAGCCCTTCAACAACTTCCTGTGGGAACAATAAAGTTCTGTCTTATTTTTTCTTGTCTTCTCAGTTTATAGACCTTTTGCCTTTGTTTTCTGTGATGGTTCAGAAACAAAACAGAAGTTTAAGAAACAATCATCTGATCCATTGAAATAACTGTTTACTATTGAACTTATATGATCGCAGTGTCATTCAAGCAAAGAGCCATTTTCAGCACTGGGGGCTAAGCACCCCTAAAGGTCAAATCCTAGAATCGCCCCTGCTGTCATACATTTTTTTCGGGTGTGGAGCTTAGCAGTCTTTCTCCATTAAGGCTCATCATCCCCTAACAGTCTACATCCAATCCCATGGCGTTTCCTTCCTCTGTTTTTCTTGCCCACTGTTTTCCAGTTTATGCAGCATATATTCACAATATACTTCCACCATAGCAACTGTCCATTCTCTCAGTCGTGGTGGTAGAGAGGATTTCCATCATTTCAGTATCATCCTAGATGCTATTATCAGTCCAGTCATGATTACAGAAACCTTTTTTTTTTGGTACGTTTGGTACTTGAGTTCTATCCCCCAGTAGACATATCACCGGTGTTATCGGGATTGCTATATTGGTCCAGTTACTTAACATGTCCATTACCTTAGCCCAGAAGGGCTTCACCTGTTTACAATCCCATATACAGTGTAAAAAAGTTTCTACTTCTGACTGACATTTCCAACATTTATTATCCTTCATCAATTTCATTCTATACATTCTTACTGGGGTATGGTAATATGTAATAACTATCTTATATTGTGTCAATTTCCCCCTTGCCTCTCAAACATATTTTCCACAGTTTGCCAAAATCCCTAGCCGTTGTTCCCTCTTTATATTTAATCCTAAGTCTTTTTGCCACAGCAGCTTAATATTATTAGTTTTGGCTCTACTTGAGAGTTTGGTCAGCTTTGGTCAGCCTCATATCTTGAGGCAGTGATTTGTTCTTTTGGTAGATCGAAATAATGTAAAATAGAGTTTTCACCATTGGCTCAAATTTGGGGTTTGACACTATTTCTAATTTGTAAATACTTCCAGTAGTGTTGGGGTCCTTCTAGTTTATATTGATTTTTTATTTCTTCAAATGTTTTAAATTGTCCTTCTTTGAATAGGTCTTCTATGTAGGAAATACCATTAGATTGCCATTGCTTCCAAAAGATAGGTTTCTTCCCGATACAAATTGAAGGATTTAGCCACAAGGGGGCATATTTTTGCAAGGTGTGAGGAATTTTGTATATTTGATGTACTAGGTATTCCAGACGTCTTTAGAATGCATAAGAATTGGATTTTCTGAATTTGTTTTTTGTGACAGCTTTTCTTTGGGACTAAATGATGAGCATATCTCAATCTCTATAGCCATCCAATCTGGTCCCTTCTCTGTTTTTCCCCAGTATCTAGCTAATTTATTAATTTCAAATGACAATCTATATAATCTTCCGTCCGGCAGATTAAATCCTCCTTTTTCTTTAGGGGAGCACAATTTACTCATCTTAATTCTTGGTTTGTTTTCCTCCCAATAAAAATTGACCATTAATCATGGTCATCATTAATAAATAATTCATTTTTGGTATGACCATCATCTTAATAATATTGATCTTCCCCCAAAGAGTAAGTTGTATTTTGTCCCATTTCTTTAAATTTGTCTGTATTTTTTGTAGAGTTGGCTTAAAATTCAGATCAATTAACTCCTCCAAATTTCGGCTTATCTGTATTCCCAAATATTTCATATTTTTTGATGCCCACCTGAATTTAAACTTTTCTATCATATATGCTTGACACATTGGCGTCAGTGGCATAATTTCAGATTTGCTCCAATTAATTGATATCTTGGAATACGTCTGAATAGTATCCATTAAATGTGGTAAGGCCTCCTCTGGGTTCGTTAGTATAGCCAATATATCATCTGCATATATTAATAATTTATGTTCCAACCCCCCACCCCCCCCACCCCCACACACACATTGTATACCAGCAATTCCTTTATTTTCCTGAATCCGTATTGCCAGTGTTTCAATAAAGATTGTAAACAACAAAGGACTCAGGGAGCATCCCTGTCGCATTCCTCTGGAGAGCCCAAAAAAAGAAGATATAGTCCCATTCGTTACCACAGCCGCTCTAGGTTCTTTGTAAAGTATTTTTAACCAATGAGAGAAGCCCGGGCCCACTCCGAAATGTGATATGGCAGAGAGGAGGAAACTCCACTCCACCTTGTCAAAAGCCTTCTCAGCATCTAGCGATACAGCAGCCATTGGTATCTGTTTGGATTGTGCTATCCATATTAAGTGAATTAACTTTCTCATGTTATCTGAAGAAGATCTATTCTTCATGAAGCCAGCTTGGTTAACATGAATAATTGTTGATAATACCTGTTCCAGACGTAGAGCTAATATTTTAGTCACTATCTTATAATCTGCATTCAATAAATTGATCGGCCTATAGTTGGCTGGATCTGATGTGTCTCTATCTTTTTTTGGAATCAGGGAGATCAGAGCTTCATTAAATGTTTGAGGTAAGTTGCCCTTATCGAAAATCTCCAAATATACCTTCAGTAATACCAGCACAATTATATCTATATATTCTTTATAATATTCTATTGGTAACCCATCATTGCCTGCGGATTTACCATTATTCAGTGACCGTATAGCTTCCCTTATTTCTTCTTCAGTTATAGGCGCCTTCAGTTTTCCTACTTGGTCTATATTAAGTTGAGGCATTTTGATATTAGAAAGAAACAACTCTTATTCCTCTCATTTATCGTCTAATATTGTTGATGTGTACAGACTTTTATAAAATTGTTGAAAAACTTTGTTTATACCTGTAGCCGAAGTTATCAATTTGTTTCCCTGTTTAATAGATGATATTGTGTTTGCAAGATCTTTTCCCTTTACCTGTCTAGCTAACATATTCCCAGCTTTCTCTCCTCCCTCATAAAATTTGTTTTTTAATCTATACAGAGAATATTCTACCTTTTTATTAAAGATTCCATTTAACTGAAATTTGAGGTCGCATAGTTCCTGATATCTTATTTGAGAGAAGTGCTCTCCTAGTTTTTTTTCCTGAGTTCATATTTCTGTTTCTAATTCTTTAATCTTAACAATGTTATTCCTTTTCTTTTTAACCGAGTATGCTATCATCTTCCCCCTGACATAGTCCTTAGAAGCCTCCCAGACCAATGAGATGCTTTCCGTGCTGCCTATATTAATATCAAAATAACCTTTTAAATCCTCTGTTTTTGTTCCTTCTGAAGTCCACAATCATCTCCATTGTCTTCTTCACATTGATGTGAAGGTTATTCTCTTTGCACCAGCTCTCCAGGTGTTCCACCTCTTGCCTGTAGCTGGACTCATCATTGTTTGTGATGCATCCCACCACCACTGTATCATCTGCAAACTTTACAATGTGACAGCCTGGATGGGTAGCTGCACAATCATACGTGAGCAGAGTAAACAGGAGAGGAGACTCAACACACATCCCTGAGGAGAGCCAGTGCTGTGGGTCATGGTGGAGGAGGAGAAGTTGTGGATCCTCACTAACTGTGGTCTGTTTGTTAAAAAGTCTAGTACCCAGTTGCAAATGGAGGGGCTTAGTCCTATTGTGGATAGTTTGTCCATCAGGTTTTGGGGGATCATGGTGTTGAAGGCGGATGTGAAGTCAACAAAGAGCATACGGACGTAAGAGTTTTTCTGCTCCAGGTGGTTGAGCGCAGTGTGGACCACAGAGGAGATGGCATCCTCTGTTGATCGGTTCTCACAGTATGCATACTGATGAGGGTCCTCGTTGATGTTGATGGTTGTTTTGATGTGAGTCATGACCAGTTTTTCTAAGCATTTAGCAACTATCGGGGTGAGGGCCACTGGCCGATAGTCATTCAGACCAGTCACTGTAGAGCTTTTTGGGACTGGGATGATGGTGGCAGTATTCAGGCAGGTGGGAACTGTCTCCAGGGTAAGTGAGGTGTTAAAGATGTCTGCCAACACCTCACAGAGCTGATCAGCACATTCTTTCAACACTTTTCCGGGGATGTTGTCTGGGCCAGTTGCTTTGTACGGATTAATCCTCCTGAAGGTACTCCTTAGTTCGGCTGAGGTCACGCTGAGATGCTCTTCATCCGGTGGTGAGGTGAGTCTGGTGCTGGGTGGTCTGTTCGGGTCTTCGGGTCTATGTTGTCTAAGCGGTGCTGGGCATCACTGTGTTCTATTTGCAATGATGTTAAACGAGCCTCAATGGAGTCCAAGCGACCATCCAGCGACTTCTTGAGAGAATCCACGAGATTGCAAACTTTAGAGAGTTCATCTTTGTGGCTATTAACCGTGTCTAAAATAGCCTCGTTGCTAACAGCTGAGCTAGACTGGGAATCCGGCTTCTGGGTTTCACCTTTCTTTGGCATTATGAAATCAACCAAAACTGCAATACATATACTGATGTATCGAATATCTACTGGTTTTCCAGTGGAAAAAGAAAAAAAAGAATAGATCTGAAGTAGTAGTTTGTTAAATTGAGGCAGTGACATGGAGCTCTACACAAACACGTCTACTCCATTGCTGCACGCGAGCCCCCCCAATTTTAGACACATTTTATATTGTGTCTAAAAGTGCTCACTGATAACGCACCAAAAAACAGGTTCCGATCAGATGATGTATCACTGAGATATAAGAGTTTGAAAAATCTAGGGTGCATACATTAGTCAAATGTTAAACCACAATATCACAGTGTCTAGAAGTGCTCACTGATGATGCACCATAAATTTGATGCAGATCGATTGATGTATCACTGAGATCTAACTGTTGGTATAATCTAGGGGGCGCACCGGAGTCAATTGTTAAACCACAATATCAATGTATGTCCAAGTTCTCACTGATGATGCACCATAAATCTGGTTCAGATTGGATGATGTATCTTTTTTTTTATAATTAAAATTTTTATTAATTTTTTGTACAACCACAGAATGTACAGCAATGATTAAAAAAGAAATTAATTGGCTGTGTGCTAATGAACAATGGATCATTAGCACACAGCCATCAGTGTGCTAATGATCCATTGTTAGGCTGATGGGCCTTCTTGACCATGTGAGCAGCTGGTTTTGGTTGTCACAACAAGTGGGACACAATCGTGAAGTAGAATGAAATTTATTGCATGTGTCAAACTTTTTTAACAAATAAAAAACTGAAAAGTGGGACGTGCAATATTATTTGGCCCCTTTACTTTCAGTGCAGCAAACTCACTCCAAAAGTTCAGTGAGGATCTATGAATGAGCCAATGTTGTCCCAAATGACTGATGATGATAAATAGAATCCACCTGTGTGCAATCATGTCTCCATATAAATGCACCTGCTCTGTGATAGTCTCAGGGTTCTGTTCAAAGCGCAGAAAGCATCACGAAGACCAAGGAACACACCAGGCAGGTCCAAGATACCGTTGTGGAGAATTTTAAAACCGGATTTGGATACAAAAAAAAATCCTGAGCTTTAAACATCCCAAGGAGCACTGTGCAAGCAATCATATTGAAATGGAAGGAGTATCAGACCACTGCAAATCTTCCAAGACCCGGCCGTCCCTCTAAACTTTCATCTCGAACAAGGAGAAGACTGATCAGAGATGCAGCCAAGAGGCCCATGATCACTCTGGATGAACTGCAGAGACCTACAGCTGAGGTGGGAGAGTCTGTCCATAGGACAACAATCAGTCATACACTGCACAAATCTGGCCTTTATGGAAGAGTGGCAAGAAGAAAGCCATTTCTCAAAGATATCCATAAAAAGTGTCATTTAAAGTTTTCCACAAGCCACCTGGGTGACACACCAAACGTGGAAGAAGGTGCTCTGGTCAGATGAACCAAAATCGAACTGTTTGGCCACAATGCAAAATGATATGTTTGGCGTAAAAGCAACACAGCTCATCACCCTGAACACACTATCCCCACTGTCAAAATGGTGGTGGCAGCATCATGGTTTGGGCCTTCTTTTCATCAGCAGGGACGGATGGTCAGAATTGATGGGAAGATGGATGGGGCCAAATACAGGATACAGTCTTCCAGCTGGATGATAGACTTTTTTTTCGAGCGGACCGCTGCAGTGAGCTAACGGGGAAATCACGGGGAGGCGGAGTGTGCATTTACGTGAGTAAAAGTTGGTGCACGAACTGTACTGTTGTAAATAGCTCATGCTCAAAGGCTTTGGAGCAAATAACAGTGAAATGTCGGCCACATTATCTACCCCGCGAGTTCACGGTGACTTTCATCACCGTCGTTTACATTCCTCCGGACGCTAATGCTAATGAATCACTGCAGGAGCTACATGATATCATCAGCTCGCTGTAGAGCAAACACCCCGAGGCTCTTTACGTTGTAGCCGGAGACTTTAACCACGTGAATCTAAAGGAATGTCTCCCAAGCTTTAATCAACATGTGACAATTCCAACACGAGGCTGGACCGTGTTTACACGAACGTAAAAGATGCATACAAAGCCGAACCCCGCCCCCACCTAGGACTGTCAAACCACATCTCAATCTTCCTGGCTCCTGCTTACATGCCCCCGCTGAGACGCTCCAGACCGGTACAAAAGGAAGTTAAATGCTGGATCCAGGACAGTGGCCCCATACTGAGAGATTGTTTTGACCGAACAAATTGGCAGGTTTTCAGAGAAGCTGCTGAAAATGGAGGTTCGCTTGATCTAGACCAATACACATCCTCAGTTCTGGGTTACATTAGTACATGTACTGAAACCGTCTCTACTATCAGATATGTTAAAAGCTACCCAAACAGAAAACCTTGGCTGAATGCAGAGGTGCGTACCCTGCTGGAAGCCAGGAACACTGCCTTCAAGTCTGGAAACTCAGAGGAGCTGAGTAGGACAAGAAAAGAGCTGGTTGCTGGTATTAAGAGGGCCAAGGCCACATATGCACAGAGGATCAAGGGTCAATTCATCTCACAAGAACCTCAGAGCATGTGGAGGGGCATTAAGTGCATAACAGATTATAAAGGAAGGAACAAACAATGCCCCAAAGACCCATCTCTGCCTGATGCCCTCAACAAGTTCTATGCACGCTTTGAAGACCCGAACAGACCACCCAGCACCAGACTCACCTCACCACCGGATGAAGAGCATCTCAGCATGACCTCAGCAGAAGTAAGGAGTACCTTCAGGAGGATTAATCCGCACAAAGCAACTGGCCCAGACAACATCCCTGGAAAAGTGTTGAAGGAATGTGCTGATCAGCTCTGCGAGGTGCTGGCAGACATCTTTAACACCTCACTTACCCTGGAGACAGTTCCCACCTGCCTGAAGATTGCCACCATCATCCCAGTCCCAAAAAGCTCTACAGTGACTGGTCTGAATGACTATCGGCCAGTGGCCCTCACCCCGATAGTTGCTAAATGCTTAGAAAAACTGGTCATGACTCACATCAAAACAACCATCAACATCAACGAGGACCCTCATCAATATGCTTACCGTGAGAACCGATCAACAGAGGATGCCATCTCCTCTGTGGTCCACACTGCGCTCAACCACCTGGAGCAGAAAAACTCTTACGTCCGTATGCTCTTTGTGGACTTCACATCCGCCTTCAACACTATGATCCCCCAAACCCTGATGGACAAACTATCCACACTAGGACTAAGCCCCTCCATTTGCAACTGGGTACTAGACTTTTTAACAAACAGACCACAGTTAGTGAGGATCCATAACTTCTCCTCCTCCACCATGACCCTCTGCACTGGCTCTCCTCAGGGATGTGTGTTGAGCCCCCTCATGTTTACTCTGCTCACGTATGATTGTGCAGCTACCCATCCAGGCTGTCACATTGTAAAGTTTGCAGATGATACAGCAGTGGTGGGATGCATCACAAACAATGATGAGTCCAGCTACAGGCAAGAGGTGGAACACCTGGAGAGCTGGTGCAAAGAGAATAACCTTCACATCAATGTGAAGAAGACAAAGGAGATCATTGTGGACTTCAGAAGGAACAAAAACATCTACACCCCCCTGAACATGAGGATCTGCGGTGGAAGTGGTCTCCATCTACAAGTACTTGGGTGTACACATGAATGACAACCTCAGCTGGAGCAACAACATCACCAGCCTGATCAAGAAAGCTCATCAGAGACTCTACTTCCTCAGACGGCTGAGGCGAGCTGGTCTGGGAAGCTCAGTCCTCACCTCTTTCTACAGGTGTGCAGTGGAGAGCATCCTGTGCTCCAGCATCAATGTGTGGCATGGAGGCTGCACAGCTGCAGAAAGAAAAGCTTTGCAGAGAGTGGTGAAGGCTGCACAGAAGTCTGTCGGAGTCAGCCTCCCCACCATCACATACATCTACACCTCTAGATGCAGGAAGAGGGCTACCTGCATCATGAAGGACCTCACTCACTCAGCAGCCACACTTTTTGCCCCACTCCCCTCAGGAAGGAGGTTGAGGAGCATAAAGTGTAGAACCACTAGACTGAGGAACAGCTTCTACCCTGAGGCTGTTAGACTCATGAATCTCTAACTAGAATAATCACTGTGAAAAATCACATCATGTTGCTGCTGATCTGTTTCAATGTTGATGTGTTCATGCGTGCTCATCTGCTCACACAGACTCATGTTCATGTTTGTGCTGATGTTCAATGTTTTTATGTTATGAGTGCTTAGTGTATATTTAGTTGATGTTTTTCTTAGTTCATATCTTAGATGTTATTACTGTTTTTCTTATACATTTTATTGTTGGATGTAACTGGGACCCTGTGTACATAATTTCACTCCACCACATGTACCACATGAGGTGCGAATGACAATAAAGAAACTCTGACTCTCTTGACTCTGACTGTTTGAGTCTGCAAGAGACCTGAGACTGGGACAGAGATTTATCTTCCAACAAGACAATGATCCAAAACATAAAGTCAAATCTACAATGGAATGGTTCACAAATAAACGTATCCAGGTGTTTGGCCAAGTCAAAGTCCAGACCTGAATCCAATCAAGAATCTGTGGAAAGAACTGAAGACTTCTGTTCACAAACGCTCTCCATCCAACCTCACTGAGCTTGAGCTGTTTTGCAAGGAAGAATGGGCAAGAATTTCAGTCTCTCGATGCGCAAAACTGATAGAGACATACCCCAAGCGACTTGCAGCTGTAATTGCAGCAAAAGGCGGCACTACAAAGTATTAACGCAAGAGGGCCGAATATTATTGCACGGCCTACTTCTCAGTTTTTTATTTGTTAAAAAAGTTTGACACATCCAATAAATTTCATTCCACTTCACGATTGTGTCTCACTTGTTGTTGATTCTTCACAAAAAATTAAAATTTGATATCTTTATGTTTTAAGCTTGAAATGTGGCAAAAAGTTGAAAAGTTCAAGGGGGCCGAATACTTTCGCAAGGCACTGTATATCCATCTCAATGCGCCTGGGATGGATGTTTTTACAATTCCATTCATACTTTCCTAATATTTGTTCCTGTAAAGCCCTGGGCATAACCATCCTATTATTCTTAACCTTAAATCGAGCACAAAACCACCGTCTAATATTCCAGAAATTAACTTTAAAAAGAACATAAACTCTTATTGTTGACCCGAACATAGCCCAAACGTGGTTTAACAGTTCTTGAATATTCAACTGCAACTCTGAAAAGGGTTCAAGCTAAAAGGAGCAACAGCAAAAATTAATTAATTAATTAATCAAGAAATCTTATCTGGTCCGTGGGATGAGGTTTCCTCTTTGGTGGTAGTCTTTCTCCCTCCGCACCTCCCCCTTCGATTCTCTTCTTCTCCATTAGTATAGATATGGCTCCTTCCATACATTTCTCACTTCTTTATATTCCTTCACGCTAGTCCTTGTCCTGATCGTGGTCATCAATTAATTTTTCTGCCTGAGTTGCTATGGTGAAACTCATGTTCTTTCCCTTCCATATGAATCGCAGCACTGCTGGGAACGCCAGTGTAAACTTTATATTCTTCTGTTGAAGCTTGCGTTTAGCTGCTGTGAACGTTTTCCTCTTCTCTGCCAGTTCTTTAGTCATGTCTGGGAATATAGATATCCGACATCCTTCCCATTCGAATCCTCTTTTAGCTTTTGCCGCCATAATTATATGGCTGGGTACCTTTCTAAAAAAATCTGTATCGGTACCGGTGTCGGTACCTTCACTTCGGTGTCGGTTCCTGGACGGTTCTTTTTTCAGTACCAATTTTGTAATTAATATTAATTCTAACAAGAATAAAATTACGTTACACATTACAGTACATATTGTGAATTTTATTTTTTAACTTTGGTATTTCTATTCCAAGCAGTTTTCTTACATTAAAATAAACAAATAATTTCCAGTTCAAAAGAACATTTGCAAACATCAAGTGACACGTCAGTGTCTAATGTTCACTGCTACACACTGAGGACCTTTTCACTGAACAGTTTTTCTTCAGAAACAACATGTCTGCTTTCTCTGGACACAAACAAGCCTGCTCCTGGTTGATGGTGTCTCCAGCAGTAGAAAATGTTCTCTCTGAGGCTGTAGATGATGATTGTTGCACACACTGACCTGGTTGTCAGTTTGATAGCACTGACATATTGTCCCTCACATTCCACTGAGGTTAGGGTTGATGCAGACATCTGCACCTCTGTGTCTCTTCCTGAGAAGATTTTCTCTGTGGTTTTCTGGGGTTTAGGGCTCTGATCATCTCCCTAATTGACATGAGAACAAAACATCAACAATAACATGGTTGTGTTATTATTGCTAAAAAAAAACATTATCTAGGCTGAGAGATAAAAGCTTAACTGGTCAACAAAATCCTTTGCAGCTTAACTTACCTCCACCGTGCAGCTCCACTGTAGAAAAGACAGCAAACTTTTAACAACAAAGTCTGTGATTGTCCTGTGGCCCCCATCTCACTTTTCTTTTGTCTTTGTCCTCACATCTAGGTCAGAACCTCTTGTGAGGAGAAGATAATCATAAACAGTGAACATTAGGTGAACTGTTTAAGCAGCTGACTGGATGGATGAGCAGTTTTACAAGCTAAGATTTATGTCACTGTCAATCTTTAGTTAGCTTCTGAGTTTAGCTAGCTACGTAGATAAAATAAATTAACACACTAATATCTTAAAGTTAGCGTTATTTTACCACGATATACGTGTTAAGCTGCAGTAACGTTAACAAACCTAAACTCACCAGCTGAAACACAGACACAGAGCCGTCCTCGGAGTTCTTTGATGAAGACGAGTCCAGCCGTGGAATGTTGATTCAGTCTGTTTAACACACACATAGACTGACTCACGCTGAGTCGAGGAGGGGGGAGGCTGCTGTCCGTCTCTCTTCTTGCAGAGAAACACGGAGCAACTTTCGGCTCGTGTGTTGTCGGAGCCGTTTGACAACACGCGCTGCACATGTGAACCCTGTCTGTGGGTGTCACCAGCACCATAGACATACATTATACATAGATTAGGTGCGGCAGCTCTATACAGCTCTGGGTGTAAACACGTAGTCTGTTTGTCATATGTCTGGTGTTTTAACTGCCTGCGTGCTAAAACCACGTGACACATTACAGCCAATACCGAAACTTGACACCGAAAAAAGAGTGACGTTTCAATCCATACACCGACTGGTTCAGTTCGGTCAGTGCCATTTAAGAACCTCTGTTCGGTACTCAGCCCTACATAATTATCTTGTCCCCCACTGACTGTCTCAAAAATCTGATGAGCACCGGTCTCGGAGGCCTGTCCTGATCCAGCATCGGGGCTGGGAGTCTATGGGCTCTTTCAATCTCAAATTCTCCATCTGCTTGAATCCAAAGTCCCTCCGCCATGATACTCTGAATGCATCTCATCAGCGTTCCGTTCGTTCCAAACTTCTCTTTCAAACCTATCAATCATGCATTATTTCTCTTACTGTGATTTTCCATAAGTTGAATTCGTTCCTTCATTTATTCCATCATTTATTCCATCATTTTCTGTCCTTTTTCTCCATTAACTGATAATCTGTTGACAATTTCCTCCACTCACAACCACAATATCAATGTGTGTCCAAGTCCTCACTGATGACACACTATAAATCTGGTTCAGATTGGATGATGTATCATTGAAAAATAACTGTAGGAATAATGTAGGGGGTGCTGTGGATGCTATTGGCCACTTATTATGGATTCCTGTTCAAAGGGTGGATAATGATCGATCATAGTGATTTTTGTGCAGCTCGGCTCAAATCTGTGCAGTTTAGAGCCAAACGTATTACAACGGTATCACCTGAATTGTCACGCCGCCACACCCACATACTCCAGCGAAAACTGTAATTTAAAGCAAGTCAGACCATCTTTTGTCATATGTCTTCTAACACGGGATCATCCTGATTAGGTCAAGGGTGTCAAAAGAGGAAGCATTCCAAGTAAAAAAAGCGACTTCCTGTTCTGTTGGGGCTGCGCTTTAATCATGTCAGAATATGACCACAGAGGATCGTCGGGCATCCAACAGGGATGACTCATGCCAAGTTTGGTGCATTTCGGTCTTTCAATGGGAAAGTTATACTCTTTTGAAATTTACAGCGTGAAGCACAACTTTTAGGCCTGGCCACGCCCCTTTAGCATATACAAAAATGCAAGCTTTAGATAACTTATACTCTCCAATGTCTTAAGGGCCTATCAATCAAGTTTGAAGGCAATCCCTCAAAATCCCTAGGAGGAGTTTGTTAAATTTTGTAACTGGAAACGCCCGAAAATGACCATTTCACCCAAAATGTCAGATTTCCTGTTGAATTTGGACCAAGTCTCCAAGAGACTTTTTCATAGGTTTTGAGAAGATACAAATGTTTGCCGAGTTTCAGAATTATCTGTCATAAATTGGCTTGGGCTGAAGTTTTAAAATATTCTAGGGGGTGCTGTGGAGGCTATTGGTCACTTATCATGGATTCCTCTTCAAGGGGTGGATAATGATTGATCATAGTGATTTTGGTGCACCTCGGCTCAAATCTAGGTAATTTAGAGCCAAATGTATGGCGACGGCGTTACGTCTTACTTTGCCACACCATGACGCCCTCATGCTCCACCCAAAACTGTCAGTGTTGGAAAGCAAGATATACCAACATGTCTTTGGTCACTGGACGCACTATCCTGCTGATTAGATCACAGGGGTCAGATAGGGCCCGTTCAACGTAAAACTATACACTTCCTGTTGTCAGGGGGCGTGGCTTAAGTGATGTCATGATTTGACCATTCAGTCTTGCAGGGGACCGGATGTGGATCAATCACTCAAGGTTTGATATCTCAGACATTTTTCTTGTAGGAGCTATTAGCGTTTCGTTTTTCATGGCGAGATGTCAAACTTTGAGTTCTGGCCCTGCCCCTTCAGCATGCTCCTAAACGCACCGTTTAGATAACTTTTTATCCCCCATGCCTTTTGAACAAAATGGCCAGGTTTGAAACCAGTTGAGCGAAATCCTTAGGAGTTCGTCCAAATGTGGATGCTGTAAACCGCCAAAAAGTTGTGAAATTTGGGACGGCATTCCAAAATGGCCATCTTCCTGTTTATCTTACAACATTGGTGCCAGAGATTTTTCTGTGCATCTTGGGGAATTGGACAAATGTACCAAATTTCATACTTCTACGACAAACTAAGGTTAATGTGGAGAGTATTTTGAAAATTTCCAGGTGTCGCTCTTGAGCCGTTTCTGTTGCGATTTTTGTGACGCCCTTAAAATACATAATTTTTCACCAATCCTGATGCGTCCGCCAAATTTGGTGAGTTTTGGGATATGTTAAGGCTCCCAAAAGGCCAATTCATTTGACAGAGAAATTGCTTGGGCCTAATGAACTGAACGATTACAATAGGCCTTTGCAGCGCTTCGCTGCTCAGGCCTAACAACATGCTCACTTGAAAAGCCGTACATTGGTGCTTACCTAGAGAGAACAGTCTAACCAACTGGGTTCTCATCTGCCTGTATGTGTTATAAGTAAATTATTATTATTATTATTATAAAAGTTTTACATACCACCACCGGAGGACCACAGCCTACTATTTGAGTTCAGAGCAGTTTTCATAAAAGTATGGATGCAAAATATTATATGATATGGTATTGGTATCGGCCAATATTAGCAATAAATTTAAATATCGGACATCAGCCATTCCATCAAAATAACACACCAATATACAGGTGCTGGTTATAAAATTAGAATATCACGAAAACGTTGATTTATTTCAGTAATTCCAGTCAAGAAGTAAAACGTGTATATTATATTCATTCATTATAACTGACAACTAATAAAAAACCCAAATTGAGTATCTCAGAAAATTTGAATATTGTAAAAAGGTTCAGTATTGAAGACACCTAGTGCCACAGTCTAATCAGCTAATTAACTCAAAACACTTGTAAAGGCCTCTCAGTTAGTTCTGTAGGCTACACAATCAGCTTCCTGCTGCTGACCAACTTTATGGAGATGCAGATTTTGTTTTCCAACAGGACTTGGCACCTGCACACAGTGCCAAAATTACCATTATCGTGTGTAGGGACCATAGTATCCGTGTTCTTAATTGGCCAGCAAATTCACCTGACAGTAACCCCATAGAAAATCTATGGGGTTTTGTGAAGATGCGATACCCCAGACCCAACAATTCAGAAGAGCTGAAGGCCACTATCAGAGCAACCTGGGCTCTCATAACACCTGAGCACTGCCACAGACTGATTAGCTCCATGCCACGCCACATGGCTGCAGTAATCCAGGCAAAATGAGCCCCAACTAAGTATTTATTTAGTACATGCTCATAATTTTCATTAATTAATTAATTTGGGGTTTTCATTAGTTGTCAGTTATAATCATCAACATTAAAATAAATAAGCATTTGAAATGTATCAGTCTGTGTGTAATGAACATAATATACAAGTTTCACTTTTTGAATGGAATTATTGAAATCAACTTTTTCACGA
>NC_056498.1:94417268-94447893 GCF_014905685.2 Nematolebias whitei
TTTGGTGTGGGGCCCACTCCCCCCGGTCGTGCCCCCCTTTGGCGGGGGACCCCCTTGCCGCCGGTGCATTGATGGCTCTTTGTGTCTGGGCTGGGTGGTGGGGTGCACGTCGGTCCGCCCTGGTTGCTGCCTGGCGGGGCCTGGGTGCCCTGGCTCTGTCAGGGCTCTGCTGGGGGGTGGTATGTCCTCGGGGCTTGGGGCTCGGTGTCCATGGCCGAATCTACCTGGGGGGGACATGGGTCGCCGGCCGGACCTGTGGGCTCGTCGCTGCAGCTTCCTGGAGGCTCTGCATTGTGGTGGCTGGGGTCACCCGGTTCTTTCCTCTGCTCCTCTCTGGGGGGGTGCGGTTCTCCCTGTTGGGAGACTCCTGGGGCCGCTGTGTGTCTGTGGCTCCGGTCCTCCCTATGTTGCCATTGTGTCCTGGGGGGGCGGGTCTGTGGGCCCCCGCGTCCACTATTGGGCATTCTTTTGGAGAAATCTGGTGGTGGTGGGCGTGCTTGCGCGGGTGTTTGGATTCAGGTGCTTTGACAGATGCATGCTAGGTTGGGTAGTGGTGGAAGCTAGATGATTCCTTGTGCGATGTCGAAAGTTTTATGGTGATATTGTGGGTGGCATTGTGCTGTGCATGTTGTTTTGTCGTGGTGGTCTCTCATCTTATCTATTTCTCTTTTATTATTTATTTATTCTTCTTTCTTCTCTTTCTTTAAAAAATAAATAAATAAATAAATAAATTGAGCGATGATGATAAGTTCATTGAAACACTTCACAATGTTTCTACACTTAAAATGAGCTAAAAAAAAAAAAAAAAAACATATCGGATATCGACCAAAATTCCAATATCGTGCATCCCTAAATAAAAGTTATTTATTAATACAGGCCAGTCTTATAGTTTATTTGGATTCTTCTGATCTGCCTCCATCATTACCAGCGGATGGAATGACAATCCCTTTGATGTACTCCATAGCTTTTTGGGGATCGACAAATATCTTATCTATCCCTCCATGAGTAATTTTGAGCCTCGCCAGGAAAAGAAGGCCTTATCTGATTACGGGTCTGTTCCGTAGAAGCTGCTTGATCTCCATGAATGCTGCTCGTGCTTTTGCCACCCTCAGGGCGTAATCATCCGCTATGAATATGGTTGTTCCTTTGAAGCGGAGCTGCACACCGCTGCGTGTGCTCCTGGTGATAGTGAAACTCGGCCACAACAACCCTGGATCTTCCATCCGTGTCTCTCCTGCCTGGTGTCTAGTACATGTAATTAGCCTGTGGCTGTTTATCCAACTTTAGGACCGCCATTAGCATTTTCGCTATTAACATGAGGTTTTCACCTGCTGATTCAGGAAGCCCAATAATTCTGATATTGTCACATCTTGCGTGTCCTTCTGCAGATTCAGACTGTTTTTTTAAGTCCCTCCACCTCAGATTTTAACTCTTGGACCATGCCATGTAAGTTTTCCAATCCGTCCAAGTGTAAAGACTAGGGGGTGCACCGATTGCAGTTTTCTGGCCGATCACCGATTTCTAAAAAGTCTGACCTGCCGATTCCGATTTTGGCCGATACAATTTTGTTTTAAAAGCAATACTGTCAGGTGTTATAAGGTCACAATGCACCTTCAATTTTCCAATATTATTTTATTGAAAAACATACCCTTGAACAATATCCTAGAAACAATTCAAACTTGTTTTTACTGGCCATGAGGTAGTGCTCTGAAATCTAAATAAAGTTCAGACAATTGTTGTTAAAACTAAAAAAAAAATTGGTGAAATTGATTTCTCGTGCAAGTATCGGCCGATTTCTGATTTCCCAAAATTAAGGAAATCGGGGCCAATAAATCGGCTGTGCACCCTTAGTGTCAGCACCAGCCCGGTCCAACTCCTTCCTGAACCCCGCGGCAATAGCAGAAATTTAATTCCTTACTGCCTGTAGTTCGCTCTTGATAAAATTAAAGTCTTCTGTGAGGGCCACTCATAACTCCATTTTAATCATTGTTACAATTTCAGCTCTAATCGAGACCAGAATTTTCCGACCTCAGGACCGACATTCACACACACACACCTGCTTGCGCACGCTCAGCGGAGAGGAGGCAGATGCACCTGCCATCTTATCAGACTTCCCATCACCGCAGACTGAGGTCTTAGTATCCAGAATAGGCCACGGGGGATACGAGGTCGAAGCTTTCAGTTTTATTTGCTTTGATGCCATGTCACCACCACGCAACGAAAACAGTCCCAGAAACAAAATCTAGTCCAAAGGTCCAAGGATGTGGTCAAAAAAATAAAATTTTCACCCGGGCCAACGGGAGCTCCTCCAACCTGCTGTTCACATGCTCAACGCCATTTTCTCCCATAATTTTGTTTTTAACTAAACACCTACAGCTCTGTCACATCTCATCATTAGATTTTAGTTTAAAACTTGTTGGACAGTGTGCTTTCCTTCAAGCACATGCCCTAACAGTTGTGAATGTGTTGTCTGATTACAGTGCCTCTGGCAGCCTATAGATGGCTGGTGTGTTTTCTGCTGGTGGAAAGTCAGAAGAGGCTGGAACAAGAAAGATCTTCAGGCAGGAAGGAATTTGATGCTCGTAACAACAGTCAGGTAACCAAAAACTCACAGCCTAACTGTCATGTCACCAGCCAGGCCAGGGGCTTCATGGACAAAGACTTGCCTGGTGCACGCTTACATGACTAAAAGAACATCTGCACAAACAAATCCAACAGTGTGGAATGTTGTGGACTCATGAATCCAGCTTATTTCCTTTGTACGTCCAGGTCATCGTTTATCTGAGACTGAGCCCCTGACACGCCTCCATTTATTAATTAATTCATTCATTCAACCTTTATTTTAACAGATAAATCACATTGAGCCTCAAAGACTCATTTACAAGTGAGACCTGTTTGGACAGACAATAAAAGTGGTGAAAAATGACACATAGGGTTTGGAGACAAAAAAAATCCTAACACGCTTTTAACCTCTGTTTTGAAGGTCAACAGTGTGGTAATGAAAAGAAAAATCTCGCACATGAGCACATACTGATGCTGACATTATGCCGGGGGGGGGGGGGGGGGGACGCAACGGCGGTGAGCAGCCAGAGCCAACACACAGAGGCACTGCAGAGTTCAGATAAAATCACTCTGTTCAAGTAGTTCCCTCTGGAGAGATCCGTGTGCACACTCGGGGTGGGGGGGTTGGGGGGGGGGGGGGGGGAGGACAACCAGAGATGAATCCAGAGTCCTGAAATGATGACAGAATGTTTATTCAGCTGAGCTCCTCTGAAAATCCATGGAATTTCTCAGTAGTAAGGGAGGGAGGGGCTAAGCATCAGGTTTACAAAACTTTCCAGGCTGGTTGAGATAAGATGGCCTGTCAAGGCCAGTCAGCGAGCCGAATTCAGATAAACACGATTGTTTTGGGGACAGGCAGAACTTTAATGACATCTACCTTGATTCTGTGTTGGTCCACTCGGTTACGAAACGTCCAAATTAAATAAACTTACCAATGGAACGTGCCTGAGAATAATCCCCAAGAGCTGATCCATTCTGCCAAAAGTCTGGGTGCTCGAGGCATGAACCAAGCCATCATATAAGGCAGGCAGCCAGACCAGGTCCAGATTTGCTGCTGATGACTTCCTTGTTTGTTGATAGACCAGGAACCAGCCAAATCCAAAAAGTAGGAAGCAGTTATCATAAATCCAATTATAAATGCGTCCTTAAAATCCACAGATGACAGCAGAGATAGACACGCCATCAAGTCTTCAAAGTCGATGAGATATCTAGCTGCGTTCATCCCAACAGGACAAATCGGCTCGCCTAAAGCCTGTCTTCTCTTCAAAGAAATGTTATCAATTGTGTTGAAGGACCAACTGACCAAATCCAAGTCCATAGTTATGATTCGGAAGATTTGTAGAAGAGAGGCTCTAAAGCAGTTTCACAGACAAGACAGAGCAAAAGCAAAGCGGAGAGGGAGAGGAGAAGACGTCCACCCTTGAGAAGAGCAAGTGTTGAATGTGAAAATGTAAATGTGCAAACCAACATAGTCCATGCTCAATAACCCAGGTATACAGTCCAACAATTTTTAGTCAGATCATCTGGACAGTTTCTTTTTTTGTGTGTGCTGAAACGTTTCACCTTCCATCCAGAAGGCTTCATCAGTCAAGGAAACACACAAGACAAAACTGTTTTTCCCCCCAACAGCTTACTCCAAAGTGGAACAAACCAGATAATGTTGTTGCTAAGATTGGTCTGTTTGGAGGGGGCGTGCCAAAGAGACCAATTCATCAGTGCAAGTCAATCAGCGCAAGTCCTGACGTAGATGGTTCCAGAGGCTGGGTGCAACGACAGAAAAGGCCCGGTCACTCCATCATTTGTAGTTAGACTTTGGGACAGACAGTAGAAAAGTATTGGATGATCTCAGTGTTCTCCTATATTCACAAACAGCTATAAGATCAGTCAGATATAGTGGGGCAAGACCACTGAGAGCTTTAAAAGTGAATAATAAAATTTTGAATTTAATTCTAAAATCAACTGGAAGCCAGTGGAGATAAAATAAAACAGGGATAATGTGCTCACGTCTGGAGGTGTTGGTTAAGAGTCGAGCTGCAGCATTTTGGACCAATCGAAGACACCTAATGGAGGATTGGGAGATTCCTGCATATAGGGAATTACAGTAGGCAAGCCTTGAAGTGATAAAAGCATGAATGGCCTTTTCCAAATCAGAACGATTTAAAAAAGGCTTACCTTTGGAAAAGAGACATAACTGATAAAAACAGGCTTTGACTGCAGAGGCTATTTGTTTATCAAACTTTAAGTCTTTGTCAAACGTCACCCCCAAATTTTTAACTGGGGGTCTGAACTTGAATGTCAGAGCACCAAAGTTGCAGGGAGCATAATCACAGAAGAAGATGTACTCCGTCTTTCCTTCGTTTAAAAACAGAAAATTATGGTGAAACCACTGTTTAATGTCAGCAATACAATCAGTAAAAGGTGTGTGAAGGTTACTATTTTTAGGCGTCATGTGTAAATAAATGTATAGATCATCAGCATAGCAGGGAAAAGAAAAGTGATGTCTGGCTATCACTGATCCAAGAGGCAGCATGTACAGAGAGAAGAGGAGAGCACCAAGAATAGAACCTTGTGGCACGCCACAAGAGAGAGGGGCAGTAGAGGAAGACACATTACCCAACATGACAGATAACATTCTGTTGGTCAAGTAGGCAGTGGACCACTTGAGAGCTATACCAGATATTCCAACATAGCGTTGAAGACAAGACAAAAGGACAGCGTGGTCCACTGTGTCAAATGCAGTTGTAAGGTCCAGCAACACCAGAACAATGGGACACTTGGCATCCATGGACATGGAAATGTCATTATGGACTTTTAACAGGGCTGATTCAGTACAGTGACATGTTCTAAATCCAGACTGAACTGTTTCATAAATATCATGATTTTCTAAAACAGGTTGTAACTGCATAAAAACAACTTTTTCTAAAACTTTGGCTAAAAAAAGCAGATGAGAAATGGGTCTGAAATCTGACAAAATTGATAGGTCAAGGTGTGGTTTTTAAGAAGGGACCATACATCCATGTTGTAATATGTCACCTCCAGCCTGTGGAGAGGACGCTGGCGTTGTTTGTTCGCCGCTTCTCTGTCTGGATGCTTACATTTTAAAGTATTTTTTATTTTTCCCTGATTTTATTCACTTTTGTGGTCAGCTTGCGGCTTCGGATGATGTTTTTGTTGTTGTTAGGAAGACTCTGCTATTTTGTATTCCTGCTACTGTGTGACGCCGTGTCTCCCTCTTCAGCTAGCATGATGCTAAGCTACTCTGCTGGGGAGCTGTTGAGCCTTAATAACTGCAATGTCCATGTGGATCTTCTGGACGTTTCCATCATCAAAAGGCTTGGTGTTTTTCGACGTCCTCCTTATGCCCACAGAAGCTCCCGGAGAAAGCATATTTTTAATCGGACTGGGTCCTCCATACCAGTCATCTGGTCAGCTGAACGTTCCGGCGCATGGTGCTCATGTCATCAGAACACTGCGGCTCTTGGGATTTGTAGTCCTGACGTGACTACAGCAGTTCTACATCTCTCAGGTGCAGGATGGGAAACGTGGAGTGGATTTTAATCTTCTCAAGCCTATTAAAAAATACATGGCTGCGCCTTATCGTAAAATCAAACTCTTCAATGTGCAGTCCTTGACTAATAAAGCATGCCTTATCCAGGAACACATTCTGGATAAGGATTTAGATATTATGTGCCTTACAGAGACTTGGCATCAGCCAAACATTTTCTCTGCTCTCAATGAGGCATGTCCTGCTGGATATAAATATCTCCAGAGAGCACGGAGTTCTTGTCGTGGCGGTGGTCTAGCCGTCATTTTTAAAGATCATTCGGACCTTTCTCCTGTGACTCTGTCTGAGTTGTCCTCCTTTGAGTGTTTGGCTTTCTCCTCCAAACCACCAAACTCAATGAAAGTGCTCCTTATTTATAGGCCCCCTAAATCTCATTCTTCCTTTTTTGCTGAGATATCAGAGACTCTGTCAATGTTCTGTTCCACAGCCACTAACATACTCATACTCGGGGATCTCAACATTCATGTTGATACACCTACAAATCATCTAGCTGCTGAATTCCTTCAACTTTTGGACTGTATGGACTTAGAACAACATGTCAAGCTTCCAACACATTCTCGTGGTCACACCTTAGACTTAGTCATCACAAACTCTCTAACTGTATCATCTCTCTTCATATGACATGGGTGTATCCGATCACAAAGTCATCTATATGGAGCTTCCTTTCCTGCACAGTACCATTAAACCAAAGCGACAGATTTCTTTTAGAAATCTGAAAAACATTAACTCTGAACTTCTAGCAGCTGATCTTAAGGTCCTCATTCCTGGCTCCCTTCCAGCTTCCCTCAGTGCAGTGGACTTCTACAACATCAGCCTCTCCAGCATCTTAGACCACCATGCTCCTTTCAGGGAGAGGACAGTTGCCTTTTCACGCTCAGCTCCCTGGTTTACCTCAGAGCTGAGGAAAATGAAGGCAGCTGGTCGAGTGCTAGAGAGACGTTTCTTGGCTTCTGGTCTGCTAGTTCACAAGCTAGCTTATATGGAGCATCGTAAGATGTATGCTAGGTCCCTCAAAGATGCTCAATCTTTATTTTACTCATCTATAATCTCTAATAACCCTGGTAACTCCAAAATACTTTTTTCAACCATCACTCACCTCCTTCAACCACGAACAACATCACTCAATGACCCCACTAATGATCTTTGTAACAACTTTATCTCCTTTTTCCAAAACAAGATAAAAAAATCCGATCAGCCATCACCATTTCACCCCCTGCCCTCTCTCCAGCTGCAAATGTACAGCCTGGGAACCCTCCTCCCTTCTGTTCTTTCCCAGAGAGCTGTGTGAAGGAAGTTGAAGCCACTGTCATGGCTATGAAACCCTCCACATGTGCTCTTGATCCCTTCCCAACAGCCCTAGTCAAGGCTAATATTGCCTTTCTCAGTCCTCTTATCACCACCATAGTTAATCAATCCCTTCAATATGGCCATATTCCCCCTGCCTTGAAATCAGCCATAATTAAACCACTTCTCAAAAAACCTACCCTTGATCCTCATGACTTAGCAAACTACAGACCCATTTCCAACCTTCCATTCATCGCTAAAGTTTTGGAGAAATTAGTCTCAGTTCATCTCCAAGAACATCTACATGACAATAGGATACTGGACAAATTTCAATCAGGTTTCATTACTGCTCATAGCACTGAAACAGCTCTGATCCAGGTCACAAATGACCTGTTGATCAATGCTGATCGTGGTTCTTCTTCTCTCATTATTCTTCTCGATCTTTCGGCTGCCTTTGACACGGTGGATCATTACATCCTACTCTACCGTTTACAACATTTTGCAGGGCTCACTGGCACTGCCCTGGAGTGTGTATCGCTTTCCCGTAGCGAGGTAGCCACTGGCGAAGTGACAGGTTCTCGCTCGCAGCCTCTCCTCCAAGGGGTCTAGAAACTAACCTTAGCGCCGTGGTATTACCTGTAGCTCCCTAAGACAGTCTCATGAAGGCTGTGATGAGGTGACTCATCCAGAATATTAATGACCTTCTTCCGCGAGTCACACCCAAGTCTCACTCCGTTCCTCGTCCCGTCCAAGCAGCAGGGTCGGGTCGGCTGGCACAGAGAAACACCCGTTCACGGTCGCCCACCTCTTAATTTAGCGTTGCGATTGTTATCTGTTCTGGTAATCTTTAGAGTCCAGGAAAAGGACTCAGGGGTGTTGTTTTACACTTTCTTGCCAGGAAACCGTTGAAAACCTCCTAAAACTAGATGTTAAAGTGGAACCAAGCCTCACCATGTATTCTGCTCAATAAGGACGAAATAATAGTCAAGATTTATACGTTTTGCTTTGCTTTAATTCATAATTTTGCAGGGGAATACAGCGACAAGCATAATTTCACTACAGGTACTTACACATGATAATAGAGAAAAACACTTTACAACTAGGCGGACAATAAATCTATGTATATCCAAGAGCCCTTGGAGACTTGTATAAACCACCTCAGTTCACCACTCAAGCTGACAGATGTTCTTTTTCTTCAAAATGCCTCAACGCTTGGATGCACCTCTGAGCATTGTCTCACTAAACCCAGTTTGGTTCTCTCTGATTTTTCTTAAGTACTTGCCCTGATCTGACAGATTAATTAGTTTGGAGCAGTCGGACCGGGAAGTCCTCTTACCCTGATTTTTAGGATAATCCTTATAGAATTTTCCGCACAGGTAAAAGGCAAATCTCCTGCTCCCCAGGAGGGGGATACAGGCCTTCCCTACGCAGAGCAGCTATCCCAAATTGGAAGGATTGGGGCTTTGGACATACCCGAGCCAAGCAGATAGGAGGATGGAATAATCCTGGTCTCGTCTTAACCATTGAAGAGTTGGGTCCAATCTCGTCTCAGAGAGACCCAAGATAATCCAAGACTCGTCTGAGACCGGCGTGTTCCATCTCCTTCGGGTGTCCCCGCCCTCCGAGCTGCGTGCTGAAGTCCTTTCTGCTCTTCTCTTCCTCCGGCTTGCTTGTACCCCGTTCTGCCTGACCAAGGGACTTTTATACACTTTTTCCCCCTCCCCTGAGGAGGTTCAAATGTCTCACTATACGCCTCAACCAATCACTCATCTCATTGGGACATTTGAGACCATGCCCAGGGGGTGTATCAGGCGCTTACTTTCCAAAGTTTACTTTTTAATTTAATCAATTTGAAAGCTGTTAATGTCCTTCCCTCCATTAGCTTGAAAGCTGTTAATGTCTTTTCTTCATTAGCTTGAAAGCTGTGTTGTGGCTGGAATACCACGTCGTGTTCAAGACGGCTGAGGCGTCGCCCTTGGTATAAAAGATTTATTTGACAAAACATGGGTTACAGATATTCAGAGACAAACAATTACATTAATAAGATATATGCATATAAATGGAGCATTAAGAACGAACCGTCGCCGCGCGGTCCTACCGGAAATGCTCGGTGGGCGTGTGTCATTTCCGGCCTTTTATCCCCATTTGAGAAGGCTAGCTTCCTGATTGGTTCAGCTTCTGTTGCCATGGTTACGACTCTTAGCCCGCCCCCTCAAGGACGTTAACGTCTATATTTCAGATAAGTTTTGGTACACCGAAATCGGCTTTTGTTTAAAGTTTAACTTGCTATTATACTTTAGGGATACAAAATGATTCGTGTCTAAATTGTTTATACGTAATAATTAATAACTATTAATTATTACCTACCTCATGGGTGTTAATTCAATATCTGTTGAAGGTCTGGTGATTCTGTTTTTTAAGGCAGATTCATCTTAGTTTCCTTGTCTGCGTTTAAACTGTTAACACTGTTTGTTTAACGTGATTATACCTTAGTGATACCAACTGATTAGAAATCAAGTTGTTTATTTCTAGGAATAATTAATAACTTAATTATTATTATCTAACTCATGTTTGTGTTTTTTATTTGGATCATTTTTATACTTTTAATTTGATTTTACTTAGTCAAACTATATTGTCTAAATTAAAGAGATGTGTTCTAGCTTTATTTATGTTAATCAGTCTGCTCTAATCTGTTCTGAAAGGTTCTGAAAGGCCTGATTTGATTGCTTGTAATCTATCAAATGTGAACTTGTAAAATTATCCTTAGCTCCTATGAGATTATATTTAAAGGTCAACTAGTTAGAATTAGCAAACATTTTCTATAAACATAGTTCAACCCTGGAAGAAACACACACACACACTTTATATGACATGACATTTGAGTGCTTGATAGGAATTATAAAAAGGTATAAAATATTAAATCCAACAGCTGTTAATGTCTTTTCTTCATTACCAGGCCAACAGGGGGTCGCATAATTTATTCTCGATCTAGCTCTTCCTCTGCTTGAGATTAGGTTCAGGCCTCCTTTGTTTCACACATTTTGTCAGCAATGAGTAACTAATATAAAGCTTTTAAAAAGGATAGAAACAAACATCTACTAATGTCATGCAAACTGTTAACAAGCTTTTAGGTACCGTTTAGCAGCATTGGTTTGAATATAGTCTGATTTCAACTTATTATGACTGGCTTTTTCTATTAAGAGAGATAGAACCAAACATTTAATAATGTCATACAAACTGTTAACAAACTTTTAGGTACCGTTTAGCAGCATTGGTTTGAATATAGTCTGATTTCAACTTATTATAACTGGCTTCTTCTGCCTGGATGCCAGTTTTCATACACCCCCTTCTTGAAATCAGATTTTACTTATTTCTACACATAGGCTCGGGCCAGTCTCTATGATGGTCAGCCACGTCGTCTTCCAGGCAACTCATGTCGACGCCGGGCCCGGACATGTTGCCTGGGCGCGGCTGTGGAGTCATGGAGCTGCCTTTCCTGGGGCTCTGGTTTTCCTCCCAGGAATCCACTATCGTCATGTTGGTCAGGTAGGTGTCTGGCGTGTGCCGTCCTGTTAGATCATCTTCTGATTCTGCCCGTTCTAGGGGAGTATGGACCCTTTGGATCTTGACTGGGGCTGAGTTGGCTGATTATCTTGTTGTGAGTCAGCCTGCCTAATAGTCGGAGGGGCTGGGGGTCCTCTAATTATGGGAGACCCAACCGGGGAAACAGGCTCGTAAACTGGCCACCCATCAGTTGGAGATGTGGAGATGGGCAAATTCGGCACCTCCTGCACTTGTGATGATCCCAGCCTCGGGGGGTCTCTGGTAATACCTCATTACAACTCAACACCAGGGCCTCAGGCTCCTCTGGTGTCAGGTAGGGGGGCCCGGGGTCTTCCGGGCTAGTTGGGTCAGAGGGGATGGTGTCCACAGAGCTGGGTAGTCCTGAACCTCCACCGTTGGCGCGCCAGATCTCCGTGAGATAGGACTCCAGGTCGTGCAGCTTAGCGCCTTCTAGGGAGAGTGTCGGTGGCTCGGAAGGGGCAGTCCCTGTCTCCATTCGTTCTGCTTGTGGTCGGTCCTTAGCCGGTTGCGACTCACGCAGGTCGACGGACGGTGGCTGGTACTGGTTGGTGATCGCCGCCATGGGAGCCATGTAAACATACTCACTGACTTGTCCGCTCGAGGTGCCCGCTGGTGTTGGGACCACCGGAGGGGTAGTTGCTGGGTCTTCGTCCAGGGACAATGGCCATAATGGGTACAGAAGTCTCCGGACTTCTTGCTCTGCCTTAAAGGAGGGGCTTTGAAACAGGATCAGCCCCGTAAGCAACTGGACAGTTACAAATTTCATGTTGTCCTTGCGGTTTTTCCAGAGCTTTGCGATTACTGGGAAATACATAGCTCCTGCCGGGATAAGACCCTCCGGTATATAGATATCACTTTCCCAGGCTGAGCTCCAGATGACTTTGCAGGTGTGTTCCATCCCCCAACAGGCGATTGCAGACATTTGTGGGAGACTGTCGGGTTGATTTGAGACCAGTATGCCGCGTACTGCGGTTGTGAACACCACGCCAACACGACAGCGTTGACACCACCAGGTTGGACCGACAGCCCAAAGATAACGAGATTTCTCCAACCCCTGATGACAGTAACAGCACATCACTGAAGGGTCTGTCATCCCTGGTTCCTTAGAGTGCTGGTCCTGCATGGTGATAAGAATGTAGGGCATGGTAGCAATAACATAATCAAAACATTCTCAAGTACACAATTTTTTTAAATTTTTTTTATATATACTCTTGGTCTTCATCGCCTTTTCGAAAACGCCCAACTTCGTATTGCTGGACCTATACAGGCCGTCAGCTATCCGTTGAGCCCTTCCCAAAGCGATGATACGTCGAGCTTACAGGATTTATGAAAGACAAAATACAAGAAAGATAAAATACAAGAAAGATAACCGAAGCAGTTATGACTACATTTAGCAATAATAGAAACAAAGTAATAAGAACCAATCAATCAATAAATATTAATCTAACAAAGCGTTAGCGGGGGGTTAAGCTGTTGTTGCTTATAATGTTCTATTTCTTGCGTTTCTGAATCCTTCAGAGCTTTGTGCTTCAGTTATCCAAGATCTCTAGTGGCCTCCGGTGCAGGAGGACCCTGCTCAGGAAGAGGTTTGAAGACAGCTGCGTAGGTCATCATCCATACGACGATGGGCATCGTGGTACAGAGACTGGCCCAATTTAGCACGGCACAGATTCCCCACACCAGACCCCATTCGATCAGCACAGATAGTCTCAATATCCAACGGTTCCTATCACGAGATCGCAGGGATAGAGTTTGGTGCAGTAAGTGCGCCAACAGGGCTATAGCCATGGCTCCCTCCATTATTGTGGTTACTATTCGCCCAGCCGTGCCTCCACAGGGAGATGTTGGGATAGAGACTGGGATGAAGACAGCCGCACATTCGAGGCCCACCACGAAGGAATCTATTGCTAACCACACCACGATTACCACCTTTTGTGGGAAGGTGAGCTTAACCCTTCCTAGCAGATATGTAACAAAAAATTGTGGTGCTACCTCAGGTCTTCTAAATATAATGTGGTTACGACGGCTACTATGATCCGCATCAACCGTGCCTTACTCCAATTCCCTGTGTGACAATAGCACATCCAAGCCATCGTTATCATGAAATGTTCTACCCCGCTTCCTTGAAAGTAAGTTAGGCACTGTGGCCATGCCGTTGGATTGGGTGTCGAGGTGGGGTCTAATCCCCAGTCTGTTGTACTCACTTCGGTTGTTGAAGCACCACTTATGTTGTCGCCTTGGTTGCTCATGATTGTCAGGTCGTTACGGGGTACTAAGTATCCTGCTCTGAGTCGTAGTCCTTGCTGCTCCGGGAAGCGATTGAAGCTGCTTTCTAGTTTGCCTTAGTCTTAAGCTGGGTTAATGCCCAGTTCGAGCGGGAAGGAATTATCTGCCCTTCCTTTGGGGCGGAGCTTAGCTCTAAGACACTCTCGCAAAAGAACACGTCCTAATATGGCAACAACTATTATTCCAACTAGACTCAGCAAATAAGGCCAGATCTGATAAAAGAGTCCAAGCAGCCAGGCTTCTATTGTCTTACTGCCTTCCTTAATTACTTCTCCTACTCCATGCGCTACTTCTGTCACCTTTCGGCCTACTGTATAACTAACAGTCTCATACCAGGCACAAGTGTGTGCATTTTCATCTTCACCACATTTCTTCCAGCTTTCTTCTGGGTACTGATAAGTGAGGTTTGAATAGATTTTGTTTGACCCGATCCACTCGTATCATTGTATCTCGTCACCTAGACAAAGGCGTCGTCTTACTGTGTGGCCTTCGGCTAGGGCTATCATAGAATCTGAGACAAAGGGAACACCTTGAATACTCTTCCTGGTTTGCAGTTTATGCCCTAATATGGCATTAGCGCAGCTAGTGCCTGTCGGTATAGAGCGCCTCCACTCATTGTCATACTTTTTCCATACTACTTCGGCGGCATGCGTGGTGTATTCTGTTCCATAATAGTTCTGACAATAACTCTCCCAACCTGGTATCTCACTACAGGGCCTATGGGCTAAGCTAATCGTGCATTCCGTCTGTTCCTTGTTGCAAACCATACGCCACGGCCTAGGCTAACATATCTGTCGGGGCGGTACAACACGCTCGACCATATATCTTGTTCTTTAGAATAAACAGTGGCTAGAAACTGATACTTGACCCAATAATTACCAGAAAGGTGTAGGCATGGAGCAACCCATTTCCTAATCTCTTCCTCCTGAAATCCCCACCGTGTTCTAGAGTCATCTCGGTGGTGATATTCATGCCAGGCCTGGAGCAGCATCTTAACCGTTTTCTGCCTATTTAATTCTGTGCAGTCGTACCGCCAGGTTGACATGACGGCGACCTCTGTTTCCCACAATCTACATCTTGGTGATGCTCCATTACCCTCCCACACGGAGTTGTTAAGACTAAAGAAAATTTGTTCAGCTACACATTTGTCTATTTTGTCAAAGTCACCTTTAGGTACATCTAGAAGTTCATTTGGTTTAGGTAATTTTTGGACATACATATTAGTGTGATATGGTCCCATTAGGCCCTCATGAGTCCTGGTGTACCCCTCCACGAAGTCTCCTTCGAAGTGAGGTAGTTCAGGAATCACCCAGACCCATGGCAGTGTCATATTTAACCAATTTTCATGCCAGGCCTTAGACGGGTGGAATATTGCTGCCCAGCTCCAATAATAATAACGCTGGTTTAACACTGGGGTTATTGGCAAATAGTTTTGAGTTTTGCACTCACCATACAGATTCCAGAAGCAGACTGGGAGTTTAATTAGCTTATTTTTTATACACTGATCTCTCAGACTTTCTGAAGAATTTGGCCTTGGGCATAAGGGGTCCCAGCCGTAGAAGCTTCCCCTGTGCGTGAAGCTTTCGAGCTTTAACACACACTTTGTTTTAGTTGCTGGGGTAGCGGGAAGCGCCGGTCGTTGGTTGGGCCTGCACTCAGTAGCATTAACCCTGAGTTTCTTTTTGTGTCTTACTGAATGAATTACTTTACTCATGCTTGGATTTTGGCGGGAGTCTGTGTAATTTCTCCTAATGAGAGGTGGAATCAAGTCGCAGTCCAGATGAATATTACCCCAGAACTCCCAGCGAGGGAGTAGCGCCTGGCAGCTGTCGTCCTTAGGTGGGGCCGAATAGACCACTTCGTGGTCCCAGTAACCCTGACGTCTTAGTCCTATTAATGGACGACAGCCCCAGTCGCAATGCCACTCTGGGGACTTTGTTTGTGGTTAAAACCAATTACATCTTGTTGATCGTACGATTTGTTCATTTAATACAGCTATCCAGACGATAACCCCATCTGATAACAGCATTAAATTAGTGACGACCCAAGGGGGCTTGTCCGCTCCGGTTAGGTTCTCGGCGACCAGAGCCGAGTCCCATTCAGGAGTGTTGCCCAGTTTTATCATCCAGGCCTGATGTCCTGCTTGCTTCACTTTGTTCCAGGCAATAGTTTGGATCTGGATAGTGTCGTTCTGATCCCATGGTAGGAAAACATTATTTGTGGTGACGTCCCAGCAAGTCATGTTGGCATATTTGGATCTTCCGTGGGCTACTTTCACGTGCGTCAGGTTCCATGGTCGGACTCCAGCTAGATACAAAATAATTAACAACATTGCTAAGCCTATTAACACTACGAGTACCCGCAGCAGGGTTCGTAGACAAGTCGCATTATCCAAAATCTGAGTCTTTAGACGGTCCTTAAGTCTGTTTGGGGTCGCTTCATCATCGCTGTCATCGCTGCTCGAATCATCGCTGTAGGGGCTCCGGTACGTCACTGACATCTTTTGGTGAGGGGTTCTTGCTTCTTTTAGCTCGACGCCTCGTTCTCCGGCGTCTGTGGGCCGTGGACACTCGTCCTTGAAGGAGTCTCAGATATAGTGGGGAGGGGTGTGGCAAGCCAGGCTGCAATCCTTTCCACACCCACTTCCATTGCATCACCAACCAATTTTTAGGTTCCGGTCGGGGTTCACATTTATTCCATATTGGCTGGAAAGCGGCTACCCACTCTTCCCTTTTTATTGTTCCCTGTTGGGTAATCAGTGAATAATAACTCAGTTCTTCTTGGCCCTCTTCTGCTAACACTTCTACTTGAGTTATAAGTGGCTGGCCTTTGTACAACACGTGTACCCTGTATCCTAATCTTGCTCTTGCACTTATCAAATTATTGTAAGGGGTCATTATTCGATCCTCTACTATTCTAAGGGCCAGGTACTGGTTTTCCAATACGTACCGCTCCGGCTTACATACCTTTTTTTGGATGGCCCTCAACATAGGTAGGCTTGTAGTCCAGATTATCATTTCTCCTACTGTAATTTCGAAGAACTGACTCTGGTACGGCTCCCTATAGTTGGGCCCCCATCTGAGCTTGACTCTTAATCCGGATACAGTCGTATAGACCACATTGAATATCCATGGGGACTCTGGTGGGCAAGAGGAGACAGGGGTATGGTATTGGGGCAGCAATGCCAGGCTCCGGTTGTATTTATTTTGGGATTGATCCAGGCGAGGTTTCCGAAGGTATTGGGTATTCTCGTAGAAGTAGTTCTTGGTTGGCCTTTTCCACACAGAAAAGTCTTGTTGTGGCCTGTCGAGCCATGTTATCTCATTTAACGTTATTATCGCTGGTATCTTTGGGCCTTTCTTCTCGTATTGAATTAGTACATTGTCTACAGCGATGTCAATTTGTTTGGATTGTATAATGTCTTCCTTCTTTATAGGTTTTCTGGCGCTGGCAGGCATGATGGCATTGGATTACCTTCCGCCTGATGGGCCACGAACCTGGGTGCCTCACTCTCCTCTTCCCCTGGAGCTCTGTCCTTTTCTCTTGTCAATCGTTCCTTATAGAGTTCTAGACAGAGGGGTGATGGGTAGGGCATGTGTGGTCGTAATCCTCTCCACACCCACTTCCATTGGTGGACTACCCAGCTGGAAGGCTCTCCTAGGGGTCCCTCCATTGGCGCAAATTGTTCGCCTATGCAGCCAACGATCTCGCCCCCCTCTTCGAACCTTTCCAAGGCGTGTGCCATCGCTTGCCCGAAGCACTCGTCTGTGTCGGCCTTATATTGTTCGTAGTCTTTTCCCATTTCCGACAGTGCCGTTATTATGCTGATTAGGGGATGCCCTCGGTATGATACTTTTATTCTATTTGCTGCCCGTACAGGGTATGTTTGCCACATGTTGATGGGTGATAGAACTCGGTCATACAACATTTTTAGAGACATTCAAGTATTCTCGACCACCACCCGCTCTGGATTTGCTATTCTCCGGTTGATCTCAGTTCTCAGCGTTAGACTTGTGGCCCAGATTATCAGCTCTCCTAGCGAAATTTCACAGTATTCTGTCTGGTGCGGTTCAGCATAGTTCGGACCCCATTTGAGCGTGACTTGTTTCTCCCTTATTTCCAACTGGATGGCATTGAAAATTCATGGTGTCCCCATCGGACTGGGGTTATATGCAAAGCCTAATTGATCACACAATAGGGTGATGCAGGGGTTTTTATAGCTGGCTCTGGTAAGGTCTACTTCCCTGAATGTCTTTACTTGTGAGTTATAGTAGTTCCTTGTATTAACCCTGTAATCTATAAAATCCTTCTTTGGTCTGTCTAATTTTACTAGTTTGCCTTCAACAAGCACAGCTGGTTGATATGGCCCGTCTTTGGATCGTTGAACTAATAGATTCTGTACCTCACTGCTAGTCGGTTGGCCTTTTTTGTTAGACCGGGCCTCTATTTCATATCGCCACAGTGGTATTAATGCTATAGCTTCAATCTGAGTGAGGCGCTTCTCGATTGGTACGATCGATTTTATTTTGCCTCTCCCTTTCCAAATATGACTAGGGCATTTTATTATCTTTTTATTCGTTCTTTACTTTTTCTTTTCCGGCGATGACTTCCGTTGGTGAGCCTGGCGACCCCTTGTTTATCTTTTACTTGTCTGTCTTTTTGCTTGTGTGTTTCCATTGTCCTCGAAACGTCTTGCTGGCCCAAGTTTTTTATCCACCGCGCCTTTTATCCATTTTTCTCACTTGAGACCCGTCTTCCGTGTTGATCGGTTCCGTCTTGTCCGACTCTCCTTTGACCGGACTGATCGTAGCTCTGACAGAGTACACCCCTTTGTATGGGGCGATCACCATTTGCACGGAAATTTCAACCCTCTGGGTGGAGTCAGGTCTGACGGGTGTTTTCGCGCGCTGTACTGCTGTTCCGGGTATTTGCAGCACCCCGTGTCTCTCCCAGGCTTCTGGGGTTACTAGATATTCTGCAGTTTTTTGTTTGGGTTTAGCTCCTTTTACGGCCCACACATCCATACTTGTGGTATAGTAATATAGTTTGTTATGCCTGGTCCCTACCTCGCGAGGGACATCCGGCAGGTCCACTAGTAGGATATCTGATCTTAAAATTACTTCCGCAATTAGCTGGGCCCACGTTGTTAACTCCCAGGGTTCCGTCCATCCTCTTTTCTGAGCTTCCTCTCCCACGTCTCCAGGTGACAAGTTTTCCTCACTCTTCCCCGGTTTAACCGGGTCTTGGAACACTCTGAAGACCATCGGATACTGATTAGTGGCGAGAGGAACCTGCTCCGTCCTCCCTTTAAAGGGGTCGTAGGGCCAGGCTCGCTGCACTGACCGCTCGAGCAAATCTTTAGGGTCCCAGTTTGGCCCAGTTTCTCTCACCCCTTCTAACTCCCCTGCCTCCGTGTATAGAGGTGGGGCTAATGATGTTGTTTGCAATGACCTAAGCTCTCTTCCATTTGCTTGATTTCTAAACGATTTCAGGGGGTCGTAGTACCTTCTCACTTGCCAACCTCTCGCCTTTCCTGAATGCAGCATCCGCCCTTTCTCCGTCTCGGTCTCACAGCCCGAGCAGTATTTCAATTCCATTCCGTCCCACTCGCAGATGCATTTTTCTGGGCCTTCACCTCCTAAGTTCCACTGCGTAATGATAATTGTCTGAGGCAAGACAGTGATTCTACACTCTGCACTGATGAAGGCGTCCATTACTTTTACGGGTTTCACTGTTAACTCTCGGACATCCCTCTTGTCTGCTTTAGGTTTGAGGGGCTTCTTATTCCCTGGTCCTTCCCAATGAAGGGGAAGACCACTGGGCTTCAGACAGATCACACAGTTTTTGTCTAGCAGACTCCACTTGAAGACTTCTCCTTCCTTCGACAGGTATCCCTTTTTGGCATACTCCAATGTGCTCAGAGCCCTACCTGTCCAAAGCCCCAAAACTGTCCTTCGCAAAATCACTCCCACAAATAGTGGCCATTCTAAGATGGGGGAGCATGGTGCTTGGTTCTGTGGCCATACTCTGGTTTCTGGTTTCAACTAGCTAGGAGCTGGCTTCAGTTGCTCTACTCCTTGGATCCCTTTCTTCACTAGCTCAACTGTGTTTTTGTCTAACACTCTTTCTGTAGCGTTATATTTAGGCCTCACTGCAACTGCTGATGGGTGATCCTGTGCTCTGACCCACACCTTCTGTCCTACTTGAAATGGGGCCTCAGGTTCCGGCTGCTCCTCTTTGTCCCCACAGCCCCGCCCAATTTCAGGCGTACCAAACTGCCGTTGGTTGAGCTCTTCTGATGGGGAGGGTCTACTTGCTCGTATCCTGTCATTCAAGGCCTGGCCTATCTCCACAGTTTTAGTGCTCCATTCATTGGTATTAGCATTTTTAGCTATCCAATTTTTGACTAAACCTATGGCTCTCTCTGCTACTCCATTAGCTTGAGGTGTGTAAGGAGGCGAATAAATGCGCGCCACTCCAAAAGTCTGGCACCAGTGATCTACCTGTGCATTGCGGAAATGTGTCCCATTACCAGTTCTCAACTCTTTTGGAACGCCTAACGACCCACAGACTTGCTCCAGCATGCTAACAACACTGCTGCCATTAGCTTTTCTTGCTGGTCTCACTACCACGTACCCTGACATCGAGTCTACCAGCACTAGGAGGTATTTCTCTCCCTTCTTGCCCGTAACTCCCATAGGCCCAGCTACATCCATGCACACTGAACCCCATGGTATGGTACTTTTGATAGTTTGTCCATCCACACGGTGCCCTCGCCTTCCTGCGTTGTATTGACCACATACTTCACAGTTTTGCAACACCTTGCGGACCTGTTTCAACGGAACCCAGAGCTCCTGACTCTCCAACTCCTTACGTGTGGGTTGCACGCCTGCATGACCTAGACCCTCATGCATGCCCCGTACAACCTGATCCACGTATTTTTCTGGGACCCTCCGACCCTCGGAGGTTCTGTCCCACTCCTCGATCCCGACAAAGACTATTTTTCTCTGCTGAACGTAACAATGTACTTCTTCGTTACCTTGCCAGTGTTTTCCTTCTCTAGTGTGGGACTTCTGGTGCTCTACTTCTAACTGCAGATTTAGCCTGATTTCAGCTATTTTTTTCCACAAGTCATGATGAGCTACCACCTTGCCCTTTGCACTTTCAAATCCATTCTCTTCCCAGATAGCTAAGTCCTCATTTAGAGCTTGGGCGCAATAGTGTCTGTCTCTCACTACTTTAGCTATTTTTATTCTTTTGTGAGTTAGTTCTATCAGCCCTTCGATAACTGCCATTACTTCTCCAGCTTGTGCACTTCCCTGAACCCTCCCCCATCTACGGCAGCACTCGTTTCCTTGATATTTGAGAATAAATCCCCAGTGTGCTACCTGGTCTGACCCTTTCTTCGATCCGTCCGTGTAGAGGGTCCAGTCATGCGGCTTCTGTTTCACGGGTGCCTCTTTGGCTGCTTTTCTGCTCACTGGCTGTGCCGGCCCTATCTCTAAATCGGGATCTAATAGGATGTCTTCCCATCTACCCCACCTGGTGTTGGTAGCTTTGGTACTTTCTAATGTCCCTTTCCTGAGATACTTGTGCACTTGGCTTTGCGTTATGATCCTAATAGGTTGCCCTTGGGCCAAATCTTTTAACGTCCCCCAATACCTAGCGAGCACTGCTAATTCTTTTTCCTCCTGAGGAAACTTTTTCTCCACTGAGGTTAGGGTGTAACTCCATAAAGTGACTAATCCACCATTTTCGTTTTTTACTGCTATGGCATCTTCACTATCGCAGCTGACTTCAGCCACGAGTTTTGTCATTAGGCTTCTTGGTTCTAGCCTCACTGCGTCTTGAATCTTCTTCCTGAGTTCTTCCAGGTCTTGCTGGTTTTCTGCTGTCCAGATCCAGAATTTCTTACTGTTCTTTCACTGTCATTTTCTTTTTTCTTAAGGCAGGCATATAATGGTTTGGCATATTTTTGATAATTAGGGACATGATCTCTCACGTAATTACACAGTCCTAAGATCTTTTGTAGCTCGTTTTCAGACTCAGGAGGCTGAATCTGCTCGAGTTTTTCCCTGTACCCCTCTGAGAGTCCTAGGTCTGCTGTTACTTGGAACCCTAAATAATTTACTTGAAAACGCCCAAACTGACATTTCTTTAAGTTCAGTTTTAGTCCTGCCTCTGTGACTCGCCGCACCACCTTTGCTAACCTTTCTAGATGTTCTTCTTCTGTGTCATCCGCAATAAACACGTCATCGATGTAAATTGTGGCACCTAAATCTTTAAGCACGTCCATTACGGCTGATTGAAACACGTTAGGATAGTTCTTATATCCCTGTGGCAACCGTTGCCAAACATAGCTTCTTCCTTGGTGGGTAAAAGCTGTCTTTCCTTGAGATTGTTTAGCTAACCTGAGTGAGAAAAATCTGTTTGCTAAGTCGATACAGGATTTATATTTTTTCACCTGCAGAGTTTTCAGGGTTCCCTGTGGGTTGATTAGGCTCGCTCTGTTAGTTACTGTTCGTCTGTTAAGGGCTTTAAAATTGATTACTGGTCGCCACCCTCCTCCTGCAGATTCTGGTTTCTTTACTGCTTGGATGGGGCTGTTAGTAATGGGATTCATTTCTTCCCTGATAATCCCTAACGCTCCTAATTCCTTCACGATCTTGTTCATTTCTTCAACTGCCCCCGGGTTTAGGGGATATTGTCTCACTGGCGGGTGTACACCTCCCTCAATTACATGCACAAAGTTTGGGCCGAGGTCTCCGCAATCGTTCTTAAATCTGGCTGCTGAGGCCGACTTAATTATCTGTCTCAGCTTCTCCTTCCCAGCCGGGGAGAAGTCACTCTCGCCTATTTTTTGCTCTGTTATTTCAGGGATATTTACAGGTTTATACCATTCTTCGGATCCGTTTTGTTCGTGTGTGGGCCCTACTTTTACTAACCTAGATTTTAGCTTTTCTAACCGTCTGTTTAATGCTCTTCGGTCTTTCCTTGGTTTCTTTAACTCTTTTAAGTCTGTAATTGTCATGAGGTTATAAGGCCCTTTTATCCACACAATTCCTTGCCATAATCCAAAGGGCATCTTTTAAATTTTTCCATTTGCTAATTGAATTGTGAGGTGCCGTATTGTTTTAAGGTTTTTGCGGGTCATAGACACCTCTGCTCCAGAGTCTATTAGGTAAGGTTCCCCACCCACTTTGGTGTAGATTTCGTCCCCCTCCCAATAAACATCTTCCAGAGTGACCCACAACCTATCGGTCATTATTTAGCTGGCCCTCCACTCCCTTTCAGGCGGGATTCATGGAGGGCCTTTTTTTCTTCTAGGGTTAGTTTAGCATATTCTTCTGGGGGTAAATATTTACCCCCTCTCTGTGGGGTTGAGCTTGATGCTGGGGCTTGAAATCGCCTTGGTTGTTGATTTCTATATTGCGGCTCTGACTGTCTCGGCGGTCTCTCTCTCTGTATGGCTGTTGCTGAGGTGGTTTATGGACTGCCTTTGGTTGTTTTGGGCTTTGTTAAGCCCTGCTTCCGTTCTTCCCAGTACTGTTGTTCTAAATCATAGGACTTCACTGTGTGATCTATTTGGGAGATCGGTGTGTCCATTAGGGGCATTCTGGCAAAAGTAATTTCCCCTCTTCTACCCTATGTCACTATTCGCAATGCTTTAACATACTTTTTTAGGAGTGAGCGTCCGTTTGAGCTGGTACCAGACTGGTGTTAGGCGCTGACCCTGGTCCATTCGCACTTTTGCTCTCTGTATGTGAGCGTCTTCGCCATCCATGTCTTCCAGAACCAACTTTTCATAGTAGTCCTGGGCTGATTCTTCTTTGCCTACTGGGTTTGTGGTGATATTGCTTAGCCAAAGCTTTCTTGCCTTATCACAATTTGTGGAAGTTCGGACCATGAGCCACACATCCTTGATGTAATTTTCAGTGGTCTCTTCAGGCCCTTTTATTCTCACTAAGGTCTTCCGTTTTTTGTATTCCAGATAACTGTCGGTTTCTTTGTTAGGGGCTTGTTGTGATTCGACCTGCCTTAGTTCTGGTTCAGACCGGGGTACATAGTTGGACGGATGGTTTCTTGACTGGCCTAATTCACTTTCTTCGTCTTCTGATATTTCGTCTCTTAGCCTTCTTTCTGTTTCCTATGCATACTTGTAGGCCGTCTTTTTCATTCTTCTCAGCATCACGTCATGTGCTATCCCTAAATAAGCTGTTCTAAACTTACTGGTCAGAGGCTGGTGGGCGGCTAAGGAGGGAAATGAGGGCATCATTAAAATGTTGGCCCATTCCCCTAAGGTGGCCTTAACAGTTAATTCTACCGTTTCCTCCAGCCTATCTGCCCACACTGGTGGGATGTCGTAATGATTTTGGCCAGCTTCAGGAATATAGGTCCTACGCCCAACGCTCGCCTGCACTGGGCCCCAGGTTGGATCTCTGGCTAACCTCTCTGATACTCTGTGCACATCCAACACTTCTACCGCCTTCTTTTGACCTTTCCTCTGCCCTATTCTCAGTGGTTTGGTGGTGAGACCAGATTGGCCGGCTATTGATCCCAAACTGGCACTTCCCTCACCGTCTGTTTCTTCCTCACTCGGGTCTTGGTCTGGTTCTCCTTGGGAACTTTCACCGTCACTCTCTTCACTCTCCCCATTTAAGGGTCGCATCCTAGCTGATTTACTGCAACCTAGCCATCTTTCCTGCGATTCCGCACCACTTCTTCTCCGTCTGGCGGTTTTACCCTTCGGGTCTTCCCTGGGGGGTGAGGTCACGGCTGCTCCTAGTGTTTGAGGACTGTTTGACGTTTGTTTGGAGGGGGTACTCCTTACTTCTCCCTTTTGGTCCTTCACTTTTTTAGACTGGGAAGATTCTTCCGTGTCTTCTCCCTGTGTCTCTGGGGGGTCCTTCATTCGGCTTCTTTCCTGCCCGAATCACGGTATCTAGTAACCTGGCTTTCATATCTTCGTGTAGATGTGTCGGGGTCGTTACGATCACTTTTTTTAATGCAACACCTACTGGCATCCCTCCGGCTAAACTTGTAGCCACGTTAACTGCTACCCTTTCAGCTATTTTCCACTCTAGGTTGTGTGATCGCAGCCCATCTACACTCATTACTATACGCCTAAAGTTGCAGGTTACGGCTAGTTTTACTCCTTTGTATAAGGCATCTATCATCTCCCTCATGTAACCCTCATTGCTGGTTGCATTTTTATAGTTCTGGATTGGGACATGTATTATAGCATAATATGGAGTGTCAGCACCGCTGGTTAGGCGTTCTTTTGGCCCTGTGCTGCCTAGTTCGCCCCTTAGATGATTTATCTCTGCCATATACCCTCGACCGGCTATCCTTTTCAAAGCCTTTCTGAACGTTGAGTTATGAATCTTGTATCTGTGATCTGTAAATACTAGCAATCCGTCCGCCTCTACAGCCCATGGGGCTCCTATCACATGGTACGCCCGGGCTCCATTTTGGAACTTCACGCATAAGGCCCCCTCTGGCACCGGCTTAAGGACTAGTTTTGTTTCTACTCCTAACTTGGGTTTTCTTTTTGGTTTCTCCTGGGGCCCCTCTTCCTCATCTGTTTGATTGGGATGAGGCTCTTTTTTCAGCGCACAGTGTTTCTCTTTAGCTTTCTTTTTCCTGTAGGTACTCTTGAGGTCCCCTGAGGGGCCCTCCATAGGATTCTCATGCTTATCGGGTTGATTTTCTAGCGGTCCCACCGGTCCCTGAACCGGCGCTGTTCGTGGCGGCTCTGTTCCTACCCTTCCTTCAGTTAGTCCATATCTACTCATTCTTTCCACCAAACTGCGAGTGAGGGCATCCATGTGTCTGTCGACTTCTCCCTCTTTCGCCTCATTCTCTGAACGCCACTCGCTATCACTTCCCCCGAGTCCGGTTTCTACTTTTAGTGGGTCATTTCCTGAATGCTTTGCCTCTAGTTCATTGCTCGAGTTTAAGCTTGGGTCGTAGTGAGAGGGGTCCCTGTATTTGTTCGGGTTTGGATGGAAGTTCACGAATGAGGCTTCTACTCGGGTGGCAGGGGGAAACCAGTTTCTCGTCTTCTTCATCTACGTCTCCCTCCGAATCCTCAGGTGTGTGTGCTATGGACCCTTTTCCACTTCCCAGCTCTATTCCTGATTTTTCCTGGTTTCTATAAGTTTCCATTCTTACTAATTCATCTGCATACTCCCGGTATCTTGGAGCTGCCTTCACCTTGGGGGCCACCGTGACATATTCCAACCCCGTCTCTCTGGATATCATTTTTACTATGGGGTCATATTCAAGTGAGGGACTAATTACTGACACTAAGACCCTTTCACTTGGCATTTCGATTTGTTTTACCCACCATTGTAACCATATTTTAACTTTCTTTTTCGTTGTTATGTCTCCTGGGTCCTTTAACACTATCATCTGACCACCTTGATGGGTCTTTGCGCAATAGAACACTCCGGTGCTTTCCATGTACTTTTTTAAGTGGCTTATCAAGGAGTTCTCGTCCTCCGTATTACAACTTTCTTTTAGTTTTTGCTGAATTAATGGATGCCAGGTTTTATACCCTTTTCCGTATAAGAGGACTTCTACTCTCGTAACTCCTTCTGCTGGGTTTAACTGTGTCTTCTGATTGACTAATTCTGCTTCTTCCTCCACTGGCTTAGGCTCTGTTAGCTCTGTCGGTGCCAGGTTGGACCCTCCCAATCCGGCACTCGTTGATGCTTCTTCTGAATCCATCTTTGTCTTTTCTTGTCGGGTCAAGGTTGTCGGTCCTCAAAGCCTCTAGACTTTATATCCTAACGTTTGGATGAGAACAGACTAGCTGCTTGCTCACGACTCTGGGCTATGGTCAGTAACCCTCGCAAGCCTTTTATCCCTCCTCACTAGCCCCTAGTGATTTATTGGGGATACCGACTGGGGGGTCTCCCATCCATTATCAACTCCTCATCTCTAGGGGTTGTTTTGCTGACGCCTATCCTCTCTCTGTAGCGCCTTTTCTCCGGTGGAGTTCTCATTGATTTTCTTGCCCACCCAGGGACGCCATGTATGGCTTTCCCGTAGCGAGGGAGCCACTGGCGAAGTGACAGGTTCTCGCTCGCAGCCTCTCCTCCAAAGGGTCTAGAAACTAACCTTAGCACCGTGGTATTACCTACAGCTCCCTAAGACAGTCTCATGAAGGCTGTGATAAGGTGACTCATCCAGAATATTAACAACCTTCTTCGGCGAGTCACACTCAAGTCTCACTCCGTTCCTCGTCCCGTCCAAGCAGCAGGGTCGGGTCGGCTGGCACGGAGAAACACGCGTTCACGGTCGCCCACCTCTTAATTTAGCATTGCAATTGTTATCCGTTCTGGTAAACTTTAGAGTCCAGGAAAAGGACTCAGGGGTGTTGTTTTACACTTTCTTGCCAGGAAACCGTTGAAAACCTCCTAATACTAGATGTTAAAGTGGAACCAAGCCTCATCATGTATTCTGCTCAATAAGGACGAAATAATAGTCAAGATTTATACGTTTTGCTTTGCTTTAATTAATAATTTTGCAGGGGAATACAGCGACAAGCATAATTTCACTACAGGTACTTACACATGATAATAGAGAAAAACACTTTACAACCAGGCGGACAATAAATCAATGTATCTCCAAGAGCCCTTGGAGACTTGTATAAACCATCTCAGTTCACCACTCAAGCTGACAGATGTTCTTTTTCCTCAAAATGTCTCAACGCTTGGATGCACCTCTGGGCATTGTCTCACTAAACCCAGTTTGGTTCTCTCTGATTTTTCTTAAGTACTTGCCCTGATCTGACAGATTAATTAGTTTGGAACAGTCGGACCGGGAAGTCCTCTTACCCTGATTTTTAGGATAATCCTTATAGAATTTTCCGCACAGGTAAAAGGCGAATCTCCTGCTCCCCAGGAGGGGGATACAGGCCTTCCCTACGCAGAGCAGCTATCCCAAATTGGAAGGATTGGGGCTTTGGACATATCTGGGCCAAGCAGATAGGAGGATGGAATAATCCTGGTCTTGTCTTAACCAGTGAAGAGTTGAGTCCAATCTCATCTCAGAGAGACCCAAGATAATCCAAGACTCGTCTGAGACCGGCGTGTTCCATCTCCTTCGGGTGTCCCCGCCCTCCAAGCTGCGTGCTGAAGTCCTTTCTGCTCTTCTCTTCCTCCGGCTTGCTTGTACCCCGTTCTGCCTGACCAAGGGACTTTTATACACTTTTTCCCCCTCCCCTGAGGAGGTTCAAATGTCTCACTATACGCCTCAACCAATCACTCCTCTCATTGGGACATATGAGACCATGCCCAGGGGGTGTATCAGGCGCTTACTTTCCAAAGTTTACTTTTTAATTTAATCAATTTGAAAGCTGTTAATGTCCTTCCCTCCATTAGCTTGAAAGCTGTTAATGTCTTTTCTTCATTAGCTTGAAAGCTGTTAATGTCTTTTCTTCATTACCAGGCCAACAGGGGGTCGCATAATTTATTCTCGATCTAGCTCTTCCTCTGCTTGAGATTGGGTTCAGGCCTCCTTTGTTTCACACATTTTGTCAGCAATGAGTAACTAATAAAAAGCTATTAAAAAGGATAGAAACAAACATCTACTAATGTCATACAAACTGTTAACAATCTTTTAGGTGCCGTTTAGCAGCATTGGTTTGAATATAGTCTGATTTCAACTTATTATAACTGGCTTCTTCTGCCTGGATGCCAGTTTTCCAACAAGTGGTTCCGATCATACCTGACGGACAGAACAGAGTTTGTCTCCATTGGGCGTGCCAAGTCATTGAGTCATCCTGTTTCTTGTGGTGTGCCCCAGGGATCAGTCCTGGGACCCCTTCTTTTCAACTTGTACATGGTACCACTTTGGTGTATTATCAGCAGCTATGGGGTCTCATTCCATTGCTATGCTGATGATACTCAGCTGTATCTTAAGCTGGGTAGCAATGTGTCTGAGACCCCATCTACATCATCTTCTGCTTCTCCATTTTTTCCACTTTCTTCTCTTTCCACACTCACAGCTTGTCTGGGGGAGATAAAGGCATGGATGCCGCAACATTTCCTTCACCTTAACAGTTCAAAAATGGAAGCAATTCAAATTGGTACTTCACACCAAATTCAACAACAAAAAATCCTCATTATCTCTTTCTCTGGCCAAAACATTTCTCTTTCCAATACAGTTACCAATCTTGGTGTTATTTTTGATTCACAACTCACCTTTGAAAGCCATATAAAGCATATATGTAAAACTTCTTTTTTTCATCTTCGAAATATTACAAAGCTTCTGTCTACACTGTCCTTCACCGATGCAGAAAAGCTTGTCCATGCCTTTGTCTCTTCCAGCCTGGACTACTGCAATACACTCCTCATTGGGATTCCTGGCAAGAACATACAGAAACTACAGTATGTCCAGAACAGCGCTTCCAGGGTCCTGATGAGAGTGCGTAAGAATGAGCACATCACCCCTTTACTCCGTTCACTTCACTGGCTTCCTGTTTCTGCCCGAATCACTTATAAAATTTATCTGCTCACCTTCCAATGCTTGTACGGTAATGCACCATCTTATTTAAAATAACTTCTCACCCCTCATTGTCTTTCATGCACTCTCCGCTCTTCCAACACTCATCTTCTTCTCACTCCCAGGTCTCGATCCTGCACAACAGGAGACCGGGCTTTCTCCTGCGCTGCCCCTCGGCTGTGGAACGCCCTGGCTTCATATCTGAGGGCTCCACAGACCATGGCATGTTTTAAAAAGGGTCTTAAAACCTTTCTTTTTACCCAGTTTTTTTAATTGATTGCACTGTACTTTTTTTTTATTCACCCATAGTTCTTATTTGAGTATTTTATCTGCATTTTGTGCATTTTAAGTTTTTTTGATGTGTTCATTCTGAGGCGTTATCCTCCTGGTTGTTTTGCTCTCAGTTGCTTTTATGGTTGCTTTTATCCTGCTGCTATCTGATGTTCACTCTTTGTAGCACTTTGAGATTCACTGTGAATGTAAAGTGCATTATAAATAAAAGTTATTATTATTAACCACAGCATGTTTAAATGCAGCAGAGTAAGTTTCTAAACAAAGGCAGGAGTTTACAAATGTTAAAACACAGAAACTCACATAACTAAAAACCTCTTTCAAGAACTTGGAGGGAAGAATGTCCAGAGGGCAATTAGTGAGCTTCATGTGTTGAACAGCATCGGTGAGAGTGGCAAGAGAAACTGGTTGAAAGTGTTTAATCACAACTGAAGCTACAGAGGCAACAGAGGAGTCAGGAGCAGTAACAGAACCAATGACCTGTCTGAATGAGGCCACTTTATCCTGGAAGAATTTTAGGAAGTTTTCACAATTAGTGGCTGTAACATCTGGTAAAATATGCACAGCTGGGTTAATAACAGAATTAATTGTGTTAAATAACACTCTAGGACAATGGCAGTTATTTGAAATTAAACCAGATAAATATTGGCATTTTGCCTCTTTGACAGGTAGTTTGTAAGGCATTCTCTCAAAATTTTTAGAGTTAGAAGAAGTTTATCTTTCTTCCATTGACGTTCTGCTTTCCTACATTTTTTCCTAAGAGCGCGAGAGGCATGAATTAACCACGGCTCAGCTCTCGGTTTGGTGGATTTAAACTGAAGAGGTGCAATGGAGTCTAAAATTTCAGAGCAAGTGGTTTGGAAAGAGAGAAGGAAACCATCTGGACAAATTTCATTGGAAACAGAAGTCTGAAAGTCCATAAAAGCAGCATTAAAGAGTCCGGCTGGCTCAGGAGTAAAAATATGACACCGATGACACACAATGGCAGGCCTACTGACTGGTTGGGGGGCTGAGAACTCCAAAATGATGGGGAAATGATCTGAGATGGCAGTTTCAGATGTTTCACAGAGTGAGATTGACAGCCCATGAGAAATAATAAGGTCCAAGGTATGTCCAAGAAGATGTGTAGGCCCATGTCAGAGTCAGAGAGTCAGAGTTTCTTTATTGTCATTCGCACCTCATGTGGTACATGTGGTGGAGCGAAATTATGTACACGGGGTCCCAGGTACAGACTGTGTTAAGTTAAAAGAAGTTAAAAGAAAGTAAGCAAGAAAGTATTTTATACGGCACATGGTAATACAAGATGTATTTAGTGGCAACCACAACCCAACTGAGTGCGTATCTGATAAACACCTGAATCTAAACACCTGTGTGAGCATGTTTGTCATTATAAGGTTTCTCCATAGGAATGTTCAGTAGTGGATATGGGGACCCACAGACCTGTCCCCACAGGACACGATGGCAACACAGAGAAGACCGGAGCCACAGACACACAGCGGCCCCCAAGCCCGGAGTTCAGAGAGTCTCCCAACAGGGACA
>NC_056498.1:94447993-94451096 GCF_014905685.2 Nematolebias whitei
GGCAGAGGAAAGCCCTGGGCAGCCACAATGCAGAAGCCCCAGGAGGTTGCAACGAGGAGGTTGCATCGAGGAGGTTGCAGCGAGGAGGTTGCAGCGAGGAGGTTGCAGCGACGAGCCCACAGGCCCCGCCGGCAACCCACTATTCCATAGCAGATCCGGCCATGGACATCAAGCTCCGAGTCCTGAGGTCATACCACCCACCAACAGAGGCCTGGCAGAGCCAGGGCACCCAAGCCCCGGCAGGCAGCCACCAGGGCAGGCCGACACATACCCAAGCACTCAGCCCCAGATGCCGAGAGCCGCCAACGTGCCGGCGGCAGGGGGGCCCGCCACCGGAGGGGAATGTGACAGGGGAAGTAGACCTCACATTAAATCGGAGGTCCAATTTGATCCAGGAGATGGGACCACCTAAAACCCAACCTGAGACATAAACAGGCACACACGGAGAGCTTGACAGCGTTTTGCCGTCCATGTGCCCCACTCACCTGACAGCGACCACAAGCCTGCCCCAGGCAGGGACCAGAGCAGCAGGTAGAAGCAGCTGAGGAAGGCCATCCCAGAGCACCAAGGACTTGGCACCTCATCAACCCCACACCACAGGCCGGGAGAAGCCCCGGCACGCCAACTACGCACCCCCCCATACACATAGCACCCCCCACTGTGAATGTCACACCAGGCCGACTAGCCAGCGCTTCGTCAAAGCGAAGCCACGCCCCCGACCGCCACCATACACCACCAATGACCACACACACACAACCATACCGACTCCCCAGCCAGAACCCGGCAGCCACCCCAGCCAAAAGGCTGTCCATCACAACCAGAAACCCTGATCAAAACAAAATCTGACCAACCTAGGGATGACGGGAGCACCGGCCCCGCCCCTATCCGCCCCCAAGGTCAAGGTCAGAAGCCCGCCCACAGCCCAGACCCCAACCAGGTGGCCTACCCTCCCTCCATTCATCCATTATCTTTTACCCGCTTCTTCCATTTTGGGTCACAGGGGTCACTGGTGCCCATGTCCAGCAGGGGGCTGGGTACACCCTGGACGGGTCGCAAGTCCATCATAGGGCCACATAGAAACAAACAACCATTCACTCTCTCACTCACACCTACGGACAATTTAGAGTTACCAATCAGCCTAACATGCATGTTTTTGGTCTGTGGGAGGAAACGGAGTACCCGGAGAAAACCCACACATGTGCATGGAGAGAACATACAAACTCCACCCAGAAAGGCCCCCAGACCGGGATTTGAACCAGGGACCTGCTCACTCAGAGGCAGCAGCTCTACCAGTTGCGCCACCGTGCTGCCCATATATATACAGGTCCTTCTCAAAAAATTAGCATATTGTGATAAAGGTCATTATTTTCCATAATGTAATGATAAAAATGAAACTTTCATATATTTCAGATTCATTGCACACCAACTGAAATATTTCAGGTCTTTAATTGTTTTAATACTGATGATTATGGCATACAGCTCATGAAAACCCAAAATGCCTGTCCCCAAAAAATTAGCATATTTCATCCCACCAATGAAAGACAAGTGTTTTTAATACAAAAAACACCAATCTTCAAATAATCATGTTCAGTTATGCACTCAATACTTGGTCGGGAATCCTTTTGCATGAATGACTGCTTCAATGTGGCGTGGCATGGAGGCAATCAGCCTGTGGCACTGCTGAGGTGTTATGGAGGCCCAGGATGCTTCGATAGCGGCCTTAAGCTCATCCAGAGTGTTGGGTCTTGCGTCTCTCAACTTTCTCTTCACAATATCCCACAGGTTCTCTATGGGGTTCAGGTCAGGAGGGTTGGCAGGCCAATTGAGCACAGTAATACCATGGTCAGTAAACCATTTACCAGTGGTTTTGGCACTGTGAGCAGGTGCCAGGTTGTGCTGAAAATGAAATCTTCATCTCCATAAAGCTTTTCAGCAGATGGAAGCATGAAGTGCTCCAAAATCTCCTGATAGCTAGCTGCATTGACCCTGCGCTTGATAAAACACAGTGGACCAACACCAGCAGATGACATGACACCCCAGTGACTGTGGAAACTTGACACTGGACCTCAAGCAATGTGAATTCTGTGTCTCATCTCTTCCTCCAGACTCTGGGACCTTGATTTCCAAAAGAAATGCAAAATTTACTGTAATCAGAGAACATAACTTTGGACCACTCAGCAGCAGTCCCAGGAGAGATGCTTCTGACGCAGTCTCTTGTTCAAGAGTGGCTTGACCTGGGGAATGCGGCACCTGTAGCCCATTTCCTGCACACGCCTGTGCACGGTGGCTCTGGATGTTTCTACTCCAGACTCAGTCCACTGCTTCCGCAGGTCCCCCAAGGTCTGGAATCGGCCCTTCTCCACAATCCTCCTCAGGGTCCGGTCACCTCTTCTCGTTGTGCAGCGTTTTCTGCCACACTTTTCCCTTCCCACAGACTTCCCACTGAGGTGCCGTGATACAGCACTCTGGGAACAGCCTGTTCGTTCAGCAATTTCTTTCTGTGTCTTACCCTCTTGCTTGAGGGTGTCAATGATGGCCTTCTGGACAGCACTCAGGTCGGCAGTCTTACCCATAATTGCGGTTTTGAGTAATGAACAAGGCTGGGAGTTTTTAAAAGCCTCAGGAATCTTTTGCAGGTGTTTAGAGTTACGTTGTTGATTCAGATGGTTAGGTTAATAGCTTGTTTAGAGAACCTTTTCATGATATGCTAATTTTTTGGGACAGGCAGTTTGGGTTTTCATGAGCTGTATTCCATAATCATCAGTATTAAAACAATTAAAGACCTGAAATATTTCAGTTGGTGTGCAATGAATCTGAAATATATGAAAGTTTCATTTATATCATTACATTATGGAAAATAATGACCTTTATCACAAAATGCTAAGTTTTTGAGAAGGACCTGTATATATATATATATATATATATATATATATATATATATATATATAATTAACAAGAATACCCCACTCCTCCCTCCTCCCACTCAAATAAGGTGTTGATGCACGTTGTTCTATGTCGTATAAGCTTCGCCCTTTAAGGCCTTCGCTTTAGTGGGTTTATCCCGTTATGCAGAGCATAAGCACTGAAAAAATTAGTCCACGCC
>NC_056498.1:94451106-94457273 GCF_014905685.2 Nematolebias whitei
TTATCCCGTTATGCAGAGCATAAGCACTGAAAAAATTAGTCCACGCCCACCTGCTGTGTGGGCCCCACCCGGTCCGTATAAATTACGTTAAGAGCGGGAAATCGGCTCCCATTTTTTCTTCAGCGAGCTAATATAGCACTGTCAGAAGAACAAAGAAGATAAATTGTGTAAATGACCAACCTTTGTGAAGGATGCTTGGCCCGGCAGTCGACCTCCGGTCGTCCGGTGAGTTCTCCTCCCCGAGGAGAAGATGACAGCAGTCTTATTCCAAGGTAAGCATCGGGGAAAATTTCCCAGTGACAGGTCACTACACGCTGGACAACGCCATCTTGTGTTTTTTCCTCTTATCGCCGACCCTCGGGGCGAACCGGATGGTTCCTCCGGGGCAAGGCGTGCTCAGCTGCAGCCCCCGCTGCTCATTCCCTCCTGGGGAGCGTAGTGTAGGTGGAGGGGGGCTGAGTGAATGCTCACCCCATCCCACCTCGTTTCGCATCGGCGATCACACCGCTCCCGGCCGACAGCGCCCTCAGGGGTTGCCTGGCGGAACCCGGGAGGAGGCTGACATGAAGGGACCCCTTTTTTCTACGTCCCTCGCCTTTTCCCGCCAGTTCGGATGATCGGCGGAAAGGTTGTTTTTCACTGGGCTCCACTGTGGCTCACCGTCTTGATCCATACGGCCTCACGTTCCAACAGGACGTTCGACGGGCGAGGCCGCAGACGGTTCTTTCCTGGTAGATTAGAGGAGTCGGTCCCCAGTCCGCTCCCATCACCAGAGTTGAGGGATTCACCGAGCGGGGCTATTCCTCGGTAACCCCCCCTGGAGCCAAGCCTCGCGGAAGCTTCCGGAGCGAAGCTGCCCAGGTCGGAGCAGCGTCCCGTCCCTCCGGAGGAACCAGACGGCGACCACGCTCTCCAATCGAGCCCACCGACGTGTTTTCAGGCAGCCGCAGCTAGCAACAACGTGCGCTGCTAGCATATAGCATGTCCAAGGGACTGAAGGCCGCAGACCTGCCTTGGAGACAAAGAACTCCCTCTGTAAGGCAGCTGACGCCAGCTCAACATGTGTGCCTCTCCCACGGTTTGCCTGTCGAGGACTGCAGCGCGGATGACGATGATCCATCGACCCACCTGGCTTCGTTACTCCCCTCGCTGCCGGAGAATCTGCACAAGACCTGATGAAGCCATCGCGGACGCGCTGTTCAGAGCAGCTTCAAACCATGCTGGCGAAGTAAAACAGTCGGAGGAGGTGCCAGAAGCTGTGCGCCACCTCATCAAGCCGCGCGGCCCACCCCGTCCCCGCTGGAGGGACCGTCGCGAGCAAGCTTCGACTTTTCCACGGCCGCGGCTCTCGCTGAGTTCCACCACCAGCCCCGCCCGTCAGAATCCAGCCCTCTTCACTCCGGCAGCCTGCAGCTCAGCGTTTCCCCAGAGTTCGCCTGCAAGACAGCGCTCTAGGCAAACAATCGCAGAGCTCATGAGAGAGAAAGCTCTCAAAATGACGGTCTCCGGAGGGTGTGTGTAAAAGTGACACGAAAGTTGAAATAAATCATCATTAATGATCAAAGTGTCTGTTTTTTTGCCAGTCTGTAAGCCCGGATGAGCTCACAGCGGCCGCACACATAAGAGCCGGTGTCCTTAATAAGGGTTTTTAAACTCACCGCCGCTCCAAGACATTACCAGTCACTTACAGGGCACGATGGTAAGTTAAATAACTCGTTATAATCCCGAGCTGCACGATTTTCACTCAAGCGATGTCAACTCGCACTCGTGGGATGAAACAGCCCCACACACGAGCCGGTGTCCTTAAATAAAGGTTTTTAAACTCACCGTCGCTCTAAGACATGACGAGTCGACCACAGAACAGCCTCCACACATGAGCCGGTGTCCTTAATTAAAGGTTTTTTAACTCACCGTCGCTCTAGACATGACGAGTCGATCACGGCACAACGGTAAGCGAAAATAACTCGTTACCAACTAGAACTGCACGATCCTCACTCAAGCGGTGTCAACTCGCACTCGTGGGATGGAACAGCCTCCACATGAGCCGGTGTCCTTAAATAGGGTTTTAACTCACCGCCGCTCTTGACATGACGAGTCGATCACTAAGATGAACAGCCTCCATCCAACGGCGCTGCGTTGATGCTGGCGCACACACAGCTGCCGGCGCTAACCAGCTCACATCGGTATAAATGTGGTCCGCAGGCTGGTTCGGGTGGAGGTCCTTCTCTCTCACAAGAAACGACACCCGTCTCGACGAATCAACGCGGGCAGCCGTCACCCACCGCGTCTCAGCTTTCGGCAGCTCACCGCAGCTTAAACGTGAAGCAGCTGAAAGAACCCGGTAATGAGTCCCGCCTCCCTCCAGCGCGCGCCCCTCCAGCGAGAGCGGCGCGCGTCCCTCCAGAGAAAAACGTGTGCTCCCGCGGGGCTAGCAGCCTTCACTCCAACAGCACGGCGTAAATGAAGTCACGCCCTCCGCCTTTTCAACGTTCGCACAGCGACGTCAAACGCGCAGCCCCACCGCGTCATCAGCTGTCACACGCTTCGCCTTCAGCTCAAGCCTCGCCCGGGATCACACAGAAAACATTCCCGCGACGCATGACGGCGGTTGAGGGGCGGACTGCTGACAGCCGTACAAAACATGACACATCACTTAACGCACGTTCACCCTACGAACGTTACGTAGAGTGGCTAAAACATGCTCGCCGTTTTTCAGATGGATGGACAAGGTTTTTATGCAAATGGTACAAGTTACAGTTTGCAACCCGAACCCCTCCATTCAGAGGAGTTATAAAAACGGTCCCGTCATCATCAGACTGATTCTCATCCCTAAATGCAGAAATCCAAGTGTTTTCTGATAAAAGTAATCTACAGAGTTCCCCAACGGAGAGAAAACACAAGGTTTTTACTCACGGATCAGAGGGGTGAGACCGTTTTTGGATTTATTGTTTAACATCCAGAGAACGCATACCGATCATCCTAACAAAGAGACGAGAGTTTTTGTTTTACCTGGATGATCTGCTGCTCCTGTCACTTCAGACAGGAGGCGCTGATGCAGGATCAGGTGTTGACATCATACCTGTTAAATCTGGGCTTCGCCATAAATTGAAAGGAAGCTCGATTTTCCCGGCCCAGACATTTGTTTCTGGGAGTGGAATTAAATTCAACCACCATGAAAGCTCGTTTATCACAAACTAGATTCGACACCTTTTTTAAAAAAAGTCAACTCAGCCACGTAAGACCTGGCAAGTGATAACAGCTGTCTCCGTCATGAAGCTGTTGGAAATGATGTCACTCACACAGTGTTTTCCGCTGGTTTGTTTCACATGAGACGCCTCCAGAGGTGGTTTTACACGTCTGCATGTGGATCCAGTAAAACAAAACGACGGATGATCATTGTCCCTTCCTCTGTGGAAGCAGACCTCCGACTCTGGGGAAACACCCTGGTTCTGTCAGAGGGAGTCCCCCTCAGCAGACCCACGTCACGGGTCAGTCTTCACGAACACGTTGCTGTCAGGCTGGGGGGGGGGGGGGGGACATGCCTATCTCAAGCAGTAGGGGCGCTGTGGCCCCACTACACATCAGCCCACATCAATGTTTTGGAGTGTCGCACAGTACTGAATGTGATTCAACACTTTGCTCCCGTGCTACAGAATCAACACGTGTTGATTCACACAGACAACATGATGACTGCTGCGTACATAACCATCAAAGGGTGTGCGTTCAGCCCAGATGTTACACATTGTGCGAAAGCTACTGTGTTGGGTTCATCAAAACCTGCTCTTTATTAGAGCGGTTTACATATCCGGTGTTCTGAACAGAAGGGCAGATGTGACGTCCAGGGGCGGCCCACGTCACGTGGACCGGACCCTCCATCCAGATCTGATGTTTTCAGACGCAGCAGAAGTTGGCAAAGCAGCTGTGGACCTGTTGCGACGCGAGAAGAACGCTCAGTGTCAACTATGGTTTTTCCCTGAGCCCGCGAGATGATCCATCGCTGGGGGGGGGGGACGCATTTGCTCACAGCTGGTGGCCCAAAACGCTTTTATACACGTTTCTTTTCCCCCACCTCCTCTGTTTTTTACGGTTCCTGAACCGAGTTCAGGAGGAGGGATTGACAGCTCTCCTGGTGGCTCCCGGCGTGTGAACGCACCATGGTTCCCAGGCCTGCAACGTCTGTTGTCGGGTCGCCGTGGAACTGTCGTGGAGGGAGGATGCTCTCCTTCAGGCAGGAGGAGCGACCAAGAGTTACCCAGAAATAGGTCAACACCTGTGGGTCTGACCGCTGAGCGGTCCCACTTAGAGGATGGGTCTCCCTCAGGATTCAGTGTGCACAATTCAAGATTCACGTGCTGCATCTACCACAGTTCTGTACACATCAAAGGGGACGGCTTTTCAGCGCTGGTGTACAGAGAAGGTTTAGAGGCCACCTCATGCCTTTTAGGCGGCGTGTTGTTTTTCTACAACAGCTGATGGATAGGGAGTTGGTTTTCAGTACGCTTTAACGTACGTTGCAGTCATCTATTCCTGCCACGAAGGTTTCAGAGACAGAACAGCTTTTAATCACCCGCTGATGAAGCGTTTTTCTAAAAGATGTTCAGAGACACAGGCCTGCTTCACGTCCACTTGCTCCACAGTGGGATTTAACGCTGGTCCTGCGAGCCCTGATCAAAGTTCCAATTGAGCCTCTGGATCAGGTTTCACTTAAATTCTTGTCTCTTTAAACAGCCCTGCTGCTGGTTTTAACACCCGCTAAGAGGGTAAGTAATTATCTGCCCTCTCTGTTGCTTCGTCATGCCTTAGAATTTAGGCTGACGGGCAGCTCAGCTGATTTAAGACCAACCCAGCTTTTATGCCTAAAACATCACGAGCTCTTTTAAATCAAGAGTGATATCGTTGGAGGGGTCTTTTCCCCCCCACAGATCAGAAGAGGAAGCATCTTTTCATCTTCTCTGCCCGGTGCGGGCGTTGACGTGTTACATAACGCGCACAGCTGCAATGCGTTTCAAACTCAACAATTGTTTGTGCATTATAGAGATGCTTCTGCAGGTCGCCGTTATCCATCCAGCGCTTGTCACACTGGCTGTGTGAGGCCTTTTCTGAAGCTTACAGAGCATCAGATTTAGGGCCTCCTGTCAACCTCTAAGCACACTCGACCAGGGGTATCGCATCTTCGACTGCTCTGCATAATGGTATGTCAATGCAGGACATTTGCACTGCGGCTGCATGGTCAACACCCTGCTCATTTATTCGCTTTTACCTACGTGATGTGACGGCTCGTTCCATGACACATTCTGTCCTTAGTGCTCTAACAGAATGAATATTGTTGTTCTCATGGAACTCTGTTTAAGCTCATTTCTGTCTGCATGCATTACAGTGTGAGATGTTGTTATCAGTCACAAGTCGTGTCTGTAATTTTGGTTTTATTGTCACTAATCAGTTCATGACTATTGTTACCAATCAGTTCATTTGATCAATAATCAATTCATGGACATTAATCTGTTTATACTGTTCAGCCATGAACCAGTTGGTTCATGCCCCCCCCCCCCCTCTTTTCAACTTCTTCTTCCGTTGAAAGTTTTCCGGGGCATTCATGCTTTGTCAGAACGCATAGTTACTCAACATGCGTCTGTGCATGGCACATAATTACGCGATGCGTAGTTATGCACACGGGAAGCTGAGTGACAAGACGTTTTTTGGGCAAGCTTCTGCTTCTTACTGTGTTCGAATGGACCCAGTGAGGCGAGGACCACATCGGCTTCGCCCTTTACCCACTAAAGCGAAGGCCTTAAAGGGCGAAGCTTATACGACATAGAACGTTGGTTACGTACTGTAACCCCAGATTCTATGAGTATAAGCGTAGCCCTTTAAGCGTCGGGCCTCACTGGCTCCTAAATGGCTGAAGAAAAAGCTATTTTGGGAGCCGATTTCCCGCTCTTAACGTAATTTATACGGACCGGGTGGGGCCCACACAGCAGGTGGGCGTGGACTAATTTTTTCAGTGCTTATGCTCTGCATAACGGGATAAACCCACTAAAGCGAAGGCCTTAAAGGGCTACGCTTATACTCATAGAATCTGGGGTTACAGTACGTAACCAACGTTATATAGTGCGTTTACAATGGGGGGGATGAGGCAGCGACCGGCACAACCCCCCCCCCCCCCCCCC
>NC_056498.1:94457373-94477054 GCF_014905685.2 Nematolebias whitei
CCCCCCCCCCCCCCCCCCCCCCCTTCCCAGAGAGCAGACAGTGCCTGTTCACCCCCCAGCCCTTGTCCAGAACCCTAAATGTCTACATGCTACATTTGGGAGTGAGCACAGATCACGGAGGTGAGAATGATTACACACTCCTCCACCTATATGCCACCGTGTGCTCACCCCAGACCCTATATATGCATGTGTCATGAGAATATTATAAGTGAATGTCTAGATTATATAAAATAATAATAATAATACAATTGGGGCCCAGGTCTCCATGAACTATGGAGATGGAGGATCCTCCCCACAGCTCAGTAGTGCACCTGAACCCCAAGGCCCTGTTTGAGTGGTGATGTGATGGAGTGGGCAGAGGAAGGTTTCAGGATAGGGAGGAAGAACTGAGGTGGCAATGCCCTCCCGGGGGGCCAGCTCCCTCACTGACCCCAATAAGCACGCCCATTCTCTGAGATCTACCAGTGGAGGGAGGCTCCAATACAGCCACCCAGGAGCAGGTGGCAGCCGCACCACCAAGGACCAAGGCCACGGACTGGCACATAGCCCCGAGGACCGACCAGAACCGGGGCCAGCGACCCAACACCCCCAGAAACCATCCAGATCTCCCAACCCGATCCCGTGGCGACCGAGAGCACACCCCCACCCCGACAACGGAACCGACCAGTCCACCTAGGGCAACACCCACAATGAGAGTACACCACACAAGGGAGGGCGCACACCCAACAGACCCAGACACCCCCAGGCCAGTAGCGCAGAGCCATCCGAGTGAGAGCCACACCCACCCACAGCTCACCACAGCCCCAACCCCCAGCCAAACACCAGACTGCGGCCACAACCAGGCAAGAAGACACCCTGGCTGAGTCCACCCATCCCCTCCCATGGCCCACCCTTCCCACAACAACATTATCTCCCCCCCCACGGTAGAGGCCCCAAAGCCCACCAACACACCCAGGGCTCCCAGGCCAGGGCTGGGCGCCGGTGCATGCACCAGCCCAAGACCCCGACAAACATACCCGCCAAGACTCAAGTCCCCCGGTCCAAGCCGGGACCCCAGCCCGGGAGCGACACTCCCCCAGAACCCTGAGCCTGAGCCCACCCCAAACCCACCCAGGAACAGTCAGGCCAGTAACCTGTGTCCGCCAATACAGACCGCCCAGAACTGCCTGCATGCAGCCAGCAGAGGTCATCAACCAGAATCCTCAAAGCCACCTCCCCAGTCGGGTGTCATTGCCCCAGGCCCACGACCCCTCGATGCCCCCAGCCCCAATACCCTCCCATATCATCAACGATGCCCCACAGGACGAAATCAAAGTGGCTCACCCACCTCCACTAAGTGTTGGAGCTGATCAAATAACCCCATAGAGATTGGTCTGATGTGGAGGCACAGGCTGTCTCAAGACTGATGTAATCCAACAAAAGATCTTTATACTGTTTAATACTAAGAGTATTTTTATTTTTCCAATTCATGAGTATAGTTTTTTTTTTGCTATACATAATGCAGTAAAAATCATGTGAATTGACTTTGTCTCCAAGGTGACATCATCTAAGTGGCCCAATAAGCAAACTGATGGAGAGAGTGGAATATTATATCTCAGACACTTGGATAAGTCTTCACATATCCGGCACCAAACCCTCTGAACAGGTGGACAGAACCAAAATGCGTGGATGTAATTGTCAGGAATATTGTCTGTACACTGTGAGCAAACATTAAATGATGCGAAACCCATCCTGAACATCCGTTGACCTGTGTAGTGTACTCTATGGAGGATTTTGTATTATAGTCATTGTAAATTAGAGTTTTTAATCATCTTAAAAGTTCTTAAAGATATTTGAGACCTGATGTTTTTGTCAAAGTTGACTGACAAATCTGTCTCCCATTTTACAACGGGAAAGGATATTGATTCATCTATTTTAATGAGCGTCCTGTAAACCTTAGATAGTAATTTGGGAGGGTTAAGATTAAGGAATTCTAATACACTTGTTTGTGTTTCAATCCTAGTGTTATTAGGGTTAAATTTATTTTTTCTTATAGATTTAATTTGTTGATATTCTAAAAATGTATTCTTATCAATGCCATATTGTATTATTAATCTGTTAAATGGGATATATACTACTTCCTCATATATTTATTCCAAATATTCAATTCCTTTACACCTCCAACCTGGGAAGTTTATCATATTATTCTGTTGTAGGATGTCAGGGTTGTTCCAGATGGGTGTACGTCTACATGGAATTAGTTAAAACTCTGTCATTTTAAGAAACTCCCACCAAGCTGTCAGAGAGGAGCTGATATTGATGCTTTTAAAGCGTTCCTGTCGTTTTTTGTTAGAGCTAATGAATGGAAGGTCTGAAATCATTATATTATTGCATTGTGTCTGTTCTACGTCTAGCCAGGGTTCATCAAGAGGTGTGTGTTTTATCCATCTTGAGATGTATTCTAGCCTGTTGGCTAGAAAGTAATAATAGAAGTTGGGTAAGTAAAGTAATGGTAGAAGTTGTTTTTTTTCTCTCTCTCTGTGCTCCAGTGAAGACAGACATGCCTGTGTCTGCTCCGTCCCTCCGCTTCCCTGCTCTGCTCTCTTTTGTCTTGTGAACCCTTTAAGAGCCTCTTTTTTTTCCTGCATACCTTCTTAATGTGAAGGGTTTTGATCAGTTGGTCTCTCAACAAAATTGATCAACTTCTCCCGACAGGAAGTTACCTCGATTGGAAACAAATTGGATTATGATGACAACTAGATTCTGCTGTTTGAGTTGGTGAAATCTGGATTGTCTACAAATTTATGTGGATGTGTCGAAGCTTGGCTGCACTCAGACTGAATTTATGTGCAGCTGCGTCAGAGAGCCAGAGCAATGGACTGTGAACTTTCTGGCAGTACCCATGAATGGTGGGAATAATCTTGGAGAAGCTGTAAGCTTGACTCTCGGCGTAAATAACCAATTCGGCTGTTTGGAGTCACCATCAGAGAAATGTACCAGCAAGACTTTAAAAGGCAGACACAGCAATTTACGAGTTCTGCCTGACACAAACTGTGGCCTTGATGGCAGACTTTTCTCAATTCCTCGTGGCATGTTGAGGAAAAAGAAAGATGCTTTGTCTGTCTCCTCACCCCTCCCTTCCCCAAGGCCATGGACATGTGGCAGATCCTGAACCGAGCTTATGATAACAAACACCTCTTATCTGGACAATGGCTGAGAGGGGCTTTTTTACTATGCTACGACCTTCCCTTAAAAGTCAATGCCTTCACTGGCCCCATATGTATATGTCTATTTGTGTTGCTTTGTTGTGGTAGGTTTTTTTGATGCCTCAAATCGTGACCTGTCTAAGACATGGTGTGAGAGATCGTTTTTTTACCTTCTCTCCTAATGTTTTTCTTCCTGTTTCTCATCTAAGCAAAAGCATCATTCTGAATAAGAATAAGATGGCTGCGCTTATAGCATCAGCTTTGTGCACTCCAGCCATCTTTCGGATGGCTGTTCGTACATGTTCTCGTTGTACCTCGGTACAAAGATAATAAAGCTTATTCTGATTTGGTTCTGATTCTAATCCTCCTTTATCTTTGGTCTTCTGTAGTGTTTTTAAGCTAATACGTGGGGGTTTGTCATTCCAGAGTAATTTAGAGATGGAGTCCAGGGATGTAAACCAGTCAGATGATGGTTTATTTGGGATCATTGAGAATAAATAGTTTATTCTAGGCAAAACCATAATTTTTATTGAAACAATCCGTCCCATACGAGATAAGGGTCTCGGGATTATTGACACAGTGATTATCCAAGATGGCACCTTTGTTGATGGCATGCAGTCTCCCTTTCCTGAGTTTGTTAAAGTTACTCGTGTTTTGCCTTCTCTTCATCCATGATGCATCCTCACTTCTAGCGTACGACCGCTCAACTATGTTAAAGATCCAGGATTCGCTAAACAACGCACCGGTTTTTGGTAAAATTGGACATTTTAAGACACCACCGCCCTTCCTGGCGTCTGTTCCAGCCTATCTACGCCACACTACCGGGACGTTGCTACGCAACAAATGCTGCAGAAGATGTGGAAGGAGAGCGAGAGTCCTCGTCAAATTCAAATTCTACCTCTCCTCTCACAGTATGGTTGATCATCGGCTTCTACTGCAGGACTTACCTTCGGAGTTTGGCATCTTCAACCTCCGTCGTTCCCTGGCTTATCGTCATCGATGCCTCGTTCCTGTTAATCCTGGCGTCAACTTTCAGTTTCCACCTTGTCGCTCTGTGGGGACCAGGAGGGGGGGCTGCGTGCAACAGAACCTCTGCCCGCTTGCCTGAGCAGCTGATGATGCAATCGGCTGTGTACCAGCATATGCAGCCCTGTTTAATGTCCGATCGCTCTCAAATAAAACCTTTATGCTAAACGATCTGATCTCTACTCATTGTTTGGATTTATTTCTGATGACTGAGACCTGGCTGAAACTAGGAGACAACAGCGCCTTTTCTGAGCTCCTCCCACCTGGCTGGTTGCACTTCTGTGTAGCTAACGTTTAGCTAACCAGTTAGTGAAGGTGATGACAAGGGCGGATGCGGTTTGTTGATTTTATGGAGAGAAAGCGACGGTTTGTGACGATGAAACGGACCATTTATCCACTCAAATTCAACTCGGTCGACTGGTGGACCCGAAAACAAGCCGTAGATGTTGGACTTTAACAACTTCATAGCGGATATATCGCAGGTACGGTAGCACTCGGCCTTTACTTTTTACTTTTAAGCAATACCCAATTTGAACGTATTAACACGTATATACTTCTTCTTCTCTTTCCCCTGTTTATGTTTCGTGACACATTTGGTGTGTCGGTTCTGGTCGAGTCAGAGTGGCGGATGGATGGGGCGGCTGTGAACCGACGGGGCCGAATCCGGTTCCAGTGAATCTTCGCCTCAAATGAGTGGGTTCTAATGTAACTATCAGTGTCTGTGGGATGCAATTAGTGTTGTTTAATAAAAGCGGAAAAAGATAAAAGTGAATCCGTTTCAGTTATATTTTATTAAGTGTGGTTTGGTTTCAAAGGCAGAGGTATTCTCTTGACATGAAGTGAATTTAAACAGTTTAAAGGGACATTTCAGTGTAGTAATAAAGGCTAGGCTAGCTTCAGTTAGATTAGAGCTCCACTACAGTCAATTTTTAATAATGGGTTCTCACTTTTTCGAGCTACTTGACAGATATGTGACAGAGGTACTTTGTTGTCGATGGTTTAATCAGTGACATGAGACGTTAATTTTCTTTGACCCATCAAAATAAATGTGGTCATTTATTAACAGAATCAAAATTTAACATCAAAACATTGTACACTTGATTATACTGATCGGCTCTGATTAATAAAACTTGGCACGTTTTACTTAATAAAAACAACAGACATTTCTGAAGATATCTGGATTAATTACTGGCAAGATAGAAGAGTTTTAAAGATGGGAAATGAAGGAGTTTAAATGGAGAGAAAAGATGGATGAGGATGTAAGTGTGTTGACGAGGAATGGCACCCTTCATCCGACCCCAGCTCAGCCCCGGTACACTAGGTAGTGAAGCGACTCGTTACCTTTGCAGAAGATAGGTCAGCTCCGGTACGGAGTTCCACTTCAACGCTACCTTTCAGTATCTCCTTAGGATGGCTGAGAATCGTCCGAAGTAGTGACGGTACTCCGTTCAACAACACGCTCATCTCCCGGGTGAACTCACAGCGAGCTGTGAGTCCGTCAGAGGTTCCACTCAGATGTGGAAGGCTCCATAATCCCAACTCAGCTCCGCAGACTGAGTCTGAGAAAACTCAGAAGAACTCCTAGGAACTCCAGCCGAACTCCATCAGAACCAGAAGAACTAACGGAACCAACCAACTAACTAACTTCAGAACTAGGAAGTGTCGACTTTTAAACAGTTCTGCTTCTGGTCACTTTTAGGAAGTCCTGATTGGTTGAAGGAACCAACAGGAGTGTGGTTTTAGTGACGTCAGAGGGTCATTACAAGTCGAGAAAACATCAGAAATGTTTAGGAACGGTTAGTTACAGACGAGAAAATATTTTGGAGAAATGACAGACTTACAGGTGCCAGTTATCTTGTTTCTGTCTGAGAGGTTTAAAAATACGACAGTTCGTTCCAATAACTTGTTTTTGACTGTCTCCGACTTTTGACCGACATCACTCCTTCTCATTTCAGACAGAAGATCAAAAATGCATAATTACTTTGTAAAATAGACATTTAACTTGATTTCTACTTTGAATGAGGATTAAAAATCATTAATACTGTTTCCCAGTTGATTTAAAATGAGTGGTTCACTTCAACATTTAAAAATGGTATGAACTAAACACACTTTTGATTATCAAGATATTGTAAAATAGTAATGATAATATAAAAAAGAGAGTGTTCTTTCAATTGATTAGTTCAGGATACAATTAGAAAGTCTCTGGATGAGCTAATTTGTATTTCTGGATTCAAATCAATGAAATAACAGTTCCTGTCCCATGAAGGTCTTCAGAGGCAGGTTTGATCGGAGGCCTAGTTCACTACATCAGAATTTTTTTATAAATAATTCAGTCAGTTAAAGGGAATTTCAGATATTTTATAAGTGCGTTCAGTCAGTTAAAGGGGATTTCAGATATTTTATAAGTTGGGTTTTGGTACAAGACTATAAACAGTAGCTATCTTACATGATGTAGATGACTTATAACAATAACTGACCTTTATTCTCTGATAGAACCGAAAATGTCAATTTCTATCTTTTAACAACATGCAGTTTTTTTTATCAAAATTTGGATAACATGTTTTTTAGAGTGTCATAATTCTTAAAACTTTAGTGCAACATGACGTTCGCGAGCATGTTTTTGTGCGTGTGTGTGGTTATCACACAGGAGGGAGTTCATGCGTGCGTGCATGCGTTTGGTCTCCCAGACGGAGAGCCGGCAACACCACAGATAACAGAAAAAGTCAGCCGTACGCTTGAAGGACATTATAGAATCCAAAAAACAAAACAAATATTAAACAGTTATCTGTAAACTTATATTACTCAATAAGCTTTACAGACGAAGTAGACAAGGTATTTTAGCATTTTTTTCTTATGCTGTTAGTGGGTGTTATCTTTTCTCTGACAAACAAATCTGTAGTCTTTGTTCCCCAGACAAAAAAATTCACTTAATCCAAACACAATCTCGCCAGACATGTGATTCTGCTTGCCATCTCTTGGCAGTTTTTTATCTGAGTGGCGTATTTTTCTTTCTTGGACATTTTAGCAAGGGCATGGTTTTCTGTTAAGTTTGCCATTAACATCTTCCAAATTTCAGGCTTGAGAGCAGGTTCAAATGTCATAACTCTTCCCCTCAATTTTTTCAATGAAGGTGAGTGAGTCTGGGTATTTTTGATGCATAAATCTTTCATCTTGTCAGTTTGAAGGGGTCAATTTTGCTTAATATTCCTCCCATCGTTATTAGTTATTTAAAATAAGGGAGAGAGAGAAAAAAATTAATGTACACACTATGGTTCTCCTTTATTAATATAGGGTTGTGGGTGGTATCAACAGAAAATGCCTCGAGGGCGCTCAAACACTCCCCAGCGACCAGGCTTCTAGGTTGACCCTTTGGTCAACCCGGGCCGCTGCTCAGGGTCCTAAACCCGAAAGTGAAAGAATTTTAGATCCAGAGATACACCACACCTAAAAAAGCCTAAAGAAGATTTTTATGCAAATATCGCCTCAACTCTTCGTTGTCACCGTCAGGTATCCGAGAAATCAGCGATACTTACCCACAAATCCTCCATGCATTCATAAATAAACACTCATGCGCACAGCAAACAAGAAAATGATCGTATCAGAGCTCTACAAATTTTTTTCTTTGTCCCTTAAGTGTAACGCCATTTTGAGTCTCACTCAAATATTTTTAAAAAGGATTTTGACCAAAGTCTCACCTTAATCTTCAAGATATTGATTCAGAAAAGTTCTCACTTATGCTTGTAATCTGTGAGAAATCTCACTTTTCTCACGTTACTCATGAAAAATCTCACTTTTTTCACGTTGCTTGTTTGTTTGTTTCTTAACCCTTAGAAATCTCACTTGTTCCAGAGGAGATCTTGGCTCATTTTATACTTAAAATGGCACTAGTGTTCGTTTACAGCCTCACCAGATGTCTAAAAAAAGGTCTTGGTGTCCGTCTCACTGTTTAAATCAGGTCTTGAACTGTCACACCTCACTTCTGTAGGTCTTAATTGTATGCGTAAATCCGATCTCACCTAAAAAAAAGTTGTTGGTCGGTTTAAACAAACAATCTCACTATTTTTAACTTTGCTGGGTCTTGACTTAAACTATTTGTCTTTTTCTGTAGGTCTTGATTGTATGGTCAAAACTGCTTCACTTTAACAGGGTCTCAGCATTGTGTTTGAGCAAGCAACCTCACTGTTCTGTTATAAAAAAAAGGAAAAGTTTTACACTCGCCTTGCGTGAGAGAGATATGAGCTGGAGCTCCGCCGGTCTGTCCCCGATGTCTCGAGGTGAACCTATCTCGCTGGCCTGTGACACAATAAGCGTCCGGGGCTTTTGGGCGGCCTATTGCCGACCTTTTAGCGCGTCCTGTCGAGTCCCACCGATGAACAGATTGCGGGGAGCTCCTGGCTGGCTCGCCAAAGAATGTAAGGGTTAACCTCCTGGTAACACCTAAAAAGAATTTACACACAAGATAGAGTGTAAGAATTTTGAATGAGCCCTCTGCAAAGTGGGCGTTCGTCCTGACCAAGCGTCAAGGTGAAGTCCGCCGTTCGATTGGAGAGCTTATGTTTTATTTTGAGACAGGAGGAGTGAGCAATAGGCAAAATCAACGGATACAAATTTTCTCCGACGCAGCGGAGCCAGAAAAGATTACTAAACAGACGGCTTGATTACAGAAACGGGACAGCCTGAGTAGCGAGGTCAGATCTGAATAACATCATGGTTGTTTAAAAACCCACGGTCTTGGTCTCACTGCACATGCACATGAAACTGAGAACAAGACTCTGGCTGTTCTTTAGTTCACACGACTGGAGTTTAATTAAATAGTGAGAAGTCTAAAAACAGTTTTAAATGATAACATTTTAATTTTATCCAACAATGAATATGAACAGTGGTATGAATATGAACAGTAGTTTGAATATGAACAGTAGTTTGAATATGAACAGTAGTATGAATATAAACAGTAGTTTGAATATTAACAGTAGTGCAAATTGAATGAGCACATGAGCGTGTGTTGAGTGTATAACCCGTTTTTTTTAATAATACAGAGTTCAGTGTTAAAAAGTTTTTGTCTTGTGTGGAAATGTATGAAAGTTTGTGTGTTAAGGCGGTACAAGAGGGAGGGGAGGTAGAGCAGGCAGAGAGTTCAGCATCCTGACTGCCTGATGAACAGAGCTGTATATCAGTCTGCTGGTTCGAGCCTGGAGACTCCGCAGTCTCCTCCCTGATGGCAGCAGGCTGAAGAAGCTGTGTAGTGGGTGTGTGGGATCACCTGCCATGCAGAGGGCTTTCCAAGTGAGGCGGGTACTGTGCAAGTCATGTAGTGAGGGGAAGGAGGTGCCGACGATCTTCTCGGCTGCTGTCACGATGCACTGGAGTGTCTTGTGGCAGGATGCAGTACATGCACCGAACCACACCGTGATACAGCTGGTCAGGACACTCTCTATGGCACCCCGTAGAAGGTGCACATGATGGGGGTTGGAGCTCCAGCTCTTTTCAGCTTGCGGAGAAAGTAGAGGCGCTGGTGAGCCTTCTTGGCCAGTGATGCAGTGTTCTTGCTCCAGGACAGGTCCTCTGAGACATGCACTCCCAGAAACTTGGCACTGCTCACTCTCTCTACAGTAGTACCATTGATGGTCAGAGGAGCATGCTGGGTGTGAATCTTCCTGAAGTCCACAACAATCTCCTTTGTCTTATACACGTTCAGAGAGAGATTGTTGTGTCTGCACCACAAGGCCATGTGGCTCACCTCATTCCTGTAGTCTGTCTCATCATTGTTGCTGATGAGACCCACCACAGTCATATCATCTGCAAACTTGACAAAGTAGTTGGAGCTATATGATGGTGTGCAGTCGTGTGTCAGCAGGGTGAATAGAAGTGGGCTCAGCACGCATCCTCGGTGGGCCTCTGTATTCACTGTGATGGTGCTGGATGTGTTACTGCCGACCCGTACTGCCTGTAGTCTCCTGGTCAGGAAGTCTAGCAGCCAGTTACACAATGAGATGTTCAGCCCCAGACTGTCCAGTTTAAGGATGAGCTGTTGGGGGATGATGGTGTTGAATGCCGAGCTGAAGTCAATGAACAGCATTCTAACATAAGAGTCCTTAATGTCCAGATGTGTGAGGGCTGTGTGGATGGCAGAGGAGATGGCGTCGTGGGTCGAACGATATGGCCGATGTGCAAACTGGAAGGGATCCAGGGAGGCAGGAAGGGCAAAGTTGATGTGTTTCATGACTAGCCGTTCGAAGCACTTCATCAGGATGGGGGTGAGTGCCACCGGACGATAGTCATTGAGGCAGGAGGGCAATGCCTTCTTTGGGACAGGGATGATGGTGGTGGCTTTGAAACAGGTGGGGACGATGGTCTGACTCAGTGAGATGTTAAAGATATCCGTGAAGACTGCTGCAAGCTCCACTGCACAGTCCTTCAGCACACGACCAGGTATGTTGTCAGGACCAGAAGCTTTTTGGGCATTGATCTGGATGAATGATTGCCTTACACTGTCCGTGGACAATGTCAGCACCTGATCATTGGGAGAGGGGGAGAGTTTCTGTGCAGGTGTGCTGTTACATGCTTCAAACCGAGCAAAGAAGTCATTCAGCTCATTCAGTGTAGAGGTTGTGCTGTCACAGGTTTGTGGGGCTGGCCTGTAGTTCGTGATGGTCTGTATTCCCTGCCACAGACTCTGTGTATCCTTGCTGTCACTGAAGCGATGAGCTATCTTCCTGGAATACTGCTTCTTGGCCTTTCTGACGCCCCAGGACAGGTTGTTTCTGGCTGCCCTCAGGCCCACCTGATCTCTCGCTGTGAAGGCAGCGTTTCTGGCTCTCAGGAGTCTGTAGACCTCTGCTGTCAGCCATGGCTTCTGATTTGCCCGAACAGTGATGGTCTTGAGGTCAGTTACATCATCAATACACCTTGTGATGTATGAGCATACAGTATCTGAGTACTCTTGAAGATCTGTGCTGTTGTTTTTGGTAGTAGCTTCTTTGAACATATTCCAATCTGTGATGTTGAAACAGTCTTGAAGTGCTTCTGAAAATCCCTCCGGCCACACTCGTACCTGTTTGTAGACTGGTTTGGTGACTTTCACCAGTGGTCTGTATGCTGGCATTAGCATAACACTGATGTGACCAGAGGCGTTGGTGTGGGGGAGGGGACAGGCCTTGTTGGCTCCTTTCATGGTGGTGTAAACTTGGTCCAGTGTATTGTTTCCTCTTGTTGGAAAGTCTATGTGTTTGTATGTCTTTGGAAACACACTCCTTATCTACATGGTTAAAATCGCAAGCCAAGATGAGAAAAGCATCAGGGTGGGCTGTTTGCTGCTCACTGATGTGCAGATACAGTTCATTTAGTGCCTCACTTCTATTTTTGTTGCTGGAGCTTGGGGGTATATAAACAGCGACGATTATAACAGCTGTAAATTCCCTCGGTAAATAGAATGGTTGGCCTTTAATAACCATAAATTCCACTAAAAGTGAGCAGTGTTTGTAGACCACAGCAGCATCACGACAACAAGCATTGTTGATATAAACACAGAGCCCCCTGCCGCGGGTCTTACCTCCCTCAATGAGAGCTCTGTCCGCTCTGTAGCATGTTAGCTGTTCGAGCTGAATAGCATGGTCCGGAACGTTGTTATTAAGCCATGTTTCTGTGAACACAAAAACACAAGAGTCTCTCACAGTCTTCTGTGTTGTTTGTAGTAGGCGTATACAGGTCCTTCTCAAAAAATTAGCATATTGTGATAAAGGTCATTATTTTCCATAATGTAATGATAAAAATGAAACTTTCATATATTTCAGATTCATTGCACACCAACTGAAATATTTCAGGTCTTTAATTGTTTTAATACTGATGATTATGGCATACAGCTCATGAAAACCCAAAATGCCTGTCCCAAAAACTTAGCATATCATGAAAAGGTTCTCTAAACAAGCTATTAACCTAACCATCTGAATCAACGACGTAGCTCTAAACACCTGCAAAAGATTCCTGAGGCTTTTAAAAACTCTCAGCCTTGTTCATTACTCAAAACCGCAATCATGGGTAAGACTGCCGACCTGACTGCTGTCCAGAAGGCCATCATTGACACCCTCAAGCAAGAGGGTAAGACACAGAAAGAAATTGCTGAACGGATAGGCTGTTCCCAGAGTGTTGTATCAAGGCACCTCAGTGGGAAGTCTGTGGGAAGGGAAAAGTGTGGCAGAAAACGCTGCACAACGAGAAGAGGTGACCGGACACTGAGGAGGATTGTGGAGAAGGGCCGATTCCAGACCTTGGGGGACCTGCAGAAGCAGTGGACTGAGTCTGGAGTAGAAACATCCAGAGCCACCGTGCACAGGCGTGTGCAGGAAATGGGCTACAGGTGCTGCATTCCCCAGGTCAAGCCACTTTTGAACCAGAAACAGCGGCAGAAGCGCCTGACCTGGGCTACAGAGAAGCAGCACTGGACTGTTGCTCAGTGGTCCAAAGTACTTTTTTTGGATGAAAGCAAATTTTGCATGTCATTCGGAAATCAAGGTGCCAGAGTCAGGAGGAAGACTGGGGAGAAGGAAATGCCAAAATGGCAGAAGTCCAGTGTGAAGCACCCACAGTCAGTGATGGTCTAGGGTGCCATGTCAGCTGCTGGTGTTGGTCCACTGCGTTTTATCAAGGGCAGGGTCAATGCAGCTAGCTTGTGTGGGCTAGCTGCTAGCCTAGCTTGGATACCTCCGCGCTTATCCCGCTTCTGCTTCCTGTCGCGCCGCTTATGGCGCTTCCACTGTGGTCGTGATGATGGAGTGAGGGTCGGTGATGGTACCGGCTTCCAGAGCAGGCCGCTGTCACGTAGCTCTTCTTCGAGTTCGCTGTTTATTCCTAAAAGTGTGTTTTTTCTGACATCAAGCAGGAACTCACAGCTATACTTGCATTGTAGGACATGTAGACATGACGAAGACGTACAAGCACATTCCAGCTTGCAGGACAAAGAAAACAAAAACACTGTTCTGTCGGGAGGGAGAGAAGCCGCAGCGTGTGCGTGCGCCACCATCTTTAGTTCAGTTGATCAGCATTGATATGGGACGTTAACTAGTAGGTAATATAGGGTCTTTGCCTGGTTTTAACAGGTGACTAATGTTGGCTGAGTTTATATTTTCTGGAAGTCTGTTATTTTTCTCAGTTTCCTGCAGCATTCTGTGAAGTAGTGGTGCCAGGATATTCCAGAATTGCTTGTGGAACTCTGCTGGAAATCCATCTGGACCTGGAGCCTTTTTATTGAACATGCTTCCAAGGGCTTCCTGGAGTTCCAGTAATACCATAATATACCATTTCATTTATAGAGCACTTAAAACAGCGACAAGGCCAACCAAAATGCTGTACAGACAGAACAACAGGGAACACACAAAGCAAAATACAAAATTATGTAAATCAGAAATATAGACATAAAAACGATGCATATAATGACAACTAACCAGTGTGGAGCATACAGGTTCAAAACACAGATCATCTGGTGTTGAAAGCTACCGAATAGTAGTGGGTTTTTAAACAGGACTTGAAAACCGAGAGGGAGGGGGCCTGTCTGACCAGCAGAGGTAACTCGTTCCAAAGTCTTGGTCCTGCTACAGAGAAGGCCCTGTCCCCTCTGCACTTAAGACGAGTTCTTGGAACTGTGAGGAGCAACTGGTCCGCTGACCTCAGGGAACGTGGTGGGACATACGGTTGTAGCAGATCAGAGAGATTGGTTGGGGGGGGGGGGGGAGACTGTTCAGTGATTTGTAGACATATAGGAGTATTTTGAACTGGATTCGAAAGTGAACCGGTAACCAGTGCAGTGAGGCCAAAACTGGTGTAATGTGCTCTCATTTGCCTGTACTGGTTAAAAATTGGGCTGCTGCATTCTGGACCAGTTGTAGTCGTGCAATGGAGGTCTGACTGATACCAAACAGGAGCGAATTGCAGTAATCAAGCCTAGATGTAATGAATGCATGTATTCCAAAAAAGTTCAATCTGGTCCTCTGGACATTCAAAAAACAAAAAACAAAGCAAAAAAATATAGAAACGTTTCGTCTCTCATCTGAGGGACTTCTGTCAGTCTGAGGTGCTGTATTCAGTTCAGTCTCTTAAATAGCACCTTCTCAGAGTGGATCAACCAGTTTGCTGCTGACAACCAAAACCAGCTGCTCACATGGTCAAGAAGGACCATCAGTCTAACAATGTATCATTAGCACACTGATGGCTGTTTACTATTCACAGGGGGTTGAGTGATACTAGCAATAACAGCAGTGTAAGAGGGGGACAGTTGAACCCGGAGGCCTCCACCCCTGTTTAATGATGGACGATTTCTTTTCACAAAGATGGCCTCCTTTACTCCTCTCTCAAATCATCGTTCCTCTCTGTCCAGGATGTGAACATTTTCATCCCTGAAAGAGTGACCGCTGGCCTGGAGATGAGTGTAGACCGCAGAATATTGGCCTGATGATGTTGATCTTCTGTGCTGGGCCATCCTTTTGGCTAGTGGCTGTTTAGTTTCCCCGATGTAAGACTGATCACAGCCCTCATAACACTGAACAGCATACACAATATTACTCTGTTTGTGCCGGGGGACTGGATCTTTGGGATGAACCATTCTTTGCCGTAATGTATTTTTGGGGTTTAAAAGCCACTGGGACTTTGTCTTTAGAAAATAAACATCTCTTTTTCTCTGATACTCCCTCAACATACAGAATGACCACTGGCCTGGGTCTGGGCTCCTCCTTTTCACCTGATGGCTGACTGGAGTCCTTTTTGGGTTTCTTCTCTGCTTTCAGGAAGGCCCAGTTAGTGTAGCCACATTGCTCTAGAGCCTGTCTTGTGTGGAATTTCTCCTTCTGCGTGGCTCCTGAGTTAGTGGGGACGCTGTCTGCTCTGTGGTACAGAGTCCTGATGACTCCTAACTTGTGCTCCAAAGGGTGATGTGAATCAAACTGCAAATACTGGTTTGTGTGGATGGGTTTGCGGTACACCTCAGTTTACAAATGTCCTCTATCAGAGTCTGAGACCTCACAGTCCAAGAAAGCCAACCTGCCCATCTGCCTGAAGACTGCCACCATCATCCCAGTCCCAAAATTCTCTACAGTGACTGGTCTGAATGACTATCGGCCAGTGGCCCTCACCCTGATAGTCACTAAATGCTTCGAAAAACTGGTCATGACCCACATCAAAACAACCATCAACATCAACGAGAACTCTCATCAGTATGTATACTGTGAGAACCGATCAACAGAGAATGCCATCTCCTCTGTGGTCCACACTGCGCTCAACCACCTGGAGCAGAAAGACCCTTACGTTCGTATGCTCTTTGTGGACTTCACATCTGCCTTCAACACCATGATCCCCCAAACCCTGATGGACAGTTTCGTTCACACTAAGACTCAGCCCATCCATTTGCAACTGGGTCCTGGACTTCTAAACAAACAGACCACAGTCAGTGAGGATCCAAAACTTCTCCTCCTCCACCATAACCCTCAGCACTGGCTCTCCTCATGGATGTGTGTTGAGCCCTCTCCTGTTTACTCTGCTCATGTATGATTGTGCAGTTACCCATCCAGGCTGTCATATTGTAAAGTTTGCAGATGATAAAACGGTGGTGGGATGCATCACAAACATTGATGAGTCCAGCTACAGGCAGGAGGTGGAACACTTGGAAAGTTGGTGTAAAGAGAATAACCTTCACATCAATGTGAAGAAGCCAAAGGAGATGATTGTGGACTTCAGAAGGAACAAACACACCTACACCCCATTAACATAAGAGGATCTGCGGTGGAAGTGGTCTCCAGCTACAAGTACTTGGGTGTACACCTGAATGACAACCTCAGCTGGGGCAACGACACCATCAGCCTGATCAAGAAAGCACATTGCATACTCTACGTCCTCAGGCAGCTGAGACGAGCTGGTCTGGGAAGTTCAGAAGTTCAAGTTTCCTCACCTCCTTCTACAGGTGTGCAGTAGAGAGCATCCTGTGCTCCAACATCAACGTGTGGCATGGAGGCTGCACAGCTGCAGAAAGAAAAGCTTTGCAGAAAGTGGTGAAGGCTGCACAGAAGACTGTCGGAGTCAGCCTCCCCACCATCACAGACATCTACACCTCCAGATGCAGGAAGAGGGCCACCTGCATCATGAAGGACCCCACTCACCCAGTACACATACTTTTTGCTCCGCTCCCCTCAGGAAGGAGGTTGAGGAGCATTAAGTGTAGAACCACTAGACTGAGGAACAGCTTCTACCCTGAGGCTGTTACTCATGAATCTCTAACCAGAATAATCACTGTGAAAATTACATCATGTTGCTGCTGATCTGTTTCATGTTGCTGTGTTCATGCTTGCTCATCTGTTCACGCATACTCATGCTCAAGTTCATGCTGCTGTTCGACGTATTGTTTTTTACGTAATTAGTGCTTAGTGTAATTTTAGTTGCTGTTTTTCTTAGTTCATATCTTAAATGTTGTCATTGTTTTTCTTTTACATTTTTATTGTTGGATGTAACTGGGACCCTGTGTACATGATTTCACTCCACCACATGTACCGCATGTGGTGCAAACGACAATTAAGAATCTCTGACTCTGACAACAGTACTATAGTTCATAATTTCTTATCTGACAACCCAATTGACATGGAAACTACAGCGTTTTTGTGTAAACCCACTAATTTTACCCTTAATAAACATTGAAAAAACACTAACGTTTCCAGAGGTTGTTCTCATGTAAACGGGGCCTTATAGTAGGTAGATCACTTTGACTTGGTCATTTTAAAATTTGCTCGCATGATGAAAAAGTCTGGGCACCCCGTTCTATGGGGCCCAGACCACTACTAGGCAGTAGATAAAATGTATCCAGTCTTCATAATCTATCAGTCTGTGTTGCCCCAAACACGAAAAAACAAAAACTTCTGTCCTTATTCTCAGTGTAACTCCTACCAACTGACCTGGGACCTGTTCAGTTTTTCTTTTTTAACTGCACTGTTCCAGCTCTATGATGATGACTCTTTAGAAGATTTACCACTCCCTCACCTCCTTCTTCATCTCAGGAGAATAAAGCCATAAGCTCTCTCAACAAGGAGCCAAACATCACCATTTTATGAGCCGAACAGAAAAGAAAGGCCTCAGCACAGCAAGTCCACCTGCTCCTGAGACCTTTGCTCTAATTTCTAGTCATTGTTCTTGTTAACAGTCTGACGGTTTTCCACATCCTCACACTGCTCAGTTTGTTCCTCTTTGGTCAAGGAGAATAAAACTTTGAAAGACTCTCATGTTCTTTCAGGTCCTTATTCAGCCTGAAAATAAATCTCCCCTTATTATTTCACATTTCATCACTACTGAGACCTTCACTGACTTCCTAAGTTGTCAAAGGAACATTCAGTTCAAGTTACAAATTATTTATTCATTAAATCATGAATTTAATTCACGGGGTGGGGGGTGGTGATGGTGACCTTGGCCCTCATTATCCACCCTTCATGCATCCATTGGAGGAAATATAAAAACTAGACAGTTTCTTCAAATGATTCCCCAAGCATTTCTTTTCTGCAGACTAATACAATTTTCAAACTTTTAAATTACCTCTCTATAGCTATTCACTTTTTTCTAAATGTCCTTTTATTGAAGTCATTTGTTGTGAATGTTTCCCAGAATCAGGCTGTGTGTGGGAGAACCTTCAGTTCCAAAACATAATTATATTTATCATATAAAACTGTGTGTTTAGGTTTATTACTGCAGATCGTTGGCCGTCGCCTACAGTGAACACAACTGCCTGCAAAGATTTCATGAGCTGATCTCAGACCAGGATACGCCTGCAGGTCTCAGACCTGTTCTCAGCAACCTGTGTACCTTGTTTGGACTGTGGAGCCTCAGCAGCCACATGGCCACGCTGTACTATGGTAAGAGCTTCTACCAAAGCCCAGAAGTCCAGATGAAATGGACTGAACCAGCTCCTTTTTTGTCCAGGTGATTACGCGAGTGGAAGGAAACCTGCAGAGCTGGTTCAGATGGCCATCCTCACGCTTTGCTCCCAGGTACTGAACAGTTTTGCCAGTCATCTCTGGTTCTAAAAGGGTTGATGATAACACACAGTGGGTCTATAAGTACAAAAGAGTTTGTGTTTTTGTACTTACAAGCTAATGCAGTTAGAGACACTGCATATTCTATGAAAATGTGGAGTTAACACTAAATTATTTAGCTGAACTTTGCTGAAGAAGCTGAAACAGAGTTGTTAAAGTGACAACAAGCAGAGCAGAGGCTAAAATGCTAAAGTCGTATTGTCAACATTCCAATCTGAGCTTTGGATGCATTTGACTTAGTGCTGATAAAATATTGACCACAGAAGAAGACACACAAACCTTTATTTTTATTACTAACCTTTATTCAGCCAGACAAATCCCATTGAGATCTTTTTTCAAGAGAGGCCTGAAGGCAGTCTAGTCTAAACATGCAAGCTTCAGACAAATAGACACCAGGCCCAGCCCTGGGCTTGAAGGGGAGCCCAGTTAAGTGTAGTTGGTTTTGCTCAACATCCCTCTGTGAGCTAGGCAAACAAAGACCCAACAAGTCTCTGGAGGGAGCTTCATCTGCAGGTGAATTTAGCTGAATTCATACCTGCAAAAGTCACTTTTTGGCAAAATTTTCAGATTTCATACTAAAAATGTCATTTACGTGAACCATGCAGATCCGAAGAGGTTTTTTTTTGTGTGTGTGGGTGTGTGTGTGGGTGGGTGGTGTAGGAGGTTAGAGGCGTGGTAGATGGCATAATCTCTTCCGTCACTTGGCTTAACAGGTGCTCATCTTTTCAGGGGTTTTTGCCAACGGGGTGGGGGGGTGGGGTGGGGGGGGAAGACACCTCCATGTTGCACGTCACAGATACGTTAGTGTAGGACAGTGGCTGTCCGTTGTCCATTTCTGCAGACACTTTTGATCATGTCCAGAGCTGAATTCTATCTGGTTGGAGCATCTAGTATGTAGCTGTGTCCCAATCCAATGGCTGCATTCTTCGAAGGACCCGGCCTACCCGGTCGACGTAGGCCGGGTCCTTCAAAGACCACATAGACCGGAAGTCAATGACTGTGAATTGGGACTGGTATAGCCTTCAGGGTTACGTTGGCGTATGTCCTGTTGCCTAGCAACCGTGACAGAGTTAAGCCGAAGAAAGAATGGAGACCGAAATTTTGTTCTTGTTTTTACTTTTTTAATTCTAGAGGAAATACTGGAACTTTATCGCTGACGCCGACATGTTTTATATCTTCTGCTGAGAGACAATCATTTTCAGGTAACTAATTTTTTTTTTTTAGTTTACAAACTTTCAAAACTGTTAACCTAGTTTCATGGATAATTTCAGTGATTGAAAGACTAATGAATTAACTTTATTAACGTGTGCATAATAAAGAAAATGGAAATGCATCTTCTTAAATTAGTAATAATTTAATCAAATTTAATGTAATTAATTTACTATTAAATTTTATATATATATATCTATATATATATAT
>NC_056498.1:94492054-94520411 GCF_014905685.2 Nematolebias whitei
TCACTCAGCCCTCTGTGAGTAGTAAACAGCCATCAGTGTGCTAATGATCCATTGTTAGGCTGATGGTCCTTCTTGAGCATGTGATCAGTTGGTTTTGGTTGTCAGCAGCAAAACTGGTTGATCCACCCTGAGAAGGTGCTATTTAAGAGACTGAGCTGAAAACAGCACCTCAGACTGAGGAAGTCTCTTGGATGAGAGACGAAACGTTTCTAGATTTTTTTGCTTTGTTTTGTTTTTGTTTTTTTTTAATGTCCAGAGGACCAGATTGAACTTTTTTGGATTTTTCTACCTGGATTATTGAGCATGCATCAGGATATCATCTGACTGGTTTAGATCCCTGGCCTCCTCTATTTCTAAATTTCTGTGGAAAGATAAACGCCCTCGTATTAGATTAAAAACACTACAGAAATCCAAAGATAAAGGAGGACTAGAATAACCCAACTTTTATTATTATTTTCTAGCCAACAGGCAAGAATACATCTCAAAATGGATAAAACACACACCCCTTGATGAACCCTGGCTAGACGTTGAACAGACACTTTGCAATAATATAATGAACTCAGACCTTCCATTCATTAGCTCAAACATAAAACAACAGGAATGCTTTAAAAGCATCAATATCAGCTCCTCTCTGACAGCTTGGTGGGAGTTTCTTAAAATGACAGAGTCTTCACTAATCCCATGTAAACGTACACCCATCTGGAACAACCCTGACATCCTACAACAGAATAAGATGATAAACTTCCCAGGTCGGAGGTGTAAAGGAATTGAATATTTGGAACATATATATGAAGAAGTGGACTACATCCCATTTAACAGATTAATAACACAATATGGGATTGATAAGAATACATTTTTAGAATATCAACAAATTAAATCTATAACCAAAAATAAATTTAACCTTAATAACACTAGGATTGAAATGTCAACATGTGTATTAGAATTCCTTAATCTTAACCCTCCCAAATTACTATCCAAGGTTTATCAGAGACTCAGTAAAATAGATTAATCTATATCTCTTCCCATTGTAAAATGGGAGACAGACTTGTCAGTTAATTTTGACCAAAACTTTTGGTCGCAGATCTGTCTGAGAACTTTTAAGATGATTAAAAACTCGAATTTACAACTAATACAATACAAAATCCTTCATAGAGTACACTATACAGGTCAACGGATGTTCAAGATGGGTTTCGCATCATCTAATATTTGCTCACAGTGTACAGACAATATTCCTGACAATTACATCCACGCATTTTGGTTCTGTCCACCTGTTCAGAGGTTTTGGTGCCGGATATGTGAAGACTTATCAAAGTGTCTGAGATGTAATATTCCACTCTCTCCGTCAGTTTGCATATTGGGCCACTTAGATGATGTCACCTTGGAGACAAAATCAATTCATATGATTCTCACTGCCTTATGTATAGCAAAAAAAACTGTACTCATGTATTGGAAAAATAAAAATACACTTAGTATTAAACAGTATAAAGACCTTCTGTTGGATTACATCAGTCTTGAGACAGCCTGTACCCCCACATTGGACTATTCTCTCTGGACTTCTTTAATCGGCTCCAACACGTAGTGGAGGTGGGTGGTCCCCTTTGATTCTGTCCCGTGGGGCATGGTGGTCGGTGTGGGTGGGATGTCGGGGCTGGGGACATTTGGGGGTGGGGTGGGGGGGTTATGGGCCTGGAGCGGTGGCGCCCGACTGGGGAGGTGGCTCTGGTGGTTCTGGGTGATGGCCTGTGCTGGCTGCATGCGGGCTTCTGGGCGGTCTGTACCGGCGGACATGGTTTACTGGCCTGGTGACCTGGCTGTCCCTGGGTGGGTTTGGGGTGGACGCGGATGCGGGCACGGGTTCTGGGGTGGTATCGCTCCTGGGCGGGGTTCCTGGCTTGGTCCGGGGGTCTCGGGCCTTGGCGGGTATGTTGTCGGGGTCTTGGGCCGGCGGGTGCACCGGCGCCCGGCCCTGGCCTTGGGACCTTCGGTGCGTTGGTGGGCTTTGGGGCCTGTGCCGTGGGGGGGTGGGACTGTTGAGGGGGGGGGGGGGGGGGGTGGGGGGGGGGGGGCGGGCGGGCTCAACCTGAGCGTCTTCTTGCCGGTCCATGGCCTTGATCCCTGGTGGTGTGGCTGCCACCTCCTCCTAGGTATCTCTGTTAGAGCCTCTCTCCCCTGGTGGATCTCGGAGAGTGGGGGTGTCTATTGGGGTCAGTGGGGGAGCTGGTCCCCTGGGGGGGCATTGCCACCTCAGTTCACCTCCCCATCCCGACGTCCTCCTCCGCCCACTCCACCACACCACCACTCAAACAGGGTTTTGGGGTTCAGGTGCACTACTGAGCTACGGGGAGAATCATCCATCTCCGTGGCTGGTGGGGTCCTGGGCCCGAATTTTAATACACAACCTAGACACTCACTTATAACAGTCTCACGACACATGTATATATAGGATCTGGAGTGGGCACATGGCCGGACTTAGGTGGTGGGATATACAATCATTTCCACCTCCCGGACCTGTGCCCACTCTCATATGTAACATGTAGACATTTAGGGTTCTGGGCGGAGATGAGGGGTGAACTGGCGCCGCCTGCTCTCTGGGCAAGAGGTGGGTCTGTGCCGGTCGCCACCTCATCCCCCCATTTTAAACGCACTGTATAACAACATGCATCAACACCATATTCGAGTGGGAGGAGGAGGAAGTGGGTCTGTTCATAATTTATTTATGCATATATAGATTTTTTCTCTTTTTTTTCTTTCAGAAACACCTCCTTTCTCCGTGTGACACTAGGGGTCGGGAATGGGGGGGGCGCATTGTTGGGGTCTGGGCTGTCGGTGGGCTTTGGGCCTTGGGGACGGTTGGTTATGGGGCCGGTGCTTTGGTTCCCCCTGGGCTGTTCCGATTCTTTTAATCTAGGTTCCTGGTTGTGATGGCCGGCACTTTGACCGGGGTGGCTGCCGGCTTTCGGCAGGGGGTCGGCTATGGTAGTGTACGTGTGGTCATTGGTGGTGTAAGGCGGAAGTTGGGGGCTTGGCTTCGCCTCATCAGGGCACTGGCTGGTCTTCCTGTGTGGCATTTGCGGTGGGGGTGCTGTGTGTGTGGGGGGGTGCGTAGGTGGCGTGCTGGGGCGTCTCCGGGCCTATGGTGCAGAGCTCTTGATGTGAAAGCCGGCCCTCCTCGGCTGCAGCTCCCTGCTGCTCTGCCCCTTGGGCTGGGGCCGGCCTGTGGTCGCTGTCAGGTAGATGGTGCATGCGGTCGGCCCGACAGAGATTCTGTCGGGCTATCTGTGTGTGCCTGTTAGTTGCTCAGGTTGGGTTTTTGGTGGTCCCCACTCTCTTGGATCAATTTGGGCCCCACGTTTGGTGTGGGGCCCACTCCCCGGGTCGTGCCCCCCTTTGGCGGGGGTCCCCCTTGCCGCCGGTGCATTGGTGGCTCTCGGCGTCTGGGCTGGGTGGTGGGGTGCACGTCGGTCCGCCCTGGTTGCTGCCTGGCGGGGCCTGGGTGCCCTGGCTTTGTCGGGGCTCTGCTGGGGGGGTGGTATGGCCTCAGGGCTTGGGGCTCGGTGTCCATGGCCGGATCTACTTGGGGGGGCCATGGGTTGCCGGCCGGACCTGTGGGCTCGTCGCTGCAGCTTCCTGGAGGCTCTGCATTGTGGTTGCTGGGGTCACCCGGTTCTTTCCTCTGCTCCTCTCTGGGGGGGTTGCGGTTCTCCCTGTTGGAAGACTCCTGGGGCTCCGGGCCTGGGGGCCGCTGTGTGTCTGTGGCTCCGATCCTCCCTGTGTTGCCATTGTGTCCTGGGGGGGCAAGTCTGTGGGCCCCCGCATCCACTATTGGGCATTCTTTTGGAGAAATCTGGTGGTGGCGGGCGTGCTTGCGCAGGTGTTTGTATTCAGGTGCTTTGACAGATGCACGCTAGGTTGGGTAGTGGTGGAAGCTAGATGATTCCTTGTGCCATGTCGAATGTTTCATGGTGATATTGTGGGTGGCATTGTGCTGTGCATGTTGTTTTGTTGTGGTGGTCTCTCGTTTTACCTATTTCTCTTTTATTTATTTATTTATTTTTTCTTCTTTCTTCTCTTTCTTTAAAAAAAAATAAAAATTGAGCTATGATGATAAGTTCATTGAAACACTTCACAATGTTCCTACACTTAAACTGAGCTAAAAAAAAAAAAAAAAAAAGACAAAAGCCTATCGTCCGCTTTAAATCATAACCACTTTAGGCTTTTAATTTTTTAATCCCAGATTTTAACATACTTACGTTTAAAAGTGTACTCAGTCGCTACTTTGTCCTCCATTACGTCCAGAATTTTCTGTGTGCCCGCAATGCATCTTAGGATAAGGTGGGTTGTGAAGGATACACGGGACCTGGCCTTCTAATCGGGGGGAAAAGGAGGCCGCATTCGTGGGCCGCATTAAAGGAGTCTTCGAATTGGAACAGGCCTTGGCGCGTCGTTGTGACGTAAGCAGCCTTCAAATGCAGCCTTCGAAGGATGCAGCCGTTGGATTGGGACATAGCTTAAGTGATTCTTCCTTTTGTCAATGTTCAGTTTGTTGTTGTTCTAATTCTGCAGCGTTTGCTGTGCTGTGTTTAAAATGGCCCACAACTTTTCTGCATTTGTCAAGGACTTTGTCAAACACACTGTTCAGCAGAGACATTGGGACAGGATGCTGGAGACAGTGCAAGGGACATGTTCAAAAGGCAGATGTCTCGCAGCAGCCATCATGCTTCTTGCACTATGTGCTAAGTGTGCTGACTTTATTCAAGGGATTCAAGGATTTTTATTGTCATTCACATCATGTGGTACATGAGGTGGAGCGAAACTATGTACGGAGAGTCCCAGTTATATCCAACAAAAATACAAATTGTAAAAAAAAACTGTAGTAAGATCTGAGACATGAACTATATGTGTATATTTATGTGAACCGTTCCACTACTGAGAAACAATAATAAAATGTTCTGTGCACGTTTTCAGCAAAATGTCTGTCCTGTTTTCATTACAGTCAGAGCATGTGACTGCAGCTTCCACTGTGCATCAATATAATGTAACTCTGTGGTAGTTATGATTATTATGATTATCATCATCAAAGACTACTTCCTCAGGCGGCTGAGACAAGCTGGTCTGGGAAGCTTAGTCCTCACCTCCTTCTACAGGTGTGCAGTGGAGAGCATCCTGTGCTCCAGCATCAATATGTGGCATGGAGGCTGCACACCTGCAGAAAGAAAAGCTTTGCAGAGAGTTTTGAAGGCTGCACAGAAGCTTGTTGGAGTCAGCCTCCCCACCATCACAGACATCTACACCTCCAGATGCTGGAAGATGGCCACCTGCATCACGAAGGACCCCACTCACCCAGCACACACATTTTTTGCCCCGCTCCCCTCAGGAAGGAGGTTGAGGAACATTACGTGCAGAACCACTAGAATGAGGAACAGCTTCTACCCTGAGGCTGTTAGACTCATGAATATATAACCAGGATAATTACTGTGTCACATCATGTTGCTGCTGATCTGATTCATGTTGCTGTGTTCATTTGTACTCATCTGCTCACTCAGACTTATGTTCGTGCTGCTGTTCGACGTAATGTTTATATGCTACTAGTCCTTAGTGTATATTTAATTTATGTTTTTCTTAGTTCATATCTTAGATCTTATTACTGTTTTTCTTTTATATTTTATTGTTGGATGTAACTGGGACCCTTTGTACACAATTTTGTTCCACCCCATGTACCACATGTGGTGCGAATGACAAATAAAGAACCTTGAATCCTTGAATTACCCTGAGATGTCCAGTAGTCTCCAGTGAGAGCAACAGTTGGTGCACGTTGTAACATTCTGTAGCTGTTTTATTTTCACACAACTCGTGAATTCTTCTTGTCATGGTGTGCCACAAGGAAGGCTTATACTGTCATTTGTTGCGGTTCTAAGGACATCACACAGACCAACATCTTCCTCAATGCTAATAGGCCTGCAATTTGTAGCAGTCCACTTCCAGATATAGCATTTATTAGCTTGTCTTGCTTTTGATTGTCTATTTTTCTGCCACATGCTGAACCAGCTTCATCTGCAGAATATAATAGAAATAGAATAGAAACAGCCTTTATTGTCCTATGGAAGGGGAATTCAAGTGTAACAGCAGCAACAGATAAAAATATTCAAACAAAAAGTTCCTAAATGTTAAAAACAATGTATAAAGAAATAAAATAAACAATATCAATAATAATGTTCAATATGTATTAAACATTGAGAATGGGTGACTATTTACAATACAGTAGTATAGGCAGTGTGTTTTTTAGCAGAGGTCAGCATGTATTTAATCCTTATTGCGTTTTTTGGGAGCAGTGATGGTTGTAGAGTCTAACAGCTGCTGGGAGGAAGGACCTGCGGTAATGCTCCTTTGTGCATTTAGGATGCACTAATCTGTCACTGAACGAGATGTCCAGTTCAGCAACAGCTTCATGCATGGGGTGGGAGACGTTGTCCAGCAATGATGTTATTTTAGCTAGAGTCCTTCTTTCTCCCACCGCCTGCACTGGGTCGAGGGGGAATCCAAGAACAGACCTGGCCTTCTTGATGACCTTATCTAGCTGCTTCTTCTCAGCTGATGATAAGCTGCTGCTCCAACAGACAACACCATAGAAGATGGCTGATGCCACTACCGAGTCAAAGAAGGTCTTCAGGAGCACCCCCTGCACTCCAAAAGACCTCAGTCTCCTCAGCAGGTAGAGTCTGCTCTGATCCTTCCTGTAAAGTGCATATGTGTTGTGAGACCAGTCCAGTTTATTGTTCAGGTGAACACCCAGGTACTGATAAGCGTCCACAATCTCAATGTCCACTCCCAGGATGTTTACCGGGGTCAGTGAGGCGGGTCTGTGCCTGCGGAAATCCACACTAGCTCCTTAGTTTTAGCAGCGTTCCGCTGGCACCATTCCACAAAGTCATGAGTTCGCTGTCTGTATTCTGAGTCATCCTCATTCATTAATTCAACCTTTATTTAGACGGGTAAATCCCATTGAGCCTTGAGGACTCATTTACAAGAGAGACCTGATTTCAACAAAGAATGATGACAACAATGGACAACAGCATCAACAATAGACAGCCACAAAGAAAGGCATACAGATAAAAAAAAAATTTTTTTTTACAAATAAGATGGCAAAAAAAAAGTAACAAAAACAGCTAGATTATAAGGTGAAAGTAGAAAACTAAAAACAGGAACATGTCTGCATTGGTCCCCACTTAGAGAGGTCAAGGTCGAGAGCTTCAGGTCTTTTTGTAAGATACTCCAGGAAACAGGAGCAGAGTAGGAGAAGGCCCTTTTGCCTAGTTCAGTCTGCATTGAGGGAACACTGCAGGTAATAATGTCCTGAGAGCGCACGCTGTAGCTGCACTCACGCAGACATGTATGAAGGCAGCAGACCAAGAAGTGATTTAAAGATTAAAATGTACCAGTGAGAGAGTCTGCGTGAGGTTAATGATGTCCAGTTAACCAGTGAATACAGGTTGCAGTGGTGGGTATGATAATCACAGCCAGTTATGAATCTTAATGCACCATGATAGACAGCATTCAACATCTGCAGGGTCCTTGTAGGAGCGTTCATGTAAATAATGTCACCGTAGTCAATGGATAGAAGGAAGGTCACAGATACAAGGCGTTTCCTAGCATTCAGAGTTAGACAGGATCTGTTTCTGAAAAAGAAACCCAACTTTCAGTTTCTTTACTAGGTTTTCCACATGGAGCTTAAAAGTGAGATGCAAGTCGACCGAGATACCCAAATATTTATAGGAATCAACAAACTCAATTGGGGCACCATTTGAGGATGAAATCAGAAGAAGAACTGCTGGGACCGACTTCGAAGCCCCGCCCTTTCGAACCAGAAAGTCTCTTTTTTTACTTGGAATGCTCCCTCTTTGACACAATTGTCCTAATCAGGATGATCCTGTGTTAGAAGACAGTTAAGATGGTCTGACTTGATTTAAAGTGCAAACCGTTTTTGCAGGAGGACGTGGGCGTGGTGGCATGGCGAATCAAGAAGTGATGCTGTTGCAATACATTTGGCTCTAAAATACATAGATTTCAGCCGAGGTGCACCAAAATCACTATGATCAATCATTATCCACCCCTTTAACAGGTATCCATGACAAGTGGCCAATAGCCTCCACAGCGCCACCTACATTGTTCCTACAGTTATAGCTCAGTGATGCATCATCTGATCTGCACCAGATTTATTGTGCATGATCAGTGAGCACTTCTACACACATTGATATTGTTGTTTAACATATGACTCTAGTGCGCCCCCTAGATTATTCCAACAGTTATATCTCAAGGATACATCATCCAATATGTACCAGATGTATTGTGCCTGATTAGTGAGCACTAGTAGACACATTGGTAGTGTTGTTTTACTTTTGACTCCAGTGTGCCCCCTACTTTATTCAAACTGTTGTATCTTAGTGATACATCATCTTTTCTGCACCAGATTTTTGGTGCTTCATTAGTCAGTATTTATAGACACACTGGTATTGTTGTTTTACTTTTGACTCCAGTGCTCCCCCTACATTATTCAAACTGTTATATCTCAGTGATACATCATCCGATCTGTACCAGATTTTTGGTGCGTCATCTGTGAGCATGTCTAGACACATTGGTATTGTTCTTTAACATTTGACTCAAGTGCGCCCCTAGATTATTCAAACTGTTATATCTGTGATATATTATCCGATCTGCACCAGATTTTTTGTGCATCATTATTGAGCACTTTTAGACACATTGGTATTGTTGTTTAACTTTTGACTCCAGTGCGCCCCCTAGATTATTTAATCAGTTATATCTCGGTGAATTATCATCCAATATGTACCAGATTTATTGTGCATGATCAGTTAACCATTCTACACACATTGGTTTTGTTGTTTAACATTTTACTCCAGTGCGCCCCCTAGATTATTCCAACAGTTATATCTCAGTGATACATCATCTGATCAGACCAGATTTTTTATGCTTCATCAGTGAGCACTTGTAGACACACTAGTATTTTTGATTCATGACTTGACTTAAGCCTGGCCCACTCAGAGAAGAAACTGATGATTATTGGGTGACTCTTCCAGCTTGGCACTGTGTAAGACTGAAACAGTTTTCACTACCTGTTGATTACCACATATGATATTTTGAAAAGCCTAAAGGAAGTCCTTTACATTCGCAACAAAAGAGGAGGTGATAATAACTCACGTCTGGAAGGTCAGATTTTAGCCAAACTTGTAAGGCTTGCTGCCGGACTCATTTTGATACAGGCGGAAGGCGATTTCAAAGTTTAGGCATATGCGCACCCTGGTGGATGCGTGCGGGAATGGCATGAGAGCATTCGCGACGGCGACTCGGAGGCATTGCTGGAGCGCCCGCGGTTGCAGGTGATGTCGAAGGTTCGGCGAATGCGCACCCCGGTGAACGTGCACGGGACGGGCGTCATAGCGTTCACAATGGTGACTGGGCGGAGTCGCTGGAGCTCCCGTGGTTGCTGTAAGGCCGGAACAACCCTTAGCTGCGAGGGCCTTCAATGCTGCTTGCAGCTTTAATTAGGCCCGAGCAGCGAAGCGCTGCGAAGGCATATTGTAATCGCTCTGTTCAAGCCTGAACTGAATTTTTTCTGCCAAATGAATTGGCGTTTTGGAGGCCTTAGCATATCCCAAAAGTCACCAAATTTGGCGGACGTATCAGGACTGGTGAAAAATTACGTATTTTAAGGGCGTGGCAAAAATCGCAACAGAAACAGATCAAGAGCGTCGCCTAGAAATTTTCAAAATACCTTCCTCATTAACCTTAGTTTGTCGTAGAAACATGAAATTTGGTACGCTTGTCCAATTCCCCAAGATGCACAGAAAACCCTCTGGTACCAACCTGTACAATAAACAAGAAGGCAGCCATTTTGGAATGCTGGCCCAATTTTCACATCTTTTGGGCTGTTTATAGCATCCGCATTTGAAAAAACTCATGGTAGGGATTTCGCTCAATCGGTTTCAAACTTGGCCATTTTGGTCAAAAGGCATGGGGGATGAAAATTTATCAAAACGGTTCATTTCGGAGCATGCTGAAGGGGCGGGCCAGACCTAAAAGTTTGACATCTCGCCATGAAAAACGAAACGCTAATAGCTCCTAAACAAAAACTGTCTGAGACATCAAACCTTAAATGATTGATCCACATCCAGTCCCCTGTAAGACTGAATTGTCAAATCATGACATCACTTAAGCCACGCCCCCTGACAACAGGAAATGTAAAGTTTTATGTTGAATGGTCCCTATCTGACCCCTGTGATCTTATCAGCATGATAGTGTGTCCAGTGACCGAAGACATGTTGGTGTAACTTGCTTTCCAACACTGACATTTTTGGGTAGAGCATGTGGGCGGCGTGGCCTGGCGAAGTAAGACGTAATGCCATCGCCATACGTTGGGCTCTAAATTCTACAGATTTGAGCCAAGGTTCACCTAAATCACTATGATCGATCATTATCCACCCCTTGAACAGGAACCCATGATAAATGGCCAATAGCCTCCACCGCGCTCCCTAGAATATTTTAAAAACTCTGCCCCAAGCCAGTTTTTGACTGATTATTCTGAAACTCGGTGTACATATGTTCCTTATGACCTATGAAAAAGTATTTTGGAGCCATGTTCTAAACTCAACAGGAAGTCGGCCATTTTGGGTCAGAGGTACTTTTTTAGCGTTTCTAATTACGAATTTTAACAAACTCCTCCTAGGGATTTTGAAGGATTGCCTTCAAACTTGGTTGATATGCCCTTAAGACATTGGAGAGTAAAAGTTATCTGAAGCTTGCGTTTTCTTTATGTTAAAAGAGCATGGCCAGGCCTCAAAATTGTGCTTCACGCTATTAATTTAAATAAGCTATAACTTTCACATTGAAAGACCAAAATGCACCAAACTTAGCATGAGTCATCCCTCTTGGCGATGATCCTCTGTGGTCATATTCTGATGTCATCAAAGCCCCGCTCCCTCAGATCAGGAAGTCTCTTTTTTTACTTGGAATGCTCCCTCTTTGACACCCTTGACCTAATCAGGATGATCCTGTGTTACAATACATGTAACAAGTTGATCTGACTTGATTTAAATTACATACAATTTTAGCCGGAGGATATGAACGTGACGGTGTGGCGAATTAAGAAGTGATGTCGTTGCAATACGTTTGGCTCTAAATTGCACAGATTTGAGCCGAGGTGTACCAAAATCACTATGATTGATCATCTTGTGTGGGGGGTTCCAGAATTGCACCGCTCAAGGTGGCTGCATGTTGGAGTAGCTCTTGTAGAGCTATACCTGCGTCCCTGAATGTCATTTTATAAAATACTTTTATTTCTGGTAACTGAGTAGTTCATTCTGTAAAGATGTTTGTGAAAAAGGAAAAAAAGAAACTCCTCTCCCTTGAACAACTGAGACATTCCACCCCCGTTTCAGACCCTGGGACAGTTTAAACCTTGTTTTCAGCATCTCTTTTTTTTTTTCTTTTTTTTTTTTAGATGGCCTCCCTTCTCCCCTTACAGCCATCCTCTCCACACCATTATTATGAAATTATAAAATTAAGAGAGAGAAAAAAATGTTGTTAAAATCCTTTGTTCATGAAACCTTTTATTAGCCCAATTAAACTATAAGTCCAGTCCAGTCCACTCAAGTCAAGTCAGTTGTGTTTAAAATTATCGAACCACCCCATTTCCCCTTAACCTTTGCTCAAATCCACTTCAGGCTAGGGGCGTCCCCCTTTTCTGGAATCTGTACACATCACAACAAAGAAAGAAAAAAGAATACTGTTGTTAAACCGATATCTACAATATACAAGTGCAATGTCGTTTTGTAGGCTTCTGATTTATTCCACTTTTCAAATGTCAATGTGATTATCCTAAATGATCCTTTAAACACTTCAGACTTACTACTGGCTTTTTTTAAATATAAAACCCTAAGAAGTTATTTTTGTATATTTTGTAATGATCTAATCATTGTATGAACTGTTCCCTGCTAAGAGCAGCCTTCACCTACCCCCTTTTTGAAACAGTTTTCTGTTTCAAATATGAAACATTACCTTCTGTAATCCACTAACACCCAGTTTGAGTATTAGTTTCAGAACTATAAACTATGGCGTAGTTTTAATCTTTCCACTACTGTTATTCAACCCAGGTTTTGCAAACAAATAGCCAAATACAACCCAAGCTCTCCTATAATTTAGCAAAGAGTTAACATTAAATAAATTTCATCCTTTGTATCAAACCAGACCCACCAAATGAGCTCCTTCAAGGCAAAGACAATCATTTAGTATTATTTTAGAAAACATTAGTGAACTTCATCCAAATCAGGTCTCAGGTACAGGTTTCTCTTGAATGAGACTTCCTGACCTGTATAAACGGAAAGTTAAAAATCAATATTTTGCTCAGGGGTGTGGAGCATTAGAGGTAATAAAACAATTTTCATCTCAGAGCAGTTGGAGAAGGGCGAATCATCTAGCCCTCCCACATCAGTACTTCTGTGTCATGTTGTGTCACCTGTCTTAAAATGAGTCTATGTGAGTGATTATTATCAAAGCCAACTGCAGTTTTGATCACGACACCAAGGCGCTTAGATGACCATCACAGACCAAATGTGGGGTTGACACCTCCGTCAGGCTGCAGTTGATGTTAGTGACCTTAGACAGATTGACCACCAGCTCTTCAGTTTGTCTCCCTCTGTCTGGAGACCAGTTCAGCTTTGTGCAGCAGTTCATCTCAGCATACAGCAAGACTTGAGACTTGAGCAAGACTGCCCATCCTCCAACCATACTTGACTGGATATTCTCGCTAAACTCCAGGACCCCCTCTGGACAGTTAATTCAGTTCGCTGTTGGACTGTTAGATCTTTGAAAAGTCACGTTACTTGGCTGACAAGTTCTTTGTTGTTACGTCAGTGGTGCTTGACTGACAACGTCCTTGAACCATCTCATTGGTCAGTTTCACAGACCCAACTTCAGCGCCCACCTGAACACCTCTGGTTCTGATCCGGCACCCAGCACTATAGAGTCCTGATCAAAACTCAGATGGATGCTGTATGCATGTAAATGTTAACTTCTGTGTTTTGTGGGCCTAGCCAGACTCATCTTCCCAATCCACAGGTCTGTTCTCTCAGGCCGCTGAGAAGGAAAAATAAACAACCCAATTATTAAAATCTGATTCAACATTCATCTGTTATCCATATTAATCATCTGTTAGCAAGTTCTACTCTGGAACTGCAGCGTTTACCTTCAACGGAGTCCTTCCGGTGTCCTGGATTGTACAATAGATGTGTTAAACGCTCAATTACATAAGAGTGAAAACTTCCATTAAACACTGCACAATCTAAGTATTTACCCCTACTGCATAAGATATTCCCTTCAAAACAATGTCTTCCATCCTGTAGAATATGTGTTTTGACTCACCACCTGACAGTGAAGTCCACTCTCAGGTCCACATTATCCATTTAGACCTTGTAAAGGTTTAGGCAGCATGATAATATGTAATCACTTCTTGTTATATAACAAATCTGCAAATCATTTCATCTCATACTATGCTGGTTCACTGTATCACAAACAAAATACTTGTAATTCAAATCAATTAAGACTATGTATACCCTTCAAGATATCACAGAGTCCATTGTCACTGCACAAAAACGTCTACATGTACCTTTGTTCACAAAGTACAACTTCTTAAACTCACCATGTACACATCTCTGTTGTCCTTTTGCACTCCTAGGACCTGTGTGAAATCTCAAGTCATAAAGTTATAGTCATGTCATTTACCCTCTAGAATTGTTGTTGTCCAATAATTAACCTAGTTCCGGCAGCTCTTAGAAGGAAACAGCTCCTAAACGCTAAACATTTTCAATATGTGATAAACTCATGTGGACTGATTAATTTAACCCAAGTATTTCAATTTGAGTTTAGTTAAGACTGATTAATTTAATCCAAGTATTTCAACTCGAGTTTAGTTTCCTAATTTATTTGACCTAAGCAGTTCAATTTGAGTTTAGTTAAGAGTTTCTTTGACCAGAATAAAATTTTTCTTCGTTTTACGAGTGTCAAGGATTTTGGTTATTACTTATTTTTTATTCTGTAATTTTTTAGTTGAATGTAAAACCTGATTTTATTGTCAATTCCAAGAAGTAATTTTGGCTAATTTGTTTACAATGTGTCATCCAGAAATGTTTAAACTTAATTTGACCTGTTTATGATGTTTATTCGTTTTATTTTGTCCTGCTTCCTTTGGCTTTACCCTTTTCAGAAGTCACCACAACGAACCATTCCTCTTAGGCCTTCGTCAGACCTACGCCTCACTTCCTCCAAGACCACCCCTACTCCATTTCTCTTTCTATCCACACCCTGATAAACCAGTTTGAACCCATCACGACTGCTGTGAGCCTTGCTGCTCTTCCACCTGGTCTCTTTGACACCTCAACCATCTACTTTCCTTCTCTGCATCATGTCACCAGCTCTCTGTCAGCAGCTCTTCACCTTCGCCTGTATGTTCAATACGTTTGTTATATATTCACCTCTGTCCCTCGCCCGCTCAGTGAGTGACTGTCCATCTGTTTTGGCTGTCTGACATCTACCTCTTCCCACACAGTGAGATGTTCCAACCTTACCCCCAGCTGACTCACTCTGACTCCATCTCCTGGTTAATTACAGCTCGGACACGTGATGTCCCCTCTGGCCTTGAGATTCAAACCCTTGCTGCATATCAACTGTTCCCGAGGTCACTGCCTCCTTCCTCACCGTCAACTCTGATTGTACAGCTTATCCCCGTTTACGTCTGGCAACAGACAGCTGTGGTGTAATCAACTGCGTGCTCGTATTATCTAAATCCGCCGCCTCTCTCCTACTGGTTTTGTTTTAAACGATGCATTACCTTTCCCCTAGTTTAAACGATGTATGAAGTTCCTCTCCCAACGTTCAGTGACTGAAAATGGCGTTCTGATCTCCTCCTGCCACGATCACCCCTGTTGATGTACCACCTCCAAGCACCTCCTCCCTCTTTTAAGCTGTATTCAGCTTATTCAAACGTTTTTTTACTTCTACTGACGTATTTCTGTTAATTTCTGAACATCAAGCTCCTGTCAGCTAATGATTGGAAGATTCAGATACACCTGCTAACATCACAGATACCATTTAGCTGTTTCATGCCAATAACAGCTAATTCCACCTTTATTTTAAAATAATCCAACTTTTACAGCCTAATTCAGGAACACCAAGCCCTACCCCCTTACTTTTGGTATTTTAAGTTTATTTCTGCTTGTTTTAGCTATTGGTCTGCTGGTCTTTTAGTTAATTGCCTCTTTTCTTTTTGATTCTTCCCATAAATTGTGCATTTTGCCTCTGATATTGATCCTGTAGATTTTCCACAGGCTTCACATGTTCCACATTTATGAGTTCCACACCTGATAACAACATTCACACACGCAGGCATTCAAATATTTTATTTTCATGCAGTTCTGGCCGCAGTTGTAATAAAACAAATACAAGTCTGTGGTATGAGTCCAGACTTGTCCTTGCCTTATACAACAGCGCCCCCTTGCTGTCAGGATATGGAAGCTCCACTCACCCACAGACACACACACAAAAAAAACGAGAAAAGTAACCCGTCGCTTCGGCCCCACACACAGCTCACTCCCCCCTTTTTCCTTCTCTCCATTGTTACGTCTCCCTCAACGCCTCCGGCCTTGAAGCCGTTACACAACATAGAAAACACGGCGCAAACAAAAGGTATAACAACGTCCTAAAACTAATGCGATCCCTGATCACATGAAATTTGGCAAATCTACCTAAAGTCCATGCACATTTCCCTTTAAAGCTAACTAGTAATAAAGTACAGTTTATGATGCAGTCTACACATCAAAAGGAGTACCCTTGCCTTAGCCCCGCCCACATGGGCGGACCTTAATTTCGTCAAATTAAGGGTTTGATGGCCAGCTCCGCTGAGAACAAAGGGAAAGTGTCGGTCACCCACGTGACCTCCGGCAGGCCATCTCGCCTTCTTCCGGCCACAAGTAAAACTTGTGAAACTAACTAAAAAAACTACCTAACCATCAAAGAAAGCGTTCGGCGCTTAAACTGTCTGAATATCGTAACCCACCTCGTCAGAATTAACACGAATCACCGGAAGTTAGCTTAAATAAAACCATCTTCATTTCCGGAGATGGCTGCATGCACACCAACAGAGGAATTTGAATTTAGTTTTAATTTGGTTTACGTCCGAATAGCCAGTACTCCGGACCATTAAGGTCCAAACAGTTAACCAGCTTACCTGAACTTAATGGGCCCAGTTCCTCTTTGCGTGTGCACCGCAAGCCACCTCAATCCAATTCAGTCTAGGTCGCGCCTCGCTGCACGTCGGGTCACCATTCTGTCGTGGCTGGCTACCACGTCGTGTTCAAAACAGCTGAGACGTCGCCCTCAGTATAAAATATTTATTTGACAAAACATGGGTTACAGATATTCAGAGACAAACAATTACATTATTAAAATATATGCATATATTTTGGAGCATTAAAGAACGAACCGTCTCAGTGTGCGCCTCCCGGAAATGCTCGGTGGGCGTGTGTCATTTCCGGCCTTTTATCACAGTTTGAGAAGGCTAGCTTTCTGATTGGTTTAGCTTCTGTTGCTAGGGTTACGACTCTAGCCCGCCACCTCAAGGACGTTAATATCTGCATTTCAGATAAGAAGTTCTGCCTCACTGAAATCGTTCGTTTTAGCTGTTTGTTTAACGTGATTATACCTTAGTGATACCAAATGATTTGAGTTAAAGTTGTTTATTTCTAGGAATAATTAATAACTATTAATTGTTATCTAACTCATGTTTGCATGTTCTTACTTGATCCTTTTTATACTTTTGCTGTTGTAGCTTACTGTGACAATTAACCCTGTGTCCTATCAGCTAAACCGACCCTGTATTCAACAATGATTAAATGTTAATGGTTATTATTAAGAGAGATCCTGAGGGATCTTATTTAGTCAAACTATATTGTCTAAATTAAAGAAATGTGTTCTAGCTTTATTTATGTTAATCAGTCTGCTATCTGGCATGATTTGATTGCTTGTAAAATATCAAATGTGAACTTGTAAAATTATCCTTGGCTAATATGAGATTATATTTAAAGGTCAACTAGTTAGAATTAGCAAACATTTTCTATAAATATAGTGCAACCCTGGAAGAAAGACACACACACACTTTGTATAACATGACATTTGAATGCTTGATAGGAAATATAAAAAGGTATAAAAATATGAAATCCAACATTATCTAGTGTAGTTTTTTTAATAGGATAGAAAGAAAGAAAAGACAAAGTAAGACTCCAAAATATAAGAAATATACACAAAGAGAGCACACGGCAAAACACCCGGCCGCTGTCTGTTCACCTGCAAAGAACATGACAAAACACAGCAACAAAATACATACGTATAAAGAACTTAAAATATTTATGGCTTTGCAGTAAGTTTCCATAAATATATATACCCATACCTACGCCTATATACATACATACATACACATGAATATACATGAATATACATATCTACATATCTACATATAAAGCCTACATTAGCATCCCTGCTTCTATTTGTGTGTGGTTGTGAGCATGCATAAGTGTATAAGTCTTCTCTAATAGAACATTTAATAGTAACTGTGAAGCAGCAGAGACCCGACCCCCAAGACCAGAGGCAGACGAAAAAGGGGGGACCAGAGCCCAAGACCCCAGGAGGGACCCCGACCGCGGAGCCCCCAGAGCCACCCACACAGGACAAACCACTCACCCACCCCCCAGAACGGACCACAGGGGAGAACCGGAAGATCCCCACCAGCGAACACATACAGTGACCCCCCGGGGCCAACAGCGACAAACTCATAGGCCTCCATCGGAACCCGCAGCACCGATGTAGGTCCAGGTCCGGGCACCGAGGCCCGGGCACCGAGGACTCAGACCACCCAGGCCAAGGCCCGACAGGGCCAGAGGACCCGAGCCCTACCAGGCAGACACCAGGCCAAGCCGACACAAGCCCAAGCGCCCAGCCCCCGACACCAAGGGCCCCAAGCGCGCCGGCAGGCAAGGGCACACCCCACCAAGGGGCCGCGCGATAGGGGCGCGATGCCAAGCACCCCCAGTTGTATCAAAGAGGGGGCAGTCCGAGTCTCGACCTAACAAATACCCATTCATACACAGACACAATCACACAATCCCAACCTCAGTCTCACATTCACTCACTCAAAGACATACAATAACGATACTTTTCATTCTTATTCCTGATACGCACTCTATACCCCCCAGGTCCAAGACATGTACCTGCCCTCTACAGGGGGCAGCCCATGCCCAAACCCAGGAGGTAAACCCATTCATTCTCGAGCAGAGAAGAGCCAATACCCCAGACCCGGCCCAGGCCATGCCCCGCCGACAGGACACCCCCCCACCATGAAGAGGACACGCCACCGACCACCCCCACACACCGCCAACAACCAAGCACGCGCCCCCAGCCGACCGCCCGCCAGGCCCCGGCAGCCACCCCGGCCAGCGGGCCAACCATGGCACCAAAGAGCCAAGCTCAGGGGGTCCAAACAACCCCAGGGAGTGCACATCGCCAGCACCGCCCACGGCAACCCCCTAGACCCTGAACCCCCACATAGTCCTGGTCAACACCCGACGGCCTGCCCTTCTCCCGGACCCCACCCCCGGAATGGCAGTCAGGGAACTAGGGGGGTAGGAAAAAATAATAAAATTAAAAAAAAAAAAAAAATTAAGACCCCGACACATACACCCCCGCCCCTAGATGTGCTGTTGATGTGTGCTGTTGTATAGTGCCATTAAAAAGGAAAGAAAAAGGAGCAAAGGCTGGCATGATGCCAGTTTCCCCTCCACCCAACTCTATCCAAACCCTAGTGTCTAAATGCAACCATTGTTCGTGAGCACAGGCACAGGGGGTGAGAGTAAGGTCATCCCACCACCCATAGCCATGTGCCCACCACAAGTTCCTATATGTGAATGTCATGAGGATGTTATGAATGAATGTCTAAGGTGTACAATAAAATTGAGTCCCAGGTGGCTATGGTCAACAAAGATGTAAAATTGTTGCAGCACACCCGAGCCCAAACAATCCTAAATGTATGGAATTGAAATGAAGAGGGTGGAGGTGCATGGTGAGGGATGGGGAGAAATAACTGTGAGAGCAAGTGCTCCCACAGGGAGTCAGCTCCCCCACTGACCCAACAGCCCCCACCCCCCCACCCCCAGCTCCCCAAGGTCCACCCAGGGATAGAGGCCAAGACATCTCTCCATCTGGACCGACCGCCAGGCCCGCCGAGCTCCAGACCAGAGAGGGACAGAGCCCCGAGGGCCGCCAGAAGCAGTACCAGCAGCCTACACACCCGAGGGCCGCCAGGACCCCCACAAACCGCAGTCAGCCCGCTACCAGATGAAGCCAAACCCCACCAGGACGACCCGGCCAAGAGCGCCCGCCCAATTGCCGACAGTGCCAGGAAGCACCGGGAGCGAGCATCTCTAACTCTGGAAAGTATCAAAAGAGACTTTCATCTGAAAAACATCTCCAAACTCCATCCATTACTCTCCTTTTCCGATGCTGAAAAACTTGTCCATGCTTTTGTTTCCTCAAGACTGGATTACTACAATGCACTTTTTTATGGAATTCCATCCAAGCACATTCAAAAACTTCAATATGTACAGAACAGTGCAGCCAGGATTCTGATGAAACAAAGGAAACATGATCACATCCCCCCAATCCTTAAATCTCTGCAGTGGCTTCCCATTTCGCTCCGTATTGAATACAATTTTCTAAGGTTTCCTTACCCACCCACCAATCCATTCACGGCAATGCTCCACACTATCTTAAAGAACTGCTCACTGCTCAGACATCATCACGATCCCTCCGCTCCACAAATTCCTACAAGCTCCACCCTCCCCAGACAAAACTGTGCACCATGGGTGACAGGGCCTTTTGCTCTGCTGCTCCTCGTCTGTGGAATAACCTCCCTAACCATCTAAGGATACCCCAAATTACAGAAAGTTTTAAGAAAGGACTGAAGACCTTTTTATTTAAAATATTTTATAGTGTTTAAAAGTATTTTAATCCTACAGATTTTTATTTATTTATTTTATTTAGTTTTTTAGCATTTAAAATTTTTTAGTCCTTTTTTAGTCCACATTTTATTCTCTTTAAATATTTTATATTGTAGCACTTTGAGATTGTAAAATGTAAAGTGCATTACAAATTGAATAAATTATTATCATTATTATTGTTGTTGTTGTTGTTGTTGTTGTTGTTGTTGTTGTTGTTGTTGTTGTTGTTGTTGTTGTTGTTATTATTAAGGCAGTGGTATTCAACTAAAACTCACTGAGATCTAGTTACTAAAATTTCCTCTTAGTAAAAGGTCAGAATGAAAGTCCAACTTTTATCTTTTATGGTCTTGCCTACCCGTTGTTTGCTTTTCCTATAAGCAAGGGTAACCACTGGAAATAGGGATAAACACCTTGCTTGCAGCCTCTCCTCCAAGGGGTCCGGAAGCTAACCTCAGCGCCGTGGTATTACCTGCAGCTGTCTAAAGTAGCCTCATTAAGGCTGCGACGAGGTGATTCATCCAGAAAATTAACGACCTTCTAGCCGTGAGTCACACCCTGATCTCACTCTTTCCCTCGAACCTTCCAAGCAGCAGGGTTGGGTCGTCTGGTCCAGAGAAACTCACGTTATGGCCGCTCACCTCTTAATTTAGCGTTGCAATTGTTATCTGTTCTGGTAATCTTTAGGGCCCTGGAAAACGGGCTCAAGGGTGTTGTCACTCACTGGCTAGGGAACCTTTTAAAACCTCCTATTTATGTGATGTTAAAGTGGAACCAAGCTTTACCATGTGTTTGTTCGATAAGGATGAAATAATAGTCCAGATTTATACGTTTTGCTTTGCTTTAATCAATAATTTTTGCAGGGATACAGCATCAGGCACAATTTTATAATGATTAAATTTCATGATTACATAGGATACACTTTCTTCACTAAGTAAGGCGGTGAATTCTTCCTGATGACTTCTGATCCCCAAGAGCCCTTGGGTATTTTGTGAACACTACCTCCACTCAGACCTTTCACACTTCAAGCCAAAAGATGTTCTCTCTCAACTCTCTCATGAACCAGAAACACTTCCGAGCAAAACTCACTAGTACCCAGTTTAATACTCTTAAATTTATCCTGTATGCTATGTTTCTAATCTGATGAATTAATTTATTTAGAGCAGATGAACGGGGGAATCCGCTTACCATGATTCTGAGGTGACCCTCAGAGAATCTCTGTGATGATAAGAGGCATATTTCCAGTCTCCCAGGTGGGGAGTACAGGCCAACCCCAAAGCAAACGCAACTATCCCAAATTGAAAAAATCAGAGCTTTGGACGAGCCCAGGTCAAGCTTTTAGAAGTATGAAACCTCTCCAGTCTGTTGTTACAAGTAAAGATTTAAATCCAATCCCGTTTCAGCGAGAAGAGAAGTAAATTCCAGCCTTGTCTCAAACTGGTGAAATCCAACTCCTTTTGGGCTTCTCTGATCCTCCGAGCTGCTTTCTGCTTGTATTTCCTTCTTCTCGACTCTTCGACTCAGCTTTGACCAAGTTTCATCAGTTTGATCTCTATTTAAAGACCCCTTTATCCTCCTCCTCCTAAGGAGGGGGTTTAGAGGTTCTTTCTTGGAAAATTACATCATCTTTTTTCCAGTATGTGGCTGTTGTTTTGTACCTCAACGGGTTCTAACCGGCTTTTGAGGTACTTTCCAGAACTTGTTTTTGCTCTATTTTGGGTACTTTCCAGAACTTGCTTTTCACATATGTTTCCTGTTTTTGCTCAGAAGTGCGTCACCACGAGATGAGTCGAGATGAACTCCATGACCTCTTGTTTTGTTACCATAATGTTTTTCAATCGTACATGCTTCTTTCTAATAGTTCAAAATAACTCCTGCAAAGCTTTACAAGGGTTATACATTGACCATCATTCTCAGTTTGTATTTCATGCATTCATAGCTGGCTTCTGTTCTTTTATGTTTCTCGGATCTGCTCCTTTCACTTCAACACTTTTCAATGACAAGTAAATCACACAATTATACAATGGATTACACAATTCTTATAAATCAATAGTTGATTACTTGTTGATTATTAGTAAAACACTTTTGATTACACATTTTTATATTTAGCTTGATTTAAAGCAGAAGTTCAGTTCTTTTGCTTTCAGCTGTGGAGGAGAATGGATCGGCCTTCACCTTCATTGAAGCTGGCTGTCCGTTATTCCATCATTCGGACACCAGGTTTATCAACACCGTATTCACATTTTCACTGTTAACAAACCACACCTTATAGTAAACAACTAACTCTTTTACCATATTTTAAAGTAGTCCCAAACAAATTAATTTAAGGCCTTTATTTCAGATTAAAACAGAAAGCTCAGAATAAAATACATCTTAAATGTGCAAACGGAGCCTAATAAGCCTTTTTTCTCTCTTAAATTGAAGGCTTACACTTAAAGTAAAAAAATTAACATCTTTAGAAAACAGAAAACAATAAAAAAGTGGCTTTTAGTATAAAAAAGTGTAAACAGAGTAAGTAAACATTTTTCTTTTATTGTTTTGCTTAAATATGCACCAGCCTATAACAATATAAGTTTTCAAGTTAAACACATCAGCATCTTCAGAAAACAATGAATAAAAATGGTTCTTTTAGGAAAAAACTGAAAACAGAGCTTTTAACACCACCTTTTCTCTTTTGATTATTCTTTACTTTACTTTTCTTAATGAGAGAAATGGACATGGGATTGTCCTGCCAGTAATTTAAATCGTGGTTGCAATGGAGTCAGTGCCATTGTTATGTAGGAAGATGACCATCGTCAGTAACATCTGATTAATCGATGGCCAAAGAAGTACATGGTGCACTCTGAACAGCTGCCTCCAGCTGTGCCAGCACATCATCTGCCAATACTGTATTTCTGATTTTTTGCTTGCTGTTGAAGCTGACATTGAGATTTGTTGATTTTATTCAAACATATTGACTTTTCTTTTCTATCTAATAACATCCCAGCAACAGTATTTAAGCACTCCTCCAGGACTGTCCTGTCACTAAATGTTTTTTTATGTTGCCCCAAAATCCACGATACATTGAATTGAATTCAATTCAATTCAGTTTATTTATATAGCGCCAAATCACAACAAAGTTGTCTCAGGGCACTTTACAGAAACATTCACATACATAAAAGCCAATTAGTAAAGTTCTCTATCTAAGGAATCCAGCAGACAAGTTGAATCTTGGCTTCGGTGCAGTCTCCCATCCTGAGCAAGCACAGAGACAACAGTGGAAAGGAAAAACCCTTTTTAAAAGGAAGAAACCTCCAGCAGAACCAGGCTCAGGACAAGCGGCCATTTGCTTTGACCGGCTGGTTGAGAGGACAGGAAGGAGAGACAGACGAACACAGAATGGTAGGTCCAAGTATAAGTCCAGGTGTATCTGAAAGACAAAAAATACACGTTAAGGATAGAAAAAATAATTACAAATACAAAACAGGTTGAACAGAGTAAGTAAAGACAATAGCAGAGTGAAAATTTTGGTCAGTTTGTCCTCCAGCAGTCTAAGCCTATAGCAGCATAACTAAGGGACAGCTCAGGAAACCCAAGCCAACCCTAACTATAGGATTTAGCAAAAAGGAAAGTCTTAAGCCTAGTTTTAAAACTGGATAATGTGTCAGCCTCACGGACAGAGATTGGAAGTTGGTTCCACAAGAGAGGAGCCTGATAACTGAAAGATCTGCCTCCTATTCTGTTTTTGTAAATTCTATGAACCACAAGTAAACCTGCAGTCTGAGAGCAAAGTGCTCTGTTAGGAAAATATGGAACAATAAGATCTGTAATATAAGATGGAGCCAGGTTATTGAGAGCTTTGTAGGTTAGAAGTAAGATTTTGAATTATATTCTGGATTCGACAGGGAGTCAATGGAGAGAAGCTAAAACTAGAGAAATATGATCTCTCCTAGTAACTCCAGTTAAGACTCTAACAGCAGCATTTTGGATCAACTGAAGATGTTTTAAAGAAGTATTTGGACATCCAGATAATAAACCATTGCAGTAGTCCAGTCTAGAAGCGACAAATGCACAGACCAGTTTTTCTGCATCATTTTTAGATAAGATGTTTCTAATTTTAGCGATATTACGCAGGTGGAAGAAGGCAGTTCTAGTAACACTTTTAATGTGAGGGATAAAAGACGTGTCCTGATCAAAAATAACACCAAGATTTTTAACATTAGAGCTGGAGGACAGATTAATGCCATCTAAGGAGGGAGAAAGACTGAAAAATTAATTCCTAAGGTGCTCAGGTCCAAAAACCAAAACCTCAGTCTTGTCTGTGTTCAACAGGAGAAAGTTAAGGGTCATCCAGGCTTTTTTTGTCTTTAAGACATGCTTGTAGTCTAAGTAGCTGATTGGATTCATTGGGTTTAATGGACAAATATAATTGTGTGTCATCTGCATAACAATGAAAATTTATCCCATGCTGTTTAATAACTTTACCTAATGGAAGCATATATAAAGTAAAGAGTATTGGCCCAAGCACTGAGCCCTGAGGAACTCCATGACTAACTTTGTTGTATGAAGAAGATTTATTATTTACATTTACAAACTGAAATCTATCAGATAGAAACGATTTAAACCATTTTAGAGCAGTTTCTGTAATCCCAATATCATATTCAAGCCTCTGTAGTAAAATATTGTGATCAACTGTATCAAATGCAGCACTGAGGTCTAACAGGACCAGTATAGACACAATTCCATTGTCTGAGGCCATGAGAATATCATTAGTGACTTTTACTAGTGCTGTTTCTGTGCTATTATGAGCTCTAAACCCTGACTGAAACTCTTCTAACAGATTATTTCTTTGTAGATGTTCACGCAACTGACCTGCAACTATTTTCTCTAGAATTTTTTTAGATGAAAGTTAGATTAGATATAGGTCTATAGTTGGCCAGAATTTCTGAATCAAGATCAGACTTCTTAAATAAAGGTTTAATTACATCTACCTTAAAGCACCGTGGTACTGTACATAACCATCCATTAAAGACAAATTAAGTAGATCCAAAATGTGGACACTAATTAGGGGAAATACCTCTTTAAACAGGCTGGTTGGGATGGGATCTAGCAGACATGTGGATGGTTTGGATGAGGTTATTATTTTTGACAATTCAGAGAGCTCAACGGGACAAAAACTGTCCAAACATAAATCAGGCTCTAGTGAAATTTTTAAAGTTGCCTCATTTGACGGGACTAGAGATAGTAGAAGGAAAGATGGTTTGAATTTTCTCTCTAATTGAAATAATTTTATTTATAAAGAATCTCATGAAGTCATCACTACTTATAGTTGTAGGGATGCATGGTTCAACAGAAATGGGACTTTTAATTAGTCTAGCAATAGTACTAAACAGAAACATAGGGTTATTTTTATTCTCCTCTATTAAAGATGAGTAATATAAAGTTCTAGCTTTACGGAGAGCTTTTTTATATGTTAACAGACTATCTTTCCAAGTTAAATAAAATTCTTCAACATTAGTAGAGCGCCATTTTCTCTCCTGGTTTCTAGATGCCTGGTTTAAAGTAAGTAACTCAGAATTGAACCAAGGAGCCAGTTTCCTCTGATTGATTACTTTCTTTTTCAGTGGAGCAATTTTATCAAGTGAGCTTTGCATTGAAGTTGTAAGATGATCAACTAGATGATCTGAGTCACTGTTCTCTGATGCATTACTCTGCAAGACAGAGGAAAACATTGATGTAAGAGATTGTTTAAATTTGGTTACAGCCTTTTCTGATAAGCACCTGCTGAGATTAAATTTACTCTCAGTGACTGTGTAGTCATTTAATGTAAACTCAAAAGTTATTAAAAAATGGTCAGACAGAATAGGATTTTGAGAAACTATTACCAAGTCCTTAATCTCTATACCATAGGTCAGAACTAAATCAAGAGTGTGATGATAAGAATGAGTAGATGTGCGGACGTTTTGGGTAAAACCAAATGAGTCTATTAAATTATTAAAATTATTAAAGGCTATGCTTAAGCTATCACTCTCAACATCCACATGAATATTGAAATCACCCATTATGATGATTTTATCAGTATTTAATAATAAGTCAGTTAAGAATTCTGAGAATTCTGACAAATACTGAGAGTAAGCGCCTGGTGGACAATATATAACAACTAGTAAAAGTGGCTTTTCTGATTTCCATTTTGGATGAGAAAGACTGAGGGACAGCGATTCAAAAGAATCATAACTAATAACTGGTTTGGCATTAATCAATAATCCTGACTGAAAAATAGAAGCTACTCCTCCACCTCGGCCAGTTGTTCTAGGAACATGAAAATTTAAATAATTAACAGGAGTGGATTCATTTATACTAACAAAATCCTCCTGTTGTAGCCAAGTTTCTGTTAGACAGATTAAATCAATATGATGATCAGTTATCAGATCATTAACTAACATGGATTTAGAGGAAAGAGATCTGATGTTCAGTTATCCACATTTAATGATTTTGCTCTGGTAAAGTAACTGTGTTTATTTTAATCAGATTTTTATGGTTTATATTTTTAGAGCTGATTTTTTGTTTATTCAATTTGAGCCGTGGGCGAGTTGACACTGTTTCAATGGGGGTGTGGGTGGGTAACAGAGAAGCAGCAGGTGTGGAGGACTACAACTCTGCTTCCTGGACTGGACCCTGGGTTGTCAATAATTTGGGAGACAAACAAAATCAGCCATATTTCTAGAAAGAAGAGCGTCTCCATCCAAAGTGGGATGGATGCCATCTCGCTGCATCAGACCAGGTTTTCCCCAGAAAGAACTCCAGTTATCTATGTAGCCCACGTCGTTGTCAGAACACCACCTGGACACCCAGCGGTTAAATGACGACATACGGCTAAACATGTCATCGCTGGTCAGGTTGGGGAGGGGGCCAGAGAAAACTACGGAGTCCGACATGGTTGTTTTTTTTTTTTTTTTTTTTTAGCTCAGTTTAAGTGTAGAAACATTGTGAAGTGTTTCAATGAACTTATCATCATAGCTCAATTTTTATTTTTTTTTAAAGAAAGAGAAGAAAGACGAATAAATAAATACTAAAAGAGAAATAGATAAGACGAGAGACCACCACGACAAAACAACATGCACAGCACAATGCCACCCACAATATCACCACAAAACATTCGACATGGCACAAGGAATCATCTAGCTTCCACCACTACCCAACCTAGCGTGCATCTGTCAAAACACCTGAATCCAAACACCCGCGCAAGCACGCCCGCCACCACCAGATTTCTCCAAAAGAATGCCCAATAGTGGACGCGGGGGCCCACAGACCCGCCCCCACAGGACACAATGGCAATATAGGGAGGACCGGAGCCACAGACACACAGCGGCCCACAGGCCCGGAGCCCCAAGAGTCTCCCAACAGGGAGAACCGCACCCCCCCCAGAGAGGAGCAGAGGAAAGAACCGGGTGACCCCAGCCACCACAATGCAGAGCCTCCAGGAAGCTGCAGCGACGAGCCCACAGGTGACCCATGCCCCCCCCCAGGTAGATCCGGCCATGGACACCGAGCCCCAAGCCCCGAGGCCATACCACCCCCCAGCAGAGCCCCGACAAAGCCAGGGCACCCAGGCCCCGCCAGGCAGCAACCAGGGCGGACCGACGTGCACCCCACCACCCAGCCCAGACACAGAGAGCCATCAATGCACCGGCGGCAAGGGGGTCCCCCGCCAAAGGGGGGCACGACCGGGGGGAGTGGGCCCCACACCAAACGTGGGGCCCAAATTAATCCAAGAGAGGGGGGACCACCAAAAACCCAACCTGAGCAACCAACAGGCACACACAGATAGCCCGACAGAATCTCTGTCGGGCCGACCGCATGCACCATCTACCTGACAGCGACCACATGCCGGCCCCATCCCAAGGGGCAGAGCAGCAGGGAGCCGCAGCTGAGGAGGGCCGGCTCTCACATCAAGAGCTCCACACCATAGGCCCGGAGACGTCCCAGCACGCCACCCATGCACCCCCCCACACATACAGCACCCCCACCGCAAATGCCACACAGGAAGACCAGCCAGTGCCCTGATGAGGCGAAGCCACGCCCCCAACCACCGCCCTACACCACCAATGACCACACGTACACTACCATAGCCGACCCCCCGCCGAAAGCCGGCAGCCACCCCGGTCAAAGTGCCGGCCATCGCAACCAGGAACCTAGATTAAAAGAATCGGAACAGCCCAGGAGGAACCGAAGCACCGGCCCCATCACTGACCGCCCCCAAGGCCCAAAGCCCA
>NC_056498.1:94520511-94521082 GCF_014905685.2 Nematolebias whitei
CCCCCCCCCCCCCATCCCCGACCCCTAGTGTCACACGGAGAAAGGAGGTGTTTGTGAAAGGGGAAAAAAATAAAAAATAAAATAAATAAATAAATCTATATATGCATAAGTAAATTATGAACAGACCCACTTCCTCCTCCTCCCACTCGAATATGGTGTTGATGCATGTTGTTATACAGTGCGTTTAAAATGGGGGGATGAGGTGGCGACCGGCACAGACCCACCTCTTGCCCAGAGAGCAGGCGGCGCCCGTTCACCCCTCATCTCCGCCCAGAAACCTAAATGTCTACATGCTACATATGAGAGTGGGCACAGGTCCGGGGAGGTGGAAAGGGTAGTACATCCCACCACCTAAGTGCGATCATGTGCCCACTCCAGATCCTATATATGCATGTGTCGTGAGAGTGTTATAAGTGAGTGTCTAGGTTGTATATTAAAATTAGGGCCCAGGACCCCACCAGCCACGGAGATGGATGATTCTCCCCGTAGCTCAGTAGTGCACCTGAACCCCAAAACCCTGTTTGAGTGGTGGTGTGGTGGAGTGGGCGGAGGAGGACGTCGGGATGGGGAG
>NC_056498.1:94531082-94536855 GCF_014905685.2 Nematolebias whitei
CATTGTTGGACCGAACCTGGCCCATCCGTGGACCTGACCTGGCCCACCGGTCATACGTTGAACAGCCCTGCTTTAAACCAAGCTGTTGTTCCTTTTAATAAAGCCATGGAGTGATGTCCCGTTCCCTGAACAGCTGACCGTTAACATAAAGTTTATCTACTGCCACCGTAGCTCTGGCGCCTTCAGACATGAATTTTTTCCTGATTGGAAATAAAACTCGCCTCCGATCGAGTATTTCTTTAGGAAACTGATCATTAACGCTGAAATCTTTTCCACGCAGCTCTCTGCCCTGACTTCTCACCTGCTCTTTCTGTTTATAATGCTCAAATTTAGCTATAATTGGCCGAGGTCGCTTGTTATCGGGCCTCTTACCTCCGAGCCGGTGGAGTCCGACATGGTTTTAGCAAAGTCACACACTGAAGCAACGTTAATTTTAGTGACCTCCGATTGACATAAACGGATGTCATTACCGCCGACGTGAATAACAATCTTACTGTATTTAGCCTTAGCCTTAGTCAGCAGTTTCAAATAAGATTCTATGTCGACCGCTCTGGACCCCGGAATGCATTTGACTATGGCCGCTGGAGTCCCTAAAGCCACGTTTCGGATTATGGAGCTGCCAATAACCAGGGTCTGCTTCTCAGCGGGTGTGTCACTGAGCAAGGAAAATCGATTAGAAATGTGAAGCCTTATCTGTAAACATCACCTTGAATGGAGGCCAGGTTTTAACTGTAGTCTGCTGCTACCGCCCCCCCACAGCTTCACCTGAAGCATTAAATGCCATTAAGGAATTCCTTGGTAATTTAAAATTCACAGAGGTCTTTTTGGCAGGAGATCTCAACATTGATTGGTGTAAGTCGACCCCCCTCTGTGACAAATTCAAGGAATGTTGCTTGTCTTTTAATTTAACCCAACTGATCGACTCCCCCACCAGATTAAATAAAAGCCATCCTGACAATTCCTCCATCTTAGACCTGTTTCTAACTAATATGCCTCACAAATTCCCTGGTACAGGTGTATTCGCTGATCTTTTGAGTGATCATTGTGTGACAGCGGCTTTAAGAAATAGTAAACTTCCACCTTCTAAGCCCAGATTAATTAAAAAAAGGGATCTGAAACATTTCTGTGAACAGTCATTCCTCTGGGATCTGTCTCACTTTGACTGGCATCGTATTCTGTTAACTGATGACGTGAACTCTGCTTGGAACTATTTCCATAATAACTTCATTTATTTCCTGAACTTACATGCTCCTTTTCGTCAGTTCAGAATAAAGGGACGAGACAGCCCCTGGTTTACTCCAGAGCTAGCTGACCTCCTGCACAGGAGAGATCATCTTTGGGCCGCAGCGAGAAAATCTGACTCAGACACTGATTGGTTGAGTTTTCGACAGATGAGGAATAAATGTACAACTGCTGTCAAAGCAGCAAAACGAAACTATTTCTTATCTCAGACTTCCAAAAATCTAAATGACCCTAACAGATTCTGGAAAACAATTAAATCTCTCTCAGGCACCCCCCAATCATCTGACCTCCCATCACAACTTCTCGTTAACTCTGCTCCTGTGTCAAATAAGCACGAGATCCTGAACTGTCTCAACAAACATTTTGTTGCTTCTGGTTCTTTATTTGACACAGTAACTAATGGAAAATCAGCCACTTCACTTAATAACCAAACTTCTACAAATCAAATCCCTCCTACAAGTCAATCCTCAGTTAATCACACCTTCTCTTTTTCTCCATTCTCAGTCAGTGAGGTCAATAAACTGTTAAAAGATCTTGATCCTAAAAAATCTGCAGGTCCAGATGAACTTCCACCTTATTTCTTAAGGCTGGCTGCTCATATCATCACAGTCCCTGTGACCCACATCTTCAATCTCTCCATAAGACAAAACTCCATCCCAGACACTTGGAAAACAGCCTTTGTTCTTCCTTTGCTGAAGGGAGGTGACCCCACCTCACTGAACAACTATCGACCAATCTCTAAACTCTGCATTTTAGCCAAGGTTCTAGAAAAACTGATAAACTCTCAAATCAAAAATTACCTGGACTCATTTAACATCTTACCTCCACATCAATCTGGTTTCAGGAAACAACACAGCACAATCACTGCTTCACTGAAGGTTCTTAATGACGTTGTTGAAGCACTGGATGCTAAGGATTATTGTGCTGCACTTTTCTTAGACCTGTCTAAAGCTTTTGACACTGTGGATCATAACATCTTGTGTCATAAACTCTCAGAAATCGGTTTCTCAGATCACACCATTGGTTGGTTCTCTAACTATCTTTCAGACCGGAGGCAATGTGTTCAACATAATGGTACTTCCTCCAGTTATTTAACAGTCAACAATGGTGTACCACAAGGCTCAGTCTTAGGACCCACCCTCTTTACAATCTACATACATAATGTAGGTAAAAACATCCCTAATGCATCCATACATTTCTATGCTGATGACACAGTTGTTTATTGTCGAGCTAAAACAGTTGCTAAGGCTTTCCAGCTTCTGAAATCTGCATTTAACTACATCCAGACTGATTTGTTTCACCTCAAACTTGTCCTAAATGCCGAAAAAAACCAAAGGGATGCTTTTTTCAAATAGGAAGTTGGTCCCAGCAGTTCTTCCTCCGATTTTATCCTCAAATGGTGTCCCCATTGAGTTTGTTGATTCCTATAAATATTTGGGTATCTTGGTCGATTCACATCTTTCTTTTAAGCTCCATGTGGAAAACTTGGTAAAGAAACTGAAAATTAAACTGGGTTTCTTTTTCAGAAACAGATCCTGTCTAACCCTGAATGCTAGAAAACGCCTTGTATCTGTGACTTTCCTTCCCTCAATTGATTTTGGTGATATTATTTACATGAACGCTCCTACAAGAACCCTGCAGATGTTGGATGCTGTCTATCATGGTGCACTAAGATTCATAACTGGCTGTGATTATCGTACCCACCACTGCACCCTGTATTCATTGGTTAACTGGACATCATTAACTTCACGCAGACTCTCTCACTGGTACATTTTCATCTTTAAATCACTTCTTGGTCTGCTGCCTTCATACATCTCCTCCTACATGTCTCTGCGTGAGTGCAGCTACGGAGTGCGCTCTCAGGACATTATTACCTGCAGTGTTCCCTCAGTGAGGACTGAACTAGGCAAAAGGGCCTTCTCCTACTCCGCTCCTGTTTCCTGGAATATCTTACAAAAAGATTTGAAGCTCTCGACCTTGACCTCTCTAAGTGGCTTTAAGAATCTGTTGGACTCCTGGCAGGGACCAATGCAGACATGTTCCTGTTTTTAGTTTTATACATTTGTCTCGGAATCTAGCAGTTTTTTTTTTTTTTTTTTTTTTTTTGGTTTTGTTACCTTTTTCCTTTTAGCCATCCTATTTGTTAAAAAAAACAAAAAAAAACAAAACAAACTGTAGTATGAGTTTTTATAACTGCTTATTGTTGTTGCTGTTGTCCATTGTTGTCATCTTTCTTTGTTGAAATCAGGTCTCTCTTGTAAATGAGTCCTCGAGGCTCAATGGGATTTACCTGTATAAATAAAGGTTGATTGATTGATGTGAATGGGGTCGGTGGTGAACTGGGGGCTTAGCCTTAGCACTAAGCTTGCTCCGGACTGTCACCCAGCCGGCCTGGGGTCCGGGCTGCTTGGGGTCTGCTGGAGGACCGCTAACGGGAGCTAGCCTCTGTGGTTCCGCGCTGTCTAAGGGGACATGGCTAGCTACTGGTTTTTCTACAGTGCAGAGCCAAGCTTCCAGTTCAGACAGCCTCTCCTCCAAAGCTACCATAAGACTACATTTGTTACATGTATCATTACCACTAAAGGAGGCAGAGGAGTAAATAAACATCTGACACACGGAGCAAGTGAAAACAGAGGAAGCAGGGAGAGAAGCAGCAGCCATGCTAAGCTAACGCTAGCAGGAGCTAGCAGAGCCAAATACACCAATAAAAACCGAGAAGTGTTGAAAGATAAGAGGTGTTTCAAGCACTATCCAACAGTAGAAAAACAAGTGTACTAAGTGTGTTTGTGAACTAGAATGAAAAACTGTGCAAAATACAGATAAATCCAGAAAACAGAGACGACTCGAGCAAACAATTCACTCGAGCTACTGACAGACAAACAGGAAATGACACAATATGTCTCACCACGAATGTGAACATTCAGCACGTTGCTGGGCTGTAAAAGTATTTGTGGTGAGTATGGTGGATACTGGGCTTACACTTCGGTTAATTTACTGCTCTCTGCTCGGACTTCATCAGATTATGTTGCTCAAAAGAGATGTAGTGAAGAGCGCTTCACATTGCCACTTTGAGCATGCATCAGGATATTGCCACTTTTAATTAATGCAACTGTTTCAGAGCATATGAGGCAAACAGGTTTTGAACTGCCTGCTGAAAGAATGAACATAAATTTCTCTGTCCATTCATCTTTAAAACAGCGGCATTCAGCATTAACTTTTCTGATTTCAGAGCACAACATGCAGTTTCTTCCCCTCTGCTCCTTCTCAAATTTTCTCCAGTGAGAGCTCGCTGCAACGGCCATGCAGGGAAAACAAAGTATTTGATTGGCCCATACTGAGAGTCACTACTATAATGCCTGCAGTAGAGTGAACATCAAAAACACATCATGCATTTCTGCTTGGCTCTGCACCTAAGCTATCTATTGCTGGAAAAATGTTCCATGAAAATCATCTATTTTCCTGAATTTATCAGATTGGGCACGAGTCCAGATAGAACCATCACTCGGTCCGTATCCAGACCGAGGTCTGCCTATTATGCCCCTTTTCCACTGTCACAGTGCGGATCAGGTCAGTTCGGGTCGGTTCAGCTCGGCTCGGGTCTCGTTGTGTTTCCATTTACATTTACACTTCTGGACCGGCTCTGTAGGCGGGGACTAGAATACAACTCGTCTTACCACCTGGTGGCGGTAGTGCTCCCTTAAGCTATTTACTGGCCACCACAAAACGTATTAGAAGAAGAACACCCTGAAGACTTTGTCACACGATGTTGTGGAAGAGATGTCATGCTCTAATGGAGTACCTCATGAGCTGTAACTTTTAAACCTGATTCATGATTCTACCTTACTGCCTTCCCTGCCTGCTTTAATCCCATGTATTTTCCATTTTAGTATAGATTTTTACAATAAAGATGTATTAAAAATATCTTCACTTTTATTATTTACAGATATGCACAAGGTTCATTTTAAAATTGCAAAACATCACACTGTGCTGTAATCTTTGAAACTGCTTTTACAATAAGCTACAGACTTGAAAACAATTAGATTAAATTTTGTTCTTAAATTTTAAAGGTTTGTCTTTCATTAAATTTAAAAACATAAATGTATTACTTATTAATCTAAAAAGTTAAGTCTGGTCCTCTGGGCATTCAAAAAACAAAACAAACAAAAAACATTTATTGTTTATTTATTATAAAGTTTATTGTTTGTTTTTTGATTGTCCAGAGGACCAGACTTAACTTTTTTAGATTTTTCTACCTGGATTATTGAGCATGCATCAGGATATTACTTAATAAATATTCAGGTGGTCTGCAAACACCATGGGGTCCTCCTAGAAGAGTTGAAGAGGTGGCTGTTGATATCTGTGCCTCCCTGGTAAAGATGCTGCTCCCACAACCCTGAAGCAGAAGATAATGGATGGATGGATGGATGGATGGATGGATGGATGGATGGATGGATGGATGGATGGATGGATGGATGGATGGATGGATGGATGGATGGATGGATGGATGGATGGATGGATGGATGGATGGATG
>NC_056498.1:94536955-94549187 GCF_014905685.2 Nematolebias whitei
GATGGATGGATGGATGGATGGATGGATGGATGGATGGATGGCAAAGAAGGAGACCATCAAACACAGCAGGAGTGGTCAGTTCAGTTGAACACCTGCCTGTTTGCTTCAGATCAGATGTTCAAATCTCTGCAGGTTCACATAGAAGGTGCACCAGGGCTTTCAGCTGAGTCTCTCAGGCCACAGTTGTACGGTCGATAAATGATAACTGTCTTTTCTGAATTTTTGACTGTTTTTGTCTCACTTCATCCTAGAACCAAAAAATGTATAACATAATAACAGTTGAGCAGATTCTGGTAATCTTTTCTTAGGATTCATTAAAGATTAAATGCAATTGGAATTTTTTTTCTCAACTTCCAGTATGAATTTAAACAAACACTATATGCACTTAACATTGTAAAATTTGTTTAGGAAATTTAATGTTCAAGGACACCACTTAAGAAAAAAATTGTTTAATAGGAAAAGTAAGAAGTGAAAAATGTACAAAAGTAAAACATACTGCATCCAACTAACGATTGTCTATCCCTTGTCTCACGGGCTTCATCCAGAAGAAGACACAAGTGTTGTTCCTGCTGTGTCCGGTTCAGTTCTTCATGTTCATTCAGTGATGAAATAAGACTTTTCTTTACTGGACTCTTTTCTCTTTCTCTTGACTAGAAAGAAAAAAAAGGTGGTTAATTCAAGCTACATATTGTTTTTGAATAAATGCATAAAACAAAGAAAGGTGCATCTAACAGCTTTAAGAGATATATTAATAATAAACTGATAAAATAAGAAAATGAAAAATAAATTGATTTAAAAATAATGAAAATAATATAATAACAATGGATATATGAATCAGAAAGTATTATACAGATACAGAGATTCTTTATTGTCATTCGCACCACATGTGGTACATGTGGTGGATCAAAATTATGTACACAGGGTCCCAGTTACATCCAACAATAAAATATAAAATAAAAACAGTAATAAGATCTAAGATATGAACTAAGAAGAACATCAACTAAAAACACACTAAGCACTAATAACATAAAAACAATAAACACAATATGCCGAACAGCAGCACGGACATAAGTCTGTGTGAACAGATGAGCACGAATTAACACATCAACATGAAACAGATCAGCAGCAACATGAAACAGATCAGCAGCAACATGATGTGATTTTTCACAGTGATTATCCTGGTTAGATATTCATAAGGCTGCACAAACTCAAGTTCATGTTGCTGTTTGATGTATTGTTTTGATTGTTTACTGCTATTAGTGCTTAGTGTATTAGTAGTAGATGTTTTTTAGTTGATATTTTTCTTCATTCATATCTTAGGTCTTATTACTGTTTTTCTTTTACATTTTGTTGTCTGTAACTGGGACCCTGTGTACATAATTTCATCCCAATTCAGTATTTATTCAACATTTTATTTTTTTACTTTAAAAATATAATAAAACAAGTCCTTATCAGCACAGATAAAGTGATGTGGAACATGTTGCATCTGTTCTTACCGAGCACAGGCTGCTGCGTTGTGCTGCTCTATGAGGTGCAGCTGTGCTACAGTGGAGCTCTGTGAAGTGCAGGTGGGCTGCGAGCCTGCGATGGAGACCTGTCAGGTGCAGACTCCGCTGATGGAGCAGGAACAGAAGCCGGGAGACTTGGAGGGTTTAATGTGGAGTTTAGAAACGAACCGTCACGCGCTGAAATACGTTCTGGATAAAATACAGTGAGAAACGGGACCAGAGGACAGTTAGCGTTTATGCAAATTAGCTTATCATCGTAGCACCGATGTTGTCCTATTATGGCGTCAGCCTCTTTTGTTAGTTAAAAATATTTTCAGAACCGATGGGATGAGTAACTTAAAATATGTTTAAAGTTAGAAAACACTCACCATCTTCTATAAATGATTTAAGTAGAGCAGTGGCCGTGTCCAAACCACCCTCCAATTGCGCCATCTAGCTTGCTTTGACTTTTTTCCGTCAGCCAACAAACACAACAACACCTGCACTTCTGCATTTGACCACAGCTTTGATATTATTGTTTTTGTATAGCTTCAAAATAATAAAAGATAAGCTCCTCGAGTTATCGCTAATAGCAAACGGGAGAGAAAAAATGGCGGATCGAGTTGTTTAGAAAGACTCCACAGACTCCTCCCCCCGACCAATCGGTGACCGACAGTGTTTCTGACGTCACGTCTCGGCTCGCTTGGACCCCTTGAGAAGCCGGGCCAGAATTTAGGGAGGCGAGCCGGTCCCAGGAAACCTCAAACAAGGGCCAAGCCGGAAATATCCGACCCGCGCTGTGACAGTGGAAAAGGGGCATAAGTGGCCTCTGCAATAAGGATACAAAAATAAAGTACCAAAAAGTGAAAAAATAATTATAATATTTACAAGGACCTAAAGAGAGATAGTAAACAACAACATGGTAGAATGTAACGGTGCTAGCAGGATGAAATTGAATGAACAAGTATTTCTAGGTAGTAATATAATATATATAATATCATTTAAATATCAAATCTAATCTATTGCATAATGTATCATCAATTAGTCAATCAATTGATTAATCAATTAATTATCATTATTATTATTACCCCTCCCTGGGCTGCCACCTTTCTGTGGTGGAGAGGTTTGAGTGTCCCAATGATCCTAGTAGCTATGCTGTCAGGGGCTTTACGCCCCTAGTAGGGTCACCCAAGGCAGACAAGTCCTAGGTGAGGGACCAGACAAAGTGCAGCCCAAACACCCCTATGATGAGAAAAAGAAATGGACTTGACATTCCCTCGCCCAGATGTGGGTCACTGGGGCCCCCACTCTGGAGCCAGGCCTGGAGGTGGGGCATGCAGGCGAGCGCCTGGTGGCCGGGCTTTTACCCGTGGAGCTCAGCCGGGCACAGCCCGAAGAGGAGACGTGGGTCCCCCTTCCCATGGGCTCACCACCTGTGGGAGGGACCAAAGGGGTCGGGTGCAATGTGGGATGGGCGGTGGCCGACGGCGGGGACCCTGGCGGTCTGATCCTCGGCTACAGAAGCTGGCTATTGGGACATGGAATGTCACCTCACTGGTGGGGAAAGAGCCTGAGCTGGTGTGTGAGGTTGAGGGGTTCTGGCTAGAAATAGTCAGACTCACCTCCACGCATGGCTCTGGCTCTGGAACCAGTTTACTTGAGAGGGGTTGGACACTCTTCCACTCTGGAGTTGCCCCTGGTGAGAGGCGCCGAGCAGGAGTGGGCATACTTATTGCCCCCCATCTTGGTGCCTGTGTGTTGAGTTTCACCCTGGTGAATGAGAGGGTGGCCTCACTCCGCCTACGTTTAGGGGGACGGGTTCTGACTGTCATTTGTGCTTATGCACCAAACAGCAGTTCAGATTATCCACCCATTTTGGAGTCCTTGGAGGGGGTACTAGAAAGTGCACCTCCTGGGGACTCCCTTGTTCTGCTGGGGGACTTCATTGCTCATGTGGGCAATGACAGTGAGGCCCGGAGGGGTGTGGTTGGGAGGAATGGCCCCCCTGATCTGAACCCGAGTGGTGTTCTGTTGTTGGACTTCTGTGTTCATCATGGATTGTCCATAACAAACACCATGTTCAAGCATAAGGGTGTCCATATGTGCTCATGGCACCAGGACACCCTAGGTCGCAGTTCGATGATCGACTTTGTCATCGTCTCATCTGATCTGCGGCCACATGTCTTGGACACTCGAGTGAAGAGAGGGGCAGAGCTGTCTACTGATCACTACCTGGTGGTGAGTTGGCTCTGATAGTGGGGGAAGATGCCGGTCAGACCTGGTAGACCCAAACGTATTGTGAGGGTTTGCTGGGAACGTCTGGCAGAGTCTCCTGTGAAACGGAGCTTTAACTCCCACCTCCGGGAGAACTTCGAACATGTTCTGGGGGAGGTGGGGGACATTGAGTCTGAGTGGGTCATGTTCCGTGCCTCTATTGTCAAGGCGGCTTACCAGAGCTGTGGCCTCAAGGTTTTTGGTGCCTGTTGCGGCGGCAACCCTCAAACCCGGTGGTGGACACCATCGGTGAGGGATGCTGTCAGGCTGAAGAAGGAGTCCTATCGGGCCTTTTTGGCCTGTGGGACCCCGGAAGCAACTGATGGGTACCGGCAGTCCAAGCAACATGCGGTTCGGGTGGTTGCTGAGGCAAAAACTCGGGCATGGGAGGAGTTCGGAGAGGCCATGGAGAATGACTTCCGCACGGCTTCGAGGCGATTCTGGTCCACCATCCGGCGTCTCAGGGGGAGAAAGCGGTATTCCACCAACACTGTTTATAGTGGGGGTGGTGTGCTGCTGACCTCAACTCGGGATGTTGTGGGTCGGTGGGCAGAATACTTTGAAGATCTCCTCAATCCCACCGGCACGTCTTCCACTGAGGAAGCGGAGCCTGGGGACTCTGGGTCAGGCCCTCCAATCTCTGGTGCTGAGGTCACCGAGGTGGTTAAAAAGCTTCTCGGTGGCAGGGCCCCAGGGTTGGATGAGGTTCGCCCAGAGTTCCTTAAGGCTCTGGATGTTGTACGGTTGTGTTGGCTTACGCGACTCTGTAATATTGCGTGGACATCGGGGGAAGTTCCTCTGGATTGGCAGACCGGTGTGGTGGTCCCCCTTTTCAAAAAGGGGGACCGTAGAGTGTGTTTCAACTACAGGGGAATCACGCTCTTAAGCCTCCCTGGTAAGGTCTATTCGGGGGTTCTGGAGAGGAGGGTCCATCGGATAGTTGAACCTCAGATTCAGGAGGAGCAGTGCGGTTTTTGTCCTGGTCGTGGAACTCTGGAGCAGCTCTACACTCTCAGCAGGGTCCTGGAGGGTGCGTGGGAGTTTGCCCAACTGGTCTACATGTGCTTTGTGGACTTGGAGAAGACGTTCGACTGCGTCCCTCGGGGAACCCTGTGGGGTTGTATTCTGGGAGTATGGGATACCGGGCCCTTTGATATGGGTAGTTAGGTCCCTGTATGACCGGTGTCAGAGCCTGGTCTGCATTGCCGGCAGTAAGTCGTGCTTGTTCCCGTTGAGAGTTAGACTCCGTCAAGGTTGCCCTTTGTCACCGATTCTGTTCATAACTTTTATGGACAGAATTTCTAGGCGCAGCCAAGGTGTTGAGGGGATCCATTTTGGTAGCCTTAGGATTGCGTTTCTGCTTTTTGCAGATGATGTGGTCTTATTGACTTCATCAGATCGTGATCTACAGCTTTTGCTAGAGCAGTTTGCTCTCCCTTAGAGATAGGGTGAGAAGCTCGATTATCCGGGAGGGACTCAGAGTAGAGCCTCTGCTTCTCCACGTTGAGAGGAGCCAGTTGAGGTGGCTTGGGCATCTGTTTAGCATGCCTCCTGGACGCCTCCCTGGTGAGGTGTTCCGGACACATCCCACCTGGAGGAGACCCAGAGGAAGACCCAGGACACGCTGGAGGGACTATGTTTCTCGGCTGGCCTGGGAACGCCTCGGGATTCCCCCGCAGGAGCTGAACCAAGTGGCTGGGGAGAGGGATGTCTGGGCCTCCTTACTTAGGCTGCTACCCCCGCGACCCGAACCCGGATAAGCTGAAGAAAATGGATGGATGGATGGATGGATGATTGTCTCAAAATGTGTGTATGAAACGTCAAGCTTGTTAAAAACATGTAGTGTTTTTATGACTTTATTCAACTTATAGATGCTCTTTGTGGATGTTTGATCCAAAACACGCTTCACGGTATCTGATCATGATGATGACGCATCTGATTCTGTGTGCCTCCTCAGCTGAAGAGCGATGCTGTGGCGCTGGTGGATGTCTTCGCTCCAACTGATTTCATCCTCAACTCACCTATTGGCTGTGCTGATGGACAGGTACACAAACACAATCTCGAATTGTACAATAAAGTCAGAGGTTTATGTTGTGGTGGAGGTGTGTGTTAATGAGATTTTCTGGCTTTAGATTTTTTAAAATCTTTTATTTTTTATTTAGAAATTTATTCATTTTATTAAAAACAAAATAATTGCCTTATTTTCCGGTCTATAAGTCACAGTTTTTTGCATAAATTACATGCCCTGCGAGTTATAGGCCAAAGCGACATATTTATGGATATATTTAAGCGTAGCCCTTTAAAAGCTGTTGCTATTGGGTTTACCTGCGCGCAGCGCACCAAACACTGAAAACTTCTAGTTCATGCCCACCTGCTGTGTGGGCCCCACCCGGTCTGTTATAAATTGAATCTGGACCAGAGCTTGACTCCCAAAGGCTTACTCTTTTTTCTTCAGCCTTTTGAGAGCCAGTGAGGCCCAGTTTTTAAAGGGCTATGCATACACTCATATAATCTGGGGTTACAATACGTAACCAACGTTTTACTTTGTGTAAGCTACGCCCTTTAAAAACTGTTGCTATTGTGTTTAAAGGGCGGAGCAGGATATGGTCCATGCCTCACTGGGCCTGTCCGAGAACCATCAAAAACACCCTGATATCCGCCTAAACCTCTGTCTTTATTCAAGCGTTATTATGCACCATTGATCCATGTACCTAGTGCGTGCTGGATTACATGTGTGCAGCCTCTGTGCCTGGTCTTAACTGAAGGAATGTTTATTCATATCAATAGAGGAATAAGAGAAGGGAAAAATTTCCAATGAGGAAGAAGGAATTTTCCTGTTTGAACGAGTAATCGTAGAAAATGCCCACTAGTAATGACAGAGCAAGGCTGTATTGTTTTATTGTTTATTTTTATTTATTTCATTTTATTTATTTATTTTTGTTGTATGATTGTGAAAAATCACTCTGACATAACTCTGAGAACTGAATGTGTCAGTGAAGAGTTAGAAATATCTTGTAAATAAAAACAGATGAAGGGTCAGTGATGACCATGAAGCCGCAGAGCAGATGTCTTGCACAGACACCCCTCTGTGCAGAGCTGTGGAGGTAGAAATCCCTCTGGTGGATTGAGTCCTTCAGGCAGTTGCAGGCCAGAAGAACTATAAGCTTGTGATATAGCTTCACATAACCAATGTGACAGGTGCTGGGAAGGTAAAGGCTGACCCTGTGATCGTTCTCTGAAATGTACAAACAATTGATCGGATTTACGCATTGCGGCTGTGCATGTCACATAACACCTGAGTGCACATACTGGACAGAGCAGGTGAAACTGTTCCTCCTCCATAGTTTTATGGGGAGGGGGACAGAACCCATCCAGTGTAATGACTCTGTACCTGAACAAACTTATGCTTTTGGGTATAAAAGCAGGGTTTGGTGGGAGTTCTGCTGAGCTCCCGTCTCCTTGAATTCTGAGACAAGGAGCGATGGACAGACCTTACAAGTCGCTCACTCTTTTAGCTGATGTCAGAGCTAATAATAAGGCTGTTTTGAGTGACAGCTACTTCAAGGGTATCTGGTCCAGAGGCTCGAACGGATTTTTACTGAGTACACTGAGAATGAAGACTAAATCCCACTGTGGTGCCAGAGCGCGTGTCACTGGCCTGAGCCGGCGTGCACCTATCAGAAACTGTTTTGTTAAGGGGTGATTGAAAACAGTTCTATTGTTGAAAGATAGGAAGAGATTGCTGCAGCATAAGTTTTAATTGTGCTGAAAGCTGAATTTCTGTCCAACAGCAGCTGCAGGTAGGACAAAATGCAGCCCAGAGGACATGAAGTCGGGTCCATCTCCTTTTCTAGGCACCATTGCTGTAAAGCAGCCCATTTAGAAGCGTAAACAGCCGTAGTGTGTTTTGCGCATGCCCCCTGGATGGTACATATTACGTCTTTAGAAAACCCAAATTTTTCTAAGCGTTCTTGTTCAGCGGCCAGACCCAAAGGGGCTGACCTATTATTGGGGGCTCCTGATCACTCCTCCCACCTGCAGGAGCGCGTCCTGTCTCCATGGCAACTTCCACGGTTGACCTGTTAGCTGTTGCAGAGCTGGGAGCCACGAGGCATTCGTGCATTTTGGGGCGATCAGATTCATTTTCAGATTCTCCTCTCTCACCCTCTACAACAGTGATGATATCAGGGGAACTGGAGGGAAGGCATAAATCAACGTCTTTGGCCATGGTTTGTGTGCAAACACGTTCATCCCCAGTGGCGGAGCATCCTGTGGATTTAGGGAGAAGAAGAGGGCGCACTGAGAGTTCTCTCGGGTGGCTATCAAGTCCACCTCCGCTCTCCCAAACCTGTTCCAGATTTGCGAGATTAGAGCTGGATGAAGAGACCAATCCCTGTCAAGAGGACCTCCTCTCGGCATATCTGCTCTTCTGTTCAGAAAGCCTGGTATGTAAACTGCTCTGATTGGACATAAATGTGCGCACGCCCAGCAGAGCAGATCCCGAGATGCATTCAGCAGCTGGGCTGCACGCACGCCCCCCTGGCGATTTATGTACGCTGCTACGGTTCTGTTGTCTGTGTGGATCATCACGTGATGATCCTGAACCAGTGGAGCAAAATGTCTGAGCACTTTTTTCTACTTTTCTAAAAAATTTATGTAATAGGACGTGCCGGCCGACCACACACCTATTATCATTTGTGACAGGCAGGTCCCTCCCCAGCCGGAGAGGGACGTGTCTGTGAACGCCGACGTGGATGACGTCACTTTGCCTAGGGGAACTCCCTCTGATAGGTTCAGGGAATTCTCCCAGTGGCTCAGATCCACTCCCACAGATGGAGGAACGGTGATTAGGTGCCGTTTGTGACGTACAGGGTCGACTTTCAGTCGATTGAACCATCTTTGCAGGCGGTACATAAATAATAACCCCAGCGGCACTACAATGTGAACCGTTGACATCACATGACTGACAGCGCTATTACTGTTCTGAGGGGCCATACAAACTGAAGCAATGACATCAGGATTCCCTCTTCTGATCTGACAGGACAGCTGTCATGTTCGCCTGCACTGACCCATGGGAGGCTGACATGAAAAGGGCTGTTTATCAGCTCCTATGTAATGGTTCTTACAATGTTCCCCGGCCGTGCCCAGATGAGGATGAGAACCGGCGCTAGCGGTGAACAAAACAAATGCCGCTTCAGTGTAAGTTCACCTTCAGTGCTCACTTCTGACGGCTGGTCAGGAAAAACAGACGACTCACCCCTGCGCAAAGCTCTTGCTTTAACTGCATGTTCATGTTTTTTACCTGAGTGTGTAGGGACAGAAAGGTCCCTGTATTGTTTGGGTTTTAACTTCTTGTTAAACATCTTACCATTATGTGTTTCTTGACAGCTGCCTTCAGCGCTCGCCTCCTCTGACAGGCGAGGAGGCGGGGCTGGTGGGTGAGTGGAGCAGTGGAGGAGTGGAGGAGTCTCAGAGCACAGCCTCTCCATCTCTTTCTGTTTGTGTGTCATTACACCAAAGCTGTTTTCCTATTCATTTGTCTTTGAATGGTTGCCTCAGGCTAACCTTTTCATTAATTGTGTAGGATGTGCTTACAGAAAACGGAACAAATTAATTCAGCCTGTCTGAATTAAAAACTCCGTTTTTTGAGAAAGGTTTTTTTTTTTTTTTCACTTAAAAAACCCTGTTCATCTCAGCAGACACACACCCCTCAAAACGTCTCTGCTGCTGACGCTGGAGCCTGCTCTGTTCTCGCCAACCGCCAGGTGTCGGAGCAGGGCGGGAAAACGCTCTGGGTAGGGTCACGTGACTCCGCACTTGTTCCAGGGCGTCGGATGAGGACTGCAGTTGGTTCAGGACCGAATGAAAATGAGGTCCGAAGAAGCCATCTGAGGACACAGGACCTTCCAGGAGTTCTTTTTTAACGTCTTCTGGGATGGACTGAGACAGTTTCAACCACATCTGTCTCTGCAGCAACGTTACCCAGGACGAGATGCGGGCGGAACACTCTGCAAGTGCCGCAGACAGGTTGATGATCATGTCCGCAGCCGTGTTGATCTGGTCCAAATCTGCGAAGGACAGGTTTGGTTCCTTCGTCTCTTTAGCTATGCTAAGGGCTAACATAGCGATGTTGTTGGTTGCTACTCCCACTTGCGACAAGCACTGATGGAATCTGTCCGTCAGCTACGCGGTGAGTTGGTCACCGGAGGATGGTGAGGTGATACGTCAGCTGACATATTTCACCGCTCTCACCCCGAAAACAGCCGACAAACTGGATTCTAGGGGAGGAACGGTGGGAAAATCCTGGTCCGTGAGCCCTTTGACTTTGGTGATGGCTGCGTAGGAGGCGACCGGAGTCCTCAGTTTTAAAGGATCGTTAGCTGAACCCAGGAGGAGGGCGGACACAGCCGGGAAACAGGGCCAGACTGGGTCCCGGTGTCCAATGTGCTGGGCGGCGAACCTCCCAGCCAGAAGGGTCGACGTGGCCGGGGCCACCGGTTTGGGCACTTCCAGGTCACAGGCTCTCGCTGACCTCCCGATTATCTTTGGGAGCTCGTGGAGCAGAGTGGTGGGCGACCCCTGAGGGCTTTGGGGGGGGGGGGGGGGGGTGACCATTGAAGGCAACACTGGCTCCAAACCTCCTATAAGGCAGAATGGAGCGCGGCTGCTAACTGTTTCAGCTTCAGAGGGGGACTGGTTCGCGAACTCCGTGTCCAGGGAGTTAAAAAATTCCTTGAGCGAACAGTCCCCCCTCGGTTGAAACTCGACCTCCTTAGAGGAAAAGAGCTCACACCGGCGCTGCTTCTCCTCAGCCAAAAAAAGTTTACAGGCTGGACAAGAGAAGAGCGGATCCAAACCTTGCCGAGCGTGGTCAGCTCCCAGGCAGCTTTCACACATGACGTGCAGGTCCGTCGATAAGATTTAGCTCGTCTGGCACGCGGGGCACAGACGGATGGTCTTCGATTTCTTAATTGAAGTCATCATTCTTCTTCTTTTCTTTCAATTATTGTTTCGTAGAAGTAGTGTTCTTAGCGTTGACTGAAGTAAAACGGGAGTCGAGCTCCGGTCCAGATGCAATTTATAACAGACCGGGTGGGGCATCCGGTCGTTAGCTGTTAGCTTAAAATTAGCATCGGCTAGCATGGTCCAAAAACACCATTTAATGACGGATTTAAAACTTAAACGTGGCAAAGTTTCAGCGATTAGGCTTTTAATAATTGGATCAGCGGTTCAGAACCAACTTTAAAGCGTTTTTCAACTTTAAACAAAAGATTGAAATTCACTATGAAGACGAGCTTCATTTCCGGGTCACATGACTGAATCAACCAATGACAGAGCAGCAGCGGGGGTGGGTTTTACAACCTGACATCAGAGGAAGTGACGACAGACATGTCACTCGCCTCTCAGCGAATCAGAGCGTTTCAAACAGCGGTTTTCAACCAATGACGGATCGTCATTCTAGCTAGCTGTTAGCGATTAGCCTGAACCTTCTGGTCAACTTTCGTCCATTAACTTCTCAAAATGTACAATTTTCTGCTCCAAATGTGACGAACAAACTCTTAACTGTGTTCTGAGACGGCGCTCAGCCTTTTAAAATGTCTCTCCATCCATTTAAAACAACTCGTTCGAACTTATCAGAACCGAGCCCGACAGACAGTCTGAGCAGAACCCCCTGTCTGTTTAAACAGAATCAAACGCTTTTCACAGCTTAATTAACTTTGTCACATAACAGACGTATATTTCAGCTTTAAAATGAAACACATTGATGTTATTTCAGCTCTAAAAACACCACAACTGTAAACTTTCTCTGAACCCCACAGCTGCAAAACGCTGCGTTTCACACAGGAATCTGCACTCTTAAGCTATTTTCAGTTAAGATCAGATATGCCAACATGATAAATTCAATTGTTACACGAATAACAGTCCATTTATGATACCGTACGAGGCCACCAGTATGTAATGAACATATACCTGTCAGATATTATTCATAATTTAAACGGATTCTTTCATTTTTCTGGACTGAGTTCTATCGTGTTTTGAATGATTAAATGTAGAGTTTTAAAGATGGGAAAATGAAGTTTAAATGGAGAGAGATGGGTGAGGGAATTTGTCTGTTATAACCAGAACAACACGCTCCTTTGGACCCAGCTTAACCCACGGTACACTTCGCAGTTGAAGATCGACTTTTTACCTTTCTGAAGATATGTCAGTTCCGGCGTAAAGTTCCACTTCAAGCCACCTTTCAGCGTCTCCGTAAGGATAGCAAAGACCTCAGGAGTCGTGAGATCATCACAGAACAGACTTCTTCATTGTTCAGAGTGTTCGTCGAGTAGCCACAGCGAGACGTCGTGGCATCGACGGACTCTGGTCATTCCATTAGAAACTTCTCTGGAACTCTGGTTCTCTCTGGAACGTTGTTCAGCTCAACAAAAAAGGTTGAATCATGTCATCTGGACTTCTTTTTTTTGTTA
>NC_056498.1:94549587-94561734 GCF_014905685.2 Nematolebias whitei
CAGGTATATAACAACCTTTTTTGTTGTTATATACCTGGATGACTGAGAAAACAAACTTTGTGTTTTTGAAACCATTAGTGAAAAGGCCAGACTTCAGGGGTATCTGAGGCAGGCTTGAAACACAAGAGTCAGGGTGGCTTCTGGGTAATACCAGATGGCTAGGCCTCAGACTGACGAAGCCTCTTGGATGAGGGGCGAAACGTTTCTTTTTAACAAAAAAACGAAGTCCAGATGACATGATTCAACCTTTTTTGTTGTTATATACCTGGATGACTGAGAAAACAAACTTTGTGTTGTTCAGCTCAGTTCCCGTTGTTCTGCGTTCCGAACTGAACTGCACTGCTTGGAACTAGGAAGTGTCGACATTTAAAGAGTTCTGTTTCCGGTTCATTTGGGAAGTCCTGATTGGCTGAAAGAGCCAATCAGGGGTGTGGTTTTAGTGACGTAAGAGGTCACTAGAAGTCAGAAAAACAGTAGATTGTTTTAAGAACAGACAGAAAGATGTTTTGAAGAAATGAGACTTTTTGGAGCCAGTTTTCCTTCTATCTGTCTGAAAAAGTTAAACATGACATTTCGTTCCGATAAACATGTTTTTGACCGTTCTCTGACTTTTGACCGACATCACTCCTTCTCATTTCAGACAGAAGATCAAAAAATGCATAATTACTCTGTAACAGTCATTAACTTGATTTCTACTTTGAATGAGGATTAAAAATCATTAATACTGTTTCACAGTTGATTTAAAATGAGTAGTTCACTTCAACATTTAAAAATGATTTGAACTAAACACACTTTGATTATCAAGATATTGTAAAATAGTAATGATAATAAAAAGAGAGTGTTCTTTCAATTGATTAGTGCAGGACACACTTAGAAAGTCTCTGGATGAGCTTAATTTGTGTTTCTGGACTCAAATCAATGAAATAACAGTTCCTGTCCCAGGAAGGCCCTCAGGGTCAGGTTTTGACCTGAGGCTTAGTTCACTACAGATCTATGTGGACAATGTCCTTTTGAGGCAGCCAACACTGGACTTACACTTGGCTGAGATCGATCACGTTCTGAATCAACTGACTACTGCTGGTGCTAAAATCTCACTGTCAAAATGCCAGTGGTGCAGGACCATGGTGGACTATGTTGGCCTACTAGTAGGTCCAGACGGAGTACAACCACAATTGACTCGCACCCAGGGCCTAGACAATCTCAAAGTCCCCACCAATCTCAGAGAACTACAAAGTTTTCTGGGCGTGTGTAACTACTCACGCCAATTCATAGAGAACTATGCAGACCTTACGAAACCACTGACTGAATTCTTAAAGAAAGACGTCCCATTTGTCTGGACTGATAACCAGCAGCAGGCAATGAACGCTTTAAGGGACAGACTCAAGTCAGCCCCATGTCTAGTCTATCCAGACTACAACAAAGAGTTTCACTTGGAAGTGGGCTTTTCAGCTCACTGCATAAGTGCAGGTCTGTACCAGATGCAGGACAAAGACAAGCGTGTGGTGGCCTATGCCAGTAAGACAATGGCAGGCCCCGAATTAAAGTTCTCAGATTGTGAGAAAGCTCTACTGACCACTGTGTGGGCAGTTAAACACTTCTCCAGTTACATCGGTGGATAGAAAATAATTGTTGAAACACAACACCAGCCAGTAACTTTCCTGAATAGCCAACGCATCAGAGATGGTGTGGTGACAAACTCACGGGTAGCCACGTGGCTCATGGCCCTTCAAAGTTTTGACCTAGACATCCGCTACGGACAAAACAAGAAGTCACATTTGGGCACCGTCCTGGCACTATGCCAGGAATGCACACGAGATGTACCAGCCACCCAACCACCAGCTGCGGAAAAACCCTCAGTAAGTGAGGACCCGAATCACCACTACTTTGATAGCAATATCTACAAAGATATGACAACACTGTACGTGGATGGCTGCTCATTCCACCATGAAGAAACCTGCAAATCAGGTGTTGGAGGGATCCACCTCCAGAACCAAGAAGAGGTCACTTTTAGCTATAAATTAGGCTCTCAGTCTTCTCAGTACGCTGAGATAGCAGGAATCGTAATAGCTCTCCAGATGGCAGTAGAACGCTCCATCCAAACGCTAGTCATCTGCACGGACTCTAAATACGCTTGACTTAGTTTCTTGTGTCATCTCGCTCTGTGGAAACAGAACGGCTTTCTCACAAGCAACAAGAAAGTGGTCAAACACAAAGAGCTTTTCATGGCATGTGATCACTTGGTGACATCACATGACCTACAGGTCTACTGGAAGAAAGTTCCAGGACATTCAAGAGTCCTATGCGATGACAAGCGGTATAATGACCTTGCAGACTTCCTAGCCAAGGACGGAGCCGTGGATGGCCCTCCGTGGTCCTTTGACCCCTCCTGGCTGCTCCAAATGTGTCACTACAACCTACAGTCGAGGTAATGGCAGTCACACGTGCACAGGCTGCAGCCAAACCGGCTGACAACACAGTCTCTGTTCAACCCGTGCTGACTGACCCAAACATCATCCAACTTCAGAAGTTGGATCCTGCGATAAACTTGATGATACTGTACTTGACTGACCCAGATAAAAACACTCCGTCCGAAGTCGACCTGGATTCCAATCCAGACCTTAAAGTCCTCTTTCAGCTGCGCAAACAGCTAAAACTAATCAAGGGCATCCTAACTTTTGCTCATGGACCGACGTCCTCACCCGTGTTCGTGGTCCCCCATGACCACGGGGGTGATGTTAGTTCACGCGCATGACCTCCCGTCCGCAGGACACAAGGGAGATAACGCCACGCTGAAAGCATTGTAACAAGTTGCTTATTGGCCTGGAATGAAAAAGGATGTCAAGGACTACATAAAAGGGTGCCTGGTCTGTGGCCAGTTTCAGCCATCCAGACCACTCCACAGAGCAACACTGCAAAGTAGAGGCATTGCATTCAAACTACACAAAGCGTTTAATAACTCCACAGGAGACAAAGATCTCACAAACTCAGACCTCGTGGGAAAAAAGGTCGTCCAAGCAGAAACTAAATAAGTATATGCTTAATTAAGTGTTAAGATAACAACTCAGACGCGATAACGTGATCGAATCTGACAATCAGAGTGAGTGACGCAGTGAAACGTTGTTTTATAGTTGCTTAATCACTACTGTTGTCAATGTTGAGACATTGTTTATTTGGTTTTGGTATTGTTTCTGAACACCCCCAGCAAGAATGAATTTTGTGTGTACTTTAGTTAGAGACTATGAGGACTTTAACTATGCCAACATGCAGTTCATTTGTTAATCTTCAATCTTTGAGGAGACAATGTAGATTGATGCTACCTTAAGTACCATAACCTACATTGGTCTCACGATTTTCAGGCCGAACCTACTCGAACAATCCTATTCGGGGGGGGGGGGGGGGGGGGTAGCTAATCCTTAAGTTGAGTCTCGCCATAGACTCCAAAAACATTTAGGGGGAAACCAAAAACCCAAAACTCAAGTCGTTCGTCTAAAGGGACAACAGATAATTGAACCAAACTATATTTTGTCATGTAAATCTAACTTAAACCAAGTTAGGAATGGAAGAATAGTTTGGAATGCCCTTCTATAGGTATAAATCCCTATATATAATTTTTCAGCATGACCCACCCTTTAACTGGTATCTGTAGCTGATCTGAACCATGATAGCTTACACACCGGTCCTCTATTTTTATAAGACTGAGCTGAATACAGCACTTCAGACTGAGGAAGTCTTTAGGATGAAAGATGAAATGTTTCTATAATTTATTTTTTGTTTATTTTTTGAACATCCAGAGGACCAGGCTTAACTTTTTTAGATTTTTCTACCTGTATTATTGAACATGCAGCAGGATGTAACAGCATAATATCATGCAAATTGCATGATCTGTTGATGCAATCAACAGACAAAGAAAAATCTGAAACTTTTCAGTATTTACTTTGTCAATATACCTATAAATGTAAGTGTTGTTATAACCCAGCACTTTTAACGTTAGGGTTAAGTTTTCTATTACAGAATTTGAATCCCTCTTTAGCCGCTAATATCTGTTTTATTGTTAAGCCCTGTGATTACGTGATTAAAAAAAAATAATAATATAGTCAATTAAAGTTACTAATACCTCAGTGCAAAAACATTACAAAATGTCAAAATAATATAATAATAAATACGCCAAACTGTTGATTTTTTTTTTTTCATTTTCATCTGTCAACCAACAACTTTGTTCAGCTCGTAATTGCAGAGCTGCACATTTATTTCCACGTAACATTCAAAAATGCAGAACAGCTACTGAAATATCAATAATGTGTTTGTTTCTGAACACAAACAAATTTTAAAGTTAGCAGTGAACTTGTTTTGGGAAATTTCTAAACTGAGCCATTATAAATGTAGTGAACTAAGCCTCAGGTCAAATCCTGACCTTGAGGGCCTTCCTGGGACAAGAACTGTATTTCATTGATTTGAGTCCAGAAACACAAAATTAAGTTCATCCAGAGACTTTCTAAGTGTGTCCTGCACTGATCAATTGAAAGAACACTCTCTTTTTATTATCATTACTATTTTACAAATGTCTTGATAATCAAAGTGCGTTTAGTTCAAACCATTTTTAAATGTTGAAGTGAACTACTCATTTTAAATCAACTGTGAAACAGTATTAATGATTTTTAATCCTCATTCAAAGTAGAAATCAAGTTAGAATGTGTTACAGAGTAATTATTCATTTTCTTGATCTTCTGTCTGAAATGAGCAAGTTGTGATGTCGGTCAAAGTTCGGAGACAAACGCAAACAAGTTTGTTGGAACGAACTGTCATGTTTTTAAATCCTCTCAGACGTAAATAGAGAAGCTGGCACCTGTTTCCTCCCAACTCGCCTAAACATTTCTCTTGTCTGTCTCAAAAACATTTTCAGTCTGTTCCAAAACATTTTCTGTTTTTCTGACTTCTAGTGACCTCTTACGTCACAAAAACACACCTCTGGTTGGCTCTTTCAGCCAATCAAGACTTCCCAAATGAACCGGAAACAGAACTCTTTAAATGTCGACACTTCCTAGTTCGAACCAGTGCGGTGGGAGAGCAGTTCAGTTCGGAGAGCAGAACCGAACAGAAAAAGTGCTGGAGAGAACAGGAGGTTCCAGACATGATCCGAAGTTCTTCCGAGTCTCGTGGGAATTATGGAATCTTCCACATCTGAGTGGAACTCTGACGGACTTACTCCTCGTGTGAGTCTACCAGTGGGGTGAACGTGTGTCGAACGGAATACCGTCACTACTTCGGACGATTCACAGCTGTTCCTACGGAGACGCTGAAAGGGTACGTTAAATGGAACTCCGTACCAGTGGAGACATCTTCTACAGGTAAAGAGTCGATTTACACTACCTAAGTGTACCGAGGGGGAAGCTGGGATCGAATGGAGAGTGCCGTTCTTATACCGACACATTGTCCCTCATCCATCCATTCTCTCTCTCTTTAAACTCCCTCAATTTCCCATCTTTAAAACTCTTCTATCTTGCCAGTAGTTAATCCAGATATTTTCAGAAATGTCTGGTTTAAAGTTGCAAGGGAAATCATGGCCGTATGGTTTCCTAATTGTAAAGCTTGCTAACTAAGCTATGTTGTTGTTGAAATCAATTTGCCAAATTAATGTAAATGTTTGATGTTAAACTTTGATTCTGTTAATAAATGACCGCATTCATTTGATGGGTCAAAGAAAATTAACGTCTCACGCCACATTTAATAATTCAATGCACGATATTATTCAGTCCAGAAAAATGAAAGAATCCGTTTAATTAATGAATATATCACAGATATATGTTCATCTACAACTGGTGGCCTCGTACGGGTCTCTAAAGAGCTCTACAACTGGTGGCCTCATACGGTATCATGAATGGACTGTCATTCGTGTAAAAATTGAACTGACTGTTGGCATGAAAAGTGCAGATTTCTGTTAAGCTGTGTGAAACGCAGCGTGTTACAGCTGTGATGTTCGGAGAATGTTTGCAGTTGTGATGTTTTGAAAGCTGAAAGTAACGTCAATGTTTCATTTTTAAAGCTGAAATGTACGTCTGTTGTGTGACAAAGCTGAGGAGCTGTGAAAAACGTGGATTCTGTTTAAACGGACTGGGGGTTCTGTTCGACCCGGTTCTGGTCCGGCTCGGTTCTGATAAGTTCGAACGAGTTGTTTTAAATGGATGGAGAGACGTTTTTGACAACTGAGCGCCAACTCAGTGAGCTTTGAGAGTTTATTCGCCACATTGTTAACAGAAGGCGTGCGTTTTGACAGTTGAAATGACGAAAGTTGACCGGAATGTTCAGGCTAAATGCTAACACGCTAGCTGAAATAGCGAGCAGCGATTGGTCGAAAACCGCTGATTTGGGTAGCCCTGATTTGCTGAGAGACGTGTCTGTCGTCACTTCCTCTGATGTCAGGTTGTAAAACCCACCCCCATTGCTACGCTATGATTGGTAGATTCAGTCACGTGACCCGGAAATGAAGCTCGTCTTCATAGGGAATTTCAATCTGCTGTTTAAAGTTGAAAAACGCTTTAAAGTTGGTTCTGATCCGCTGCTCCGTTTCTTTAAAGCCTAATCGCTGAAACTTTGCCACGTTTAAGTTTTAAATCCGTCATTAAATGGTGTTTTTGGACCATGCTAGCCGATGCTAAATTTAAGCTAACAGCTAACGACCGGATGTCACCAAAGCCACAGGAAGTCATCGCGACTCCTACTGGTCGTCACTAACAGTGTGAGTGTTAAAATAAAATAAGGTTATACTGCCACCTCCTGTTGGAAACTTGAAATCACAGTTTCACTTCGTTTTTAGGATATTTTGGTGAAATTAAACGTGTTTATTTCTGTCAGAAGCATTCTTGGGTTAATAAACATTCTTCAAGCTGAATTATTACTGTTATCTTGCATTTAAAAAGTGATAAAGGTGTTTATGCCAGAAAGGCATTTACCAAGACATTTTTCATTCACTGATAATTCCTCAAATGGAGGTGCAAAATGAAAAATTTGAAACTTTTTAAAGATACAGTCCAGATATTCACAGAGTTGATAAAGTTTACTCATTTGCTGAAAAGATAATACACGTTTAATTGCTAGAACACTAAATAAGAGTAATTATATCAGAAAAAGGAAACTTTTCTGATTTATTTTACCACCTAAAACACCACATCTTCCTATTTAATTTTTAAATAGAAGATAATGGCAGGAGAAGAGGAAGACGTTGACCTTTTAAACTCCCAACCACAAGATGACATCATCCAGGGAGCTTTATATATTTTGACAAACCCGATTATTGGCGCACAATTAGAACAAATTGATGGAACTCAAAGAGCTGAAGAATTGAGAAGTTTAGCAAAAGGAGCCACGGTTAAAGAGAATAAAAAGCAGGGCCTTGAACGGTTAGCTAAAATTTCTCTGCTTCTCAAAGACGAATTGGATCAACAGGTTGAACGAAATGTCGTGCTGTCTAGAGCATATGCAACAGACAAGGAGAGTTTTCTCAAATTGATGGCACAGTCTAAACTTAATGAAGAGACACGTGCAGTTGAGGTGCAAAGTGAGAGGGAGCTCTCAGAAAATCAGCTGTCATTACAGGCTCACTCATTTGAGGAGAAGATTAGGGATAGAGAGATTCAGTACCAAGCATTGTGTTCAGACAACGATGTGCTACAACAACAGTTGCAGCTCACATCAAAAGCTCTGAACGACTGCAGATTGGAAAAAGAGGCGTTACTCCTACAAGGCGTGCGTTTACGAAGTGAATGTCAAACATCACAGGAATGCTTAAAAGCCTGTGAGGAGAAACTAGCCGCGGCGACAAATAAAAGTTCTGACGTGGGGCGAGTTTGTCTGGAACTCAGAGAAGATCAAGGTCAGAGTCCAGGTCACCCGCCATCATCTCAGAAAGATTTTGGTGCACCTCCTGCTCTTAATCCCATTCTGCCACCTCCACATGTGTGTAGAGACACACCTCAACCCTTATCTCAGGTGATAGGGACAGACCTGAACAAGTTTCCACTACCAACCATGCAAGAGAGACCGTTGATACTTCCTCCTTCAATAGATGATTTGCAAAAAATCTCAAAACATGTACAGCGCTTTGTACCTGGACCAATGGGTTCAACTGGAACAAAAGCGTATCTCAAAGACCTTGAATTCAGACTGGGTGGTTATCCTAATGCTACGGTTGAGGATAGAATCAGTCTGATAAAGCTCACTTCGGACAGAGAGGTGTTCACCTTCGTCGAGCGTCTACCTGATGCAACGAGAAGGGATTACAACCTTCTGTGTGAAGCTTTGATCAGAGAGTACGACCCCTGCACGGGACCTGCTGGTTTCCCAGCTGCTGACAAGGTCACGCAAGGGAAGCGTGAACATCCAAAGGTCTATTACAAAAGAATCTTCCAAGCTTATTTTGGTAACAGAAATGAAACCGGAATGGAGGAGGAAGAATGTTTTAAATTTGTTTTCAGCAAAAATCTCCACACTGACATACGCATGTCAGTACAAATGATGGCAAATTTCAGAGAAAAATCCATCAATGAGATTAAACAGTGTGCTGTGAATGTGTTTGAGGCATGTTCTCATGCTAAGACGCCCATAGAGGTGTTTCCTGGTGTAAAAGTTAAACCCCACTCCCTAGAACTGGAAGGAAGGCGTGCATCGCCGCCTCCTCCTAAAAAAGGCGAGAAAAAGCAGTCTTTTCAAACTAACAAACCGCGTCATGAAGGTGCACGCTGGGACAAAAAAGCTCCTCTTTCAGAGGATGAACGTGATTATCGTAAATGGGTTGTGCGTAGGACGCAAAGATATGGGAACCAAGAGGACCCATATTATCAGGGGAAGTCCGAAAAGGAACCCCCAAAAGACGTACCTAGCCGTCTCCCACCTCGGACGAAACGAACCGAGGCGAAAAAATCACAAAAGTTCCAGAAACAAGGCCCTACACCTCTGAGCTCGGAAGAGACAGAGAAATTACGCAGGTTGTTAGAAACTTTGAAACACACTGACACGGGAAACCAACCTGGAGCACTATGCAGTGATGTAATCACTATTACATCTGAGGGCGCAAATGACAACATCACAGATGTCGGTGAAACACACCAAGACATTGTTGTTGTTGCCTCCAACAACCCCTCATCGGAAGAAGGGGGGGTAAACTCACACACAAACGATGACGAGTCATCGCAAGCTGAACACTCAGAAACAGCTACTGCTGTGCTGACGATTCAGACAAACCAAGATTACACAGACAAGGCTGAACGTGTGAAGAAGCGTCAGAAAAAACCCAAGAGGTTTCTGTGTAACTTTATCAGAAGGGGGGTCGCCAAGAAGGCGTACCTGTCAGTAACACTCGAAGGTGTCCTCACACACAAAGCACTTCTGGACGGTGGGGCAGACATAACAATTATGTCAGCTAAACTGTTCGAGGAGCTGAGGACAGCCGCTGCCGGTGTTAACAGGATAATACCTCTCACTGAATGTGCTATAGAAATGCAGTGTCTCTCAGAGAAGAGGACAACCCTGACAGCTGTAGCAATGGTTCACATGCAGGTTGGCAGAATGACACTATACCACCCGGTACACGTGTCTCGTGTTGACTCATTCCCATTTTTGGTCGGCCAGGATTTTATAAATCGCTTCAACGCGATTATAGATTATGGTGATCAAACGATGTGGGCAAAGGTGAGCAAACCACTGCCAATAGATATGCCTCCGGAGTGTAACACAAACTGCCTAACAGCAGGTACCGCGGAAGGCGCAAAGGACTCCTCAGCCGAGGACACGAGCCCGGTGAGTACTCCTCTGACATCATGTGAAACCAAAGAGACCCACTCGGTGGTCCAAACTCTGACCCAACAAGACAGCCTCCTCTGTGAGCTGGAGCAGTCAGAGTCCACCAAACACTACCTACCACTGGTAGTTAAAGGTGTAGAGATCCAAGGGTCCCACACCAACGATGCTGTTCTGTCTCTGTGGACAGATAAATCAGCAACTAACCGAGCTTTCTATGAAACCTTGGTTCACAAACACGTGGGTCTAGAACTAATTAAAAAAGCTTTCCGCTTTCCATTAGTTCCCAATAGTTCACAGGTAATGACCGCAGAAGGAGTCATTAACCTAAAACTGAACTGGAACCAACGAGAACTGGTTCACCCGTTTCTCGTGATCCAAAACTTGCCACATGCATCCTACATAGGCTCTGACATTTTGGTAAGGTTGGGTGTCCACGTGGACACCATCAACAAGGTGCTGTGGTCCCTAAAACCAGCCACAAAGGATCCTTCTGTGCTAGACACAGCAAACCTTAAGGCTGGGCAGACCATTCCAGAGGCCTGCCAGGTTGCTAGCAACCAAACCACCACAGTACCACCTCAGGTGATTAACCTAATGGCGCAAATCCACATCATAGCTGGACAAGCTATTAGCCATAAACAGGCATATTTTCAACCTTCTCCTGCATTTTTCAACTTGGGACTGTCCGTGGAAGCCACGAACCAAGTGAGTCTTGACTCCAGGACCACATCTATCGCTGTGTGTAACACAGGCATGGATGAGGTGCTGATCCCAAAAAACACTATGCTAGGATGGTTGATTTCCACTGATTTTCATGATTTTGAACTAGGCATTCCATTTCTGGGAGGACGCCCAGATAACCTGGTACCGAGTCAAGAAGCTGGGCCAGTATGGTTCACAAAACCAACACAGGCCATAGTTCTTTTCTCAACCGATGATGTCGACCAAGGGCCTCAAACCTATGGTGTCTTACCCATAGACAGGTCCGACGACTCAGAAAGGGATTCGTTGGAGCTCCCCAAAGAGCAAGAACCCTTATCAGTCTCATCACAGATTGAACAGGTGGTCGCCCAAGCCGACGCTCTGACATCTGATGAAGAAAGAGACAAACTTCGCCAAGTTCTTTTAAATTATGAAAAGTCATTTTCACCTGACCCAGACATCATCCAACTTCAGAAGTTGGATCCTGCAATTAACTCGATGATACTGTATCTGACTGACCCAGACAAATACACTCCATCGAAAGGCGAACTGGATTCCAATCCAGACCTTAAAGTCCTCTTTCAGCTGCGCAAACAGTTAAAACTACTCAAGGACAACCTAACTTTAGCTCATGGAGCGACGTCCTCACCCGTGTTCGCGGTCTCCCATGACCGAAGGGGGGTGACGGCAGTTAGGGTAATGTTACCAGACGCGATAACGTGATCAAATCTGACATTCAGAGTGAGTGGCGCACCGAAACGTCGTTTTCTAGTTGCTTAATCACTACTTTTGTCAATGTTGAAACGTTGTTTTACTGGTTGCTTAGTCACTGTTTTTTGTCGATGTTGAGACATCGTTTAATTGGTTTTTGGTATTGTTTCTGAACACCCCAAGCAAGAATGAATTTTGTGTGTAGTTGAGTTAGAGACTAAGAGGCCTTTAACTATGCCAACATGCAGTTCATTTGTTAAAATGTAATCTTTGCGGAGTCAATGTAGATTAATGCTACCTTAAGTACCATAATCTACATTGGTCTCACAACGCTTAAGCCGAACCTACTCGAACAATTCTATTCGGGGGGATAGCTAATTCTTTTTGATGAGTCTCGCCATAGACTCCAAAAACATTTATGGGGAAACCAAACACCCAATCTCAAGTCGTTCGTCTAAAAGACAACAGACAATTGAACCAAACTATATTTTGCCATGTAAAGCTAACTTAAACCAAGTTAGGAATGGAAAAATAGTTTGGAATGCCCTTCTATAGGTATAAACCCCTATAACTACCCTTTTCAGCATGCTCCACCCCTTAACTGGTAGCTGTAGCTGTTCCCAATCATAATAGCTTACACACCAGGTGCATATAGGTTAAGGCCTTATGTAAAATCCCTTCATAAGCCCACCTTAAACCACATAATTGCATGACACATTGAACCAGGACGGCACAGGCTGGACATCCACCCAGCGACGACCTTCGCTGGAGGAGACCTGCAATCCTGACGTTGGTCTCCAATCTTCATCCAGTGGCCGCATCTTCAATTCAATCCAAGGGAACCCCTCTGTATGCTGATCAATCAACACCTCCATTCGTTGTGGATTTACCGTTGTGGATTATATGACTTTTTCCAATGGATTACAGACTCTGTTTCCAAGG
>NC_056498.1:94561834-94564033 GCF_014905685.2 Nematolebias whitei
TCTAGCCTTCAGGGTTACGTCGGCGTACGTCCTGTCGCCTAGCAACCATGACAGCGCTCAGCCGAAGAAGAATGGAGATCGAAATGTTGTTGTTGTTTTTACTTTTTTAATTCTAGAGGAAATGCAGGAACTTTATCGCCGCCTGCGGCGTGTTTTTATCTTCTGCTGAGAGACGATCATATTCAGGTAACTAAATATTTTTTTAGTTTACAAACTCAAAACTGTTAACCTAGTTTCATGGATAACTTCAGTGACTGAAAGACTAATGAATTAACTTTATTAACTTGTGCATAATAAAGAAAATGTAAATGCATCTTATTAAATTAGTAATCATTTAATCTAATGTAATTAGTTTAATATTAAATTATATATATAATATTTAAATTATCTTAAATTTAGAATACAGCATAACATTTTTCAATATTTTATTTTATAAAATTCATTGGTACATAAAGTGGCTGTAAAAATGTTAAAACTGGGTCTTTCATTTATTTTATTTCATTATTAAAATAATGTTTTCACTGAGCATCAGTATATTTACCTTAAGCCTCATAAATGTGATAATGCTTTGATATCTTATAAAAAATTAAATCTTAAACTAATAATGCTTTTGTTGTTTTCTACATTTCCTTGACCAGACCCTTGGACTGCAGGATTAACCTGAGTGTCACAGTCCTGGACCGTTACTTTAACCAAGAAGATCTTAGACTGGATTTCCGATGAAGCAGGGAGTCTCTGGCAGTGTTGCTTCATCTCCTGGATCTGGATCCACGACATGGTTGGGGGGCCACAGTTGAGACCCTGGTGTTTCTTTTCTGGCTGGCAGGTGGAGCATCCTGCAGGGGGATCTCTGGAGTGTTTGTGATGCCTCATTCTACTGTCCACCGCATCGTCCATCATCTGACAGAAGAAGTGTCCATTCACCACCAGGTCATCCACCTCCATGAAAACCCAGAGGACCTGGAGGTTGTGTCCTGTGTGTTTGCAGGGCTGGCACACCACAGAGCCTTTTGTTGTTGTTTTGAATGAACTTACTGTTAATAAAATGAATTATTGACAACTACTAGTTTTTGTAATAATTTATTTTTCAAATTTAAAACAAAAAACACCTTTTTCAAGAACATAAAAAACAACCATCAATTAATTTATTTGCAATTCTTTATTTTCTCCATTCTCTCCCTATTTTCATTTGCTCTTCTCTCTTTTGCTTCTTATCTTCTGAATAACTGAAATAAATCATCCTCTCTGTCCTGCTGCCTCTTTCTTCCCTGTTTCCCTTCCTCTTTGTTCCTCCGCCCTGTCTTTCTGGTCACCCACTGCTGCGCTTGGACCTGGAGTGTCCTCAGTGATGGAGACAATTAGGACAGGAGGTGCAGTGGAAGGTCTCTGTTCTAAAACCTCATCCATGAGGACAAACCAGGGCCAAGTCGCAGCAGTGGGCTTCCCACTTACTCCTTCCCCTGACCCACCTGGATATTTGCAGTCCTGAACAGAGGAAATAAGACAATAAGTTGACAAACCGAGCAGCAAACTTTTTTTTACTTTACGTGTATTAACAGCTGCAAGTACAAATTATATTCTTCATTACACATGCACATAATTTGTATATATTTTTTAGGTTGTCCCATTTCTTTTTAGCCTGCAGAGGAGTTACCTTCCCCTGCAGGCCCATCTTCTTCAAAATTATCCTAATAACATCAACATAAAATGAATGAAGAGGGGAAACATGGAAACTAATGTCTTTAACCCACATAGAAAAACTACAGTTTTCACAGCACAACACAAGAGGACCTATACTTCATTAAGATCACAGGTTATACCATACCATACCATACCAATTTATTTATAAAGCACTTAAAACAGCAACAAGGTCAACCAAAGTGCTGTACAGACAGAACAACAGGTAACACACAAAGCAAAATACAAAATGAGGTAAATCAGAATATAGACAAAAAACAATGCAGATAATGATGACAAACCAGTGTAGAACATACAGGATCAAAACACAGATCATCTTGTGTTGAAAGCTATTGAATAGTAGTGAGTTTTTAAACGGGACTTGAAAACCGAGAGGGAGGGGGCCTGTCTGACAAGCAGAGGTAACTCGTTCCAGAGTCTTGGTCCTGCTACAGAGAACCTCTGCGCTTAAGACGAGTTCCTGGAACTGTGAGGAGCAACTGGTCCTCTGACCTCAGGGAG
>NC_056498.1:94564133-94566363 GCF_014905685.2 Nematolebias whitei
GGGGGGGGGGGGGCGACACTGTTCAGTGATTTGTAGACATACATGAGTATTTTGAACTGGATTCGAAAGTGAACCGGTAACCAGTGCAGTGAGGCCAAAACTGGTGTAATGTGGTCTCTTTTGCCTGTACTTGTTAAAAATTGGGCTGCTGCATTCTGGACCAGTTGTAGTCGTGCAATGGAGGTCTGACTGATACCAAACAGGAGCGAATTGCAGTAATCAGCAGAATTTTATAAAGAGTTCTGGAACATCCTGGAACCAATATTTCACAGAATGCTACATGAGTCAGAAGAAAATGGCAGGCTTCCAACACATATGAATTCAGCCAACATTAGTCTACTATTAAAACCAGGCAAAGACCCAGTACTACCTACCAGTTATCGCCCCATCTCTCTTATTAATGTGGATGTTAAAATAATTAGTAAAGTCCTCTCTAAAAGATTAGAGAAAATAATTCCTCTCATTATTCATCCTGACCAAACTGGATTCATAAAGGAAGACACTCGACCACAAACACACGCAGATTATATAATTTAATAGAGTATTCATATAGTAAAAATATTGAAACAGCTATTTTGTCTTTGGACGCAGAAAAAGCATTTGATAGGGTAAACTGGAAATTTTTATTTGCTACATTGAGTAAATTTGGTTTTGGGGACCATTTCATTAATTGGTTAAAAATATTATATAACTCACCAAGAGCATGTGTCAGGACAAATAATCAAATATCTTCAAGCTTCTGTTTACAGAGGGGGACCAGGCAGGGATGTCCACTTTCACCTGCACTATTTGCTATTTTTATTGAACCTTTAGCAGCAGCAATAAGACAAACTGCTGATATTAAAGGTATACTGTGTAGAAATATAGAACATAAATTTAGTCTTTATGCTGACGATGTTTTACTTTTTCTTCAGAACACAGAACATTCAATATCTAATGTTATCGAATTAATAAACTCGTTCTCAAAAGTTTCTGATTATTCTATAAATTGGTCAAAATCTACAGCTCTTCCAATAAACTGCGTGTTTAATACTTCTCTCAATGAACGACTACAATCAGGTAACATTACATACTTGGGCATTAATATTTCTCCTAGATTGGAAGACTTGATAAAATTGAATCATATCCCAATTTTAAAGAACGTTGAAGATGATCTTACTAGATGGAAATCTCTGCCCATATCACTTATGGGAAGAGTTGCCTCAGTAAAAATGATGGTCCTGCCGAGAATAAACTATTTATTCTCAATGATTCCAAATAAACCTTCAACTGAATGGTTTAAGTCACTGGACTCATTGATATCTAAATTCCTTTGGAAAAACAAAACTCCACGTATTAGCTTAAAAGCATTACAGAAATCTAAAGATACCGGAGGATTAGAACTTCCGAACTTCTATCACTACTATTTAGCCAATAGGTTACAATATATCTCAAAGTGGTTAAATCCGAATACATTAGATGAAACTTGGATAGACATAGAACAAACTTTATGCAATAATATTAAGATTTCAGATCTACCGTTTATTAGCACAAATATAAAAAGACATGTTTGCTTTAAAAGCATCAGTATTAGCTCTTCTCTGACAGCATGGTGGGAGTATTTGAAAATGACAAAATCTTCACTACTCCCCTGTAGACATACACCCATCTGGAACAATCCTGACATCCTACAAGAAAATAATATGTTAAATTTCCCAGGTTGGAGAGTCAAGGGAATTGAACGTCTGGAACACATATATGAAGGTGTAGACTTTATTCCATTTAATAATTTAATAATACAATTTGACATTGAAAATAAATACTTCTTAGAATATCAACAAATTAAGTCTATCATAAAAAAGAAATTTAAGCTTAATAAAACTTTGTTAGAAACACCAATATGTGTGTTAGAGTTCCTTAATCTTAAATCCCCCAAATTATTATCTAAAATATACAAAAAATTGTCTAGAATCAATGACTCCATAATGCTACCAGTTGCAAAATGGGAGTCAGATTTATCAATCAATTTTGACCAAAACACCTGGTCTCAAATATGTTTAAGAACATTTAAAATGACTAGAATCTCCAACTTACAATTAATACAGTATAAAGTTCTTTATAGAGTACATTATACAGGTCAGCGAATGTTTAGGATGGGATTTACATAATCTAACAACTGCTCACAGTGCACAGGCAATATTCCTGATGATTATATCCATGCACTCTGGTTCTGCCCACCCGTTCAGAGGTT
>NC_056498.1:94566463-94572090 GCF_014905685.2 Nematolebias whitei
GTGTGTTTTATCCATTTTGAGATGTATTCTAGCCTGTTGGCTAGAAAATAATAATAAAAGTTGGGTAGTTCTAGTCCTCCTTTATCTTTGGATTTCTGTAGTGTTTTTAATCTAATACGAGTGCGTTTATCTTTCCATAGCAATTTAGAAATAGAGGAGTCCAGGGAAGTCCAGGGATCTAAACCAGTCAGAAGATGGTTTGTTTGGGATCATTGAGAATAAATAATTTATTCTAGGCAAAACCATAATTTTTATTGATGCGATCCTTCCCATGAGAGATATGGGTAAAGATTTCCATCTAGCCAGATCATCCTCAATTTTCTTTAAAAGTGGGGTGTGGTTTAGTTTTGTTAAATCTGCCAATTTAGGCGAAACTTTGATACCCATATATGTAATATTCCCTGATTGCAGTTGTGTAGTAAGTGAATTGTTGAAAGAGCAATTAGTTGGTAGAACTGTGGAATTTAGCCAGTTTATAGAGTAATCTGAAACTTTTGAGAAAGAGTTTAACAATCCAATAACCTGAGAGATGGAGGTTTGTGAATGCCGGAGGAAGAGCAGCACATCATCAGCATATAGACTGATTTTCTGCTCTCTGTTCTTGCATTTTATGCCTTTAATATCTGTAGTTTGCCTGATTGCTGCGGCTAGTGGTTCGATGAAAATAGCAAACAGTGAGGGGGAGAGTGGACATCCCTGCCTGATTCCCCTTTGCAGAGCAAAACTAGCAGATATTTGATTATTTGTCCTAATGCATGCTGAAGGAGAACTGTATAATATTTGTAACCAATTTATGAAATAATTTCCAAAACCAAATTTATGTAAGGCTGCAAATAAAAATTTCCAGTTAACTCTATCGAAGGCTTTTTCTGCATCTAGAGAGAATATTCAGTTTCAATGTTTTTACTGTAAGAATAATCTATTAAATTAAATAATCTGCGTGAATTTGTGGCTGAATGTCTCCCTTTTATAAAACCAGTTTGGTCTGGATGTATTATTAGAGGAGTTACCTTTTCTAATCTTTTTGAGAGGGCTTTACAAATTATTTTAAGATCAACATTGATAAGAGATATGGGACGATAACTGGTAGGTAATACAGGATCTTTGCCTGGTTTTAACAGGAGACTAATGTTGGCAGAATTTATATTTTTTGGAAGACTGTTATTTTTCTCAGTTTCTTGTAACATTTTGTGAAATAGTGGAGCCAGGATATTCCAGAATTCTTTATAGAATTGTGCTGGGAATCCATCTGGACCTGGAGCCTTTTTATTGGACATGCTTTTGAGGGCTTCCTGGAGTTCCACTGTTGTCAGTGGTGAATCCAGCTCCATTGTTTGACTATCTGATAGTTTAGGAAGTGTTATTTTATCCAGGAATTCATTAATTTCATTATCTGATGGGTTTATCTGGGGCGAATACAAGTCTTTATAAAAATCTCTGAAAATGCTGTTAATTCTTTCAGGGTCGTAAACTGTATTCCCAGTCGAGTCTTTAACACCAACTATAGTTGTTTTTTCCTTATTTATTTTGAGCTGTTTAGCTAGAAAGCTACCCGACTTATTGCTCTGTTCAAAATTTTCGATTCTAAGTCGTTGTATTAAGAATTTAGTTTTTTTGTTAATACATTCTTTTAATTCCAATTTTCCTTCACGCATTTTCTCCAGCATTTCTTCATCTTGAGAGGCTTCTAACGATTTAATGGTTTCTTCTAGTTCCTGAATATGTTTATTTTCTTTTTTCTTCTTTTGTGATGAGAATGAAATTATTTTACCTCTCATTACAGCTTTACCTGCCTCCCAGAGAATAGATGCTGATGTTCCAGGCACGTCATTATACTCCAGATATGAAGCCCACTCTTCTGTAAAATATTTGATAAAATCTACATCTTCAAGCAGTGATGTATTAAATCTCCAGTTTATACTTTTGGGGACTTCTTTTCTGTTTGCTAGATTTAAACAGACAGGAGCATGATCATTGACAGCTATAGGGTGAATCTCAGTGTCTGAGATGTCCGTCAACAACGAGCTGCTGACTAAAAAATAATCCAGACGAGAGTAAGAGTGATGGACAGAAGAGAAGAAAGTATACTCTCTACGATTCAGGTGAAGAGATCGCCATGCATCACAAAGTCCATAATCATTCATGTACTGTTTAACTATATTTATGGACTGCCAACTACGCTGAGTTCCTGCTCTACTACATCTGTCTAATTCTTCATTTAGACCAAAGTTGAGGTCACCTCCAAGTATAAGTGAGCAATCCAAGTGATCAGAAAGTGCTGAGAAAAAATCATGAAAAAAAGAGGTGTCATCTACATTTGGGGCATATATACTGACAATACACAACTTATAGTTATTTATATAAAGTTTTATTATTAAATATCTACCCTCTGGATCTGTGACTGTGTCTAGTATTTTAAAGTTAACACTTTTGTGTATTAATATTGCCACTCCTCTTTGTCTTGAGTTATAGCAGGCACAAAACACATTAGGAAAATCAGTTGATTTAAGATCATCTGCATTTGTCGTAGATTTATGAATCTCTTGTAAAAAGACAACATCTGCCTGTAATCTTTTAAGCTGGTTAAAATTCCTAATCTTTTTTGTTGAGTACTGGTTCCATTGACATTCCAAGTTACAAACCTTACTGTGCCCATATTTGTACGTGAGTAGTTAAAGTTGACTAGTGCATGTCACCATGGATACAAATAGATCTAAATAAAATCTGAGTTAATGCTTGAGCTAGCCTGTTTAGATCTTCACAAACAGTGATGTTGGAAGTGGAAAGATACCAGAAGATTGTGTAGATGCTGGATGTTGTTGAGGTGGAAAGATATAAAGTTCTCATATGAGGTGTCCGTGTGTGTTCTCTTATGAGGTGTGTGTGTGCGTGTGTGCTTGTGGGCTTGTGTGTAAATGATTGGTGCTGGGCAGCTGGTAAAGCTTAAAGCCCTGCGCGCTGCATCTTCTACTTCAGCTGGTGGTCACGGTTTCCATCGCCAGCTTCCCGCGTGCCCAGACCAGGTAAACAACGGGAGTTGTCAGCCAGTGTTCCGCACAGACCGACCCAGAGAGGCTGTTATTGAAAACTTGAGGCCACTGGTGCGCGCAAACTTCACCGCTACTAGCTCCACTTTGGACAGTATCCGGATGTGTTTGGTCAACGCAAGATCTATTACCAACAAAACTTTTATCCTCAGGGACTACTTTCAAAAGCACGAGTTGGACTTTTTCTGCATCACAGAGACTTGGATGTCTCCGGGTGAGTCCAGCGCCTTGACAAAATTATTGCCACCGAACTGTCTGTATTTTAACGCACCACGGCCATCAGGCCGGCACAGTGGTGGATTATTAATAATATTCAAATAAACTTTTGACTGTAAACAACTGCCCATCCCAGTTTCCAGCGCCAGCTTTGAGCTGAGCGTCTTTGAACTCTGCCACTCACCTCCGACGTTATTTGCACTCGTCTACCGCCCACCTCAATCTAAGGATTTCATAAATGAGTTTTATGATTTCTTGGCTAACATCACACCAAAATATAATCATGTTTTCATTATTGGGGACCATAATTTGCATGTGTGCTGTCAGGAGAAGCCCTTGGTTAAGGACTTTACTTTTTAGATTTATTGGACTCATTTAATCTAACAGCATGTAAACGGTCCCACCCAAGAGTGCGGATATACACTGGATCTTGTTTTAACTCAGGATGTGACTGTTTGTAATCTTGAAATTGGTGATAATGTTTTTTCAGATCACATGCCAGTCCGGTTTGAGTTCACCCTCCCTCATCTAACTCCTAAGCCGTGCATTCCTGCACGTCACACCCGGACCATTAAACACTTCACTGCCACACGTTTCACAGATGTTTATAACTCTGAAATGATCATTCATCCCCCGGTGTTTCTCACCACTACTGAGGAGCTGACATCCCAGTTCAACTCTGTCTGCTTAAAGACTCTGGATCATGTTGCACCTGTTAAAATAAAAAAAAATAAAAACTGAGAGCAGAACCTTGGCTGAGTGACGTCACCAAGGCCGCTAGGCAGCAATGTAGGAGGGCGGAACGAAAGTGGAGGAAAGACAGGCTGCAGGTCTCTTTCCAGATACTTAAAGAGAGTTGGCGCTGTTATCAGAAAACAGTAAAAGATGCAAAATCGAAATTCTTCTCTGATATAATTACCTCAAACTCTCACAACCCACGTGTCCTCTTCTCCACCCTAAACTCTGTTCTCCACCTCACTGAACCATCACCTCTGGAAGCCTCGACTGAGCTGTGCGACAACTTCCTACATTTCTTTGTGGAAAAAATTGCGACCACCAGGGCTCTCATTTCCCCTCCAACTCATGACCCATCCATCCCACCTCAATCTGTAGCTCCTTTTGACCATTTTGAACCCATCACTCCATCTTCTCTAGAGCAGGTCATGTGCAGCTTGAAACCTTCTGGTTCCCCATTTGATGTGGTCCCCCCTCAACTACTAAAGGAGGTTTTTCCAACTCTAGGTCCGTCCATTCTTGATATAGTAAACAGTAGTTTATCCACTGGCGTGGTGTCAAAATCCTTTAAACATGCTGCTGTCCAGCCTCTCCTGAAAAAAACAAACCTTGACCCCTCACTCGTTTCCAACTTCCGGCCTGTCTCCAAACTCCCATTTGTTTCTAAAGTACTGGAGAAAATAGTCGAGTCCCAGTTGAAGTGCTTCACGCCATCTTAGAGCTTTTCCAATCTGGCTTTAAACCTCTCCACAGCACTGAAACTGCCCTGCTGAAGGTCTTTAACGACATCTTCAGATTCACAGATACCGGTGATTCTGTGCTGCTTGTCCTGTTGGACCTCACAGCTGCCTTTGACACCATCGACCATGAGATCCTCATTGCTAGGTTGGAGCAGAGGGTGGGCGTCACAGGATCAGCCCTCAATTGGTTCAGATCTTACCTCGCTGACAGATCCTTTTGTGTGTCCATCAAAGATTTTAGTTCCGCAGAGGCAGAGCTTAAATGGGAGGTTCCGCAGGGGTCCATACTGGGTCCCCTCCTATTCTCTATATACCTGCTGCCGCTTGGTGCTATTTTCCGGAAACACAACATGCCCTTCCACTTCTATGCCGATGACTGTCAAATTTACTTCCCCCTAAGACACAACGGTACATGCTCTATTCAACCGCTGCTCAACTGCCTGGCTGACATCAGGGACTGGATGGCTTTAAATTTCTTAAGTTTCAATGAACAGAAGTCTGAATTCATGTTGTTCCCTCCCAACGACACGATCACAAACCACTGCATCGACCTTTCCGCTCTAACCCTGTCAGAAAGACAAAGAGTCACTAATCTGGGCGTGTTAATGGACCCTTCCCTGAAACTTAACAATCATGTAAACATGATTGTTAAATCATGCTTCTTCCAACTGAGGCGGCTGTCTAAACTGAAGCCCATATTGTCCAAAAATAACCTGGAGACAGTAATACATGCATTCATTACATCTAGGCTTGATTACTGCAATTCGCTCCTGTTTGGTATCAGTCAGACCTCCATTGCACGACTACAACTGGTCCAGAATGCAGCAGCCCAATTTTTAACAAGTACAGGCAAAAGAGACCACATTACACCAGTTTTGGCCTCACTGCA
>NC_056498.1:94572190-94574349 GCF_014905685.2 Nematolebias whitei
CCCCCCCCCCCCCCCCCCCCCCCATCTCTCTGATTTGATACAACCGTATGTGCCACCACGCTCCCTGAGGTCAGAGGACCAGTTGCTCCTCACAGTTCCAGGAACTCGTCTTTTTTTTTTTTTTAATAGATGGCCTCCCTTCTCCCCTTACAGCCATCCTCTCCACACCATTATTATGAAATATTTATTCTAGTGACTATCTAGTGTAGTTTTTTTTTCTTTTAATAGGATAGAAAGAAAGAAAGAAAAAAAAAGAAAAGACAAAGTAAGACTCCAAAATATAAGAAATATACACAAAGAGAGCACACGGCAAAACACCCGGCCACTGTCTGTTCACCTGCAAAGAACATGACAAAACACAGCAACAAAATACATATGTATAAAGAACTTAAAATATTCATGGCTTTGTAGTAAGTTTCCATAAATATATATACCCATACCTTCGCCTATATACATACATACATACACATGAATATACATTCACATACATATCTATATATCTATATATCTACATATAAAGCCTACATAAGCATCCCTGCATCTATTTGTGTGTGGTTGTGAGCATGCATAAGTGTATAAGGCTTCTCTAATAGAACATTTAATAGTAACTGTGAAGCAGCAGAGACCCGACCCCCAAGACCAGAGGTAGACGAAAAAGGGGGGACCAGAGCCCAAGACCCCAGGAGGGACCCTGACCGCGGAGCCCCCAGAGCCACCCACACAGGACGAACCACTCACCCACCCCCCAGAACGGACCACAGGGGAGAACCGGAAGATCCCCAACAACGACCATATACAGTGACCCCCGGGGCCAACAGCGACAAACTCATAGGCCTCCGTCGGAACCCGCCGCACCGATGTAGGTCCAGGTCCGGGCACCGAGGCCCGGGCACCGAGGACTCACACCACCCAGGCCAAGGCCCGACAGGGCCAGAGGACCCGAGCCCCACCAGGCAGACACCAGGCCGAGCCGACACACGCCCAAGCGCCCAGCCCCTGACACCAAGGGCCCCAAGCGCGCCGGCAGGCAAGGGCACACCCTACCAGGGGGCCGCGCGATAGGGGCGCGATGCCAAGCACCCCCAGTTGTATCAAAGAGGGGGCAGTCCGAGTCTCGACCTAACAAATACCCATTCATACACAGACACAATCACACAATCCCAACCTCAGTCTCACATTCACTCACTCAAAGACATACAATAACGATACATTTCATTCTTATTCCCAATACGCACTCTATACCCCCCAGGTCCAAGACATGTACCCGCCCTCTACAGGGGGCAGCCCATGCCCAAACCCAGGAGGTAAACCCATTCATTCTCGAGCGGAGAAGAGCCAATACCCCAGGCCCGGCCCAGGCCACGCCCCGCCGACAGGATACCCCTCCACCATGAAGAGGACACGCCACCGACCACCCCCACACACCGCCAACAACCAAGCACGCGCCCCCAGCCGACCGCCCGCCAGGCCCCGGCAGCCACCCCGGCCAGCGGGCCAACCATGGCACCCAAGAGCCAAACTCAGGGGGTCCAAACAACCCCAGGGAGAGCACAGCGCCAGCACCGCCCACGGCAACCCCCTAGACCCTGAACCCCCACATAGTCCTGGTCAACACCCGACAGCCTTCCCTTCTCCCAGACCCCACCCCCGGAATGGCAGTCAGGGAACTAGGGGGGTAGGAAGAAAAAAATAATAATAATAATAATAAGACCCCGACACATACACCCCCGCCCCTAGATGTGCTATTGATGTGTGTTGTTGTATAGTGCCATTAAAAAGGAAAGAAGAAGGAGCAAAGGCTGGCATGATGCCAGTTTCCCCTCCACCCCAACTCTATCCAAACCCTAGTGTCTAAATGCAACCATTGTTAGTGAGCACAGGCACAGGGGGTGAGAGTAAGGTCATCCCACCACCCATAGCCATGTGCCCACCTCAAGTTCCTATATATGAATGTCATGAGGATGTTATGAATGAATGTCTAAGGTGTACAATAAAATTGAGTCCCAGGTGGCTATGGTCAACAAAGATGTAAAATTGTTGCAGCACACCCGAGCCCAAACAACCCTAAATGTATGGAATTGAAATGAAGAGGGTGGAGGTGCATGGTGAGGGATGGGGAGAAATAACTGTGAGAGCAAATGCTCCCACAGGGAGTCAGC
>NC_056498.1:94574449-94577089 GCF_014905685.2 Nematolebias whitei
CCAATTTTACTATTGAGGCCTTGAAGGCCAAGGAAGAGTGCATTAAATAAAAACTAACAACATGCCTAGATCAAACCACACTTCAGCAAGTGATGGACTGTACAGATCAGACACGCTTAGCACAGCATGTCAAGTCCAAGACTCGACAACAAAACAAGTTTAACGTACTAATAGCTCATCAACACCATCACTATTCCAATAACAACACATTCAGTGTAGGACAACACTCCAGTAGTCAATTACATGCCAGGGAGACAGAAAAGTGGGTGAAGAATTTATTTGACAGACAGCTCACCCAGCCAGAGACAGAGATTCATGCCAGGGGACTGAACTTTGCGGTTGCACCAAGTAGAATTCCTCTGGTGGAGATGATCACAGCTACTGAGTCAGCCATCCGCAACAACAAAATTAAAGAGGCTGAAGCAGAACAGCTCAGAATCAAAGTTTCAGCCTGCCTCAGCAATGCCAAACCACCACCTTCCAACATCAGTAGAGAGGAGAGGGATGCACTTACCACTCTTAGCAAGGACAAAAACATCATCATTCTCCCAGCAGACAAAGGAAGGTGCACAGTGATTTTGAACCAGAAAGACTATCATGAGAAAGTTATGGCACTCCTTAGTGACTTAAACACTTATGAACCTCTGAAAAGAGATCCAGGAAGTGGTTACAAGAAGAAATTGATAGATTGCCTGAAAATTTTGGAGCAGGACAAGGCTATTGACCGTTTTCTGTACCACAGACTGTACCCAGGGGAGGCCACACCTAGTCTGTATGGTTTACCTAAAATCCACAAACAAGGTGTACCTTTAAGACCAATTGTTAGCATGATTAACTCTGTCACTTACAATGTTTCCAAATATCTGGCATCTGTACTCATCCCTTTAGTTGGCAGCTCAGAACACCACATACCGAACACCATGGACTTTGTAGATAAGGTGAGGGATGTCATCATGGAGACTGATGAAACAATGGTCTCTTTTGATGTCAAATCACTCTTTACATGCATTCCTGTTGATGATGCAGTAGAGGTGGTCAGTTTAAAATTAAAATCAGACACCACTCTGAGCAGCAGGACCACGCTTTCCACAGAACAACTGTGTCAACGGATGAATCTGTGCCTGCAGTCAACCTACTTCACATATGGGGAGCAATATTACAGGCAGAAACATGGGTGTGCTATGGGGTCTCCAGTTTCTCCTATTGTTGCCAACCTGTACATGGAGGAGGTAGAAAAGAGAGCCTTGACGTCCTTTTCAGGGACACCACCAAGTCATTGGTTCAGGTATGTTGACGACACCTGGGTTAAAATTAAATCTCAGGAAGTCCAACATTTTACTGACCACATCAACTCTGTGGATAAATACATCAAGTTCACACGAGAAGATGAAAAAAATGGCAAGTTGGCTTTCTTGGACTGTGAGGTCTAAGTCTCTGATAGAGGACATTTGCAAACTGAGGTGTACCGCAAACCCACCCACACAGACCAGTATTTGCAGTTTGACTCCCATCACCCTTTGGAGCACAAGTTAGGAGTCATCAGGACTCTGTATCACAGAGCAGACAGCGTCCCCACTAGCTCAGGAGCCAGGCAGAAGGAGAAATCCCACACAAGAAAGGCTCTAGAGCAATGTGGATATTCTAACTGGGCCTTCCTGAAAGCAGAGAAGAAACCCAAACATGACTCCAGTCAGCCAACAGGTGAAAAGGAGGAACCCAGACCCAGACCAGTGGTCATTCCATATGTTGAGGGAGTATCAGAGAAACTGAGACGTTTATTTTCTAAACATAACGTCCCAGTGGCTTTTAAACCCCAAAATACATTACGGCAAAGACTGGTTCATCCCAAAGATCCAGTCCCCCGGCACAAACAGAGTAATGTTGTGTATGCTGTTCAGTGTCAGGAGGGCTGTGATCAGTCTTACATCGGGGAAACTAAACAGCCACTGACCAAAAGGATGGCCCAGCACAGAAGATCAACATCATCAGGCCAGGACTCTGCGGTCTACACTCATCTCCAGGCCAGCGGTCACTCTTTCAGGGATGAAGATGTGCACATCCTGGATAGAGAGGAACAATGGTTTGAGAGAGGAGTAAAGGAGGTCATCTTTGTGAAAAGAAATCGTCCATCGTTAAACAGGGGTGGAGGCCTACGTGTTCAATTGTCCCCCTCTTACAATGCTGTGATTGCTAGTATCACTCAGCCCTCTGTGAATAGTAAACAGCCATCAGTGTTCTAATGATCCATTGTTAGGCTGATGGTCCTTCTTGAGCATGTGATCAGCTGGTTTTGGTTGTCAGCAGCAAAACTGGTTGATCCACTATGAGAAGGTGCTATTTAAGAGAATGAGCTGAATACAGCACCTCAGACTGAGGAAGTCTCTTGGATGAGAGACGAAACGTTTCTACATTTTTTTTGTTGTTTTGCTTTGTTTTGTTTTTTTGAATGTCCAGAGGACCAGATTTAACTTTTTTAGGTACATACTGAATGTTACAATGGAAGCTTTTTAGAAAATGGTCGATGCAAATGAAAACCAATCACCCTCATGCTGTGTGAGAAAAGTGGAAGACAGATTGTGTGTGTGTGTGTGTGGTGTGTGTGTGTGTGTGTGTGTGTGTGTGTGTGTGTGTGTGTGTGTG
>NC_056498.1:94577099-94583190 GCF_014905685.2 Nematolebias whitei
TGTGTGTGTGTGTGTGTGTGTGTGTGTGTGTGTGTGTGTGTGTGTGTTCGCACACCCAATCTGTGTTGCCACAGGATGTTGTAATATGCACCAAGTTTGTCTATGAGTTCTAATAATAATAATAATAATAATAATAAATTTTATTTCAGGGCGCCTTTCAAAAACCCAAGGTCACCTTACAAAAACAATTAAAATCAGCAATTAATAAAAACATAATCAACAAATAATTAAAAATAAGTCACAATAAAACAATAGTTAAAACAAAGTTAAAACAAAGTTAAAGAGAATATGCCTGTTTAAACAGGTGTGTTTTCAGTTGTGATTTAAAAGAGGGAAGAGAGTCTGTGTTCCTGATGACAGGAGGGAGGGAGTTCCAGAGCTGAGGAGCACAGCGACTGAAGGCTCTGTTCCCCATGGTGACGAGACGGGCAGAAGGAACAATAAAATGAGTGGCAGATGAGGATCTGAGGGAACGGGAAGCAGTGGAGATGTGAAGCAGATCACACAGGTAAGGAGGGGCAAGGTTATGGATGCACTTGAACGTGAGAGTTAAGATTTTAAAATTTATTCTAGCTTCTATGGGCAACCAGTGAAGCTGCTGCAGAACCGGGGTGATGTGTTCTCTGAACGAGGTACAAGTTATGACCCGAGCTGCAGAGTTCTGGAGGAGTTTGAGTTTATGGAGAGTCTTATTCGGGAGACCAAAAAGAAGAGAGTTGCAATAATCAATCCTGGAGGTGATAAGGCTATGGACAAGGATAGCAGCAACGTGAGGAGTAAGAAAAGGACGAAGTCGGTTGATGTTACGTAAATGGAAGTATGCAGACCGGGTGATAGAGTTAATATGAGATTGAAATGAAAGCGTATTATCAAGTATGAATAATAATAATAAGTAATATGAATTTATGTCTTAACAGATTGATGCAACAGTTATTGACTGCATGGATGATGGCGTGCTCTCTGGTTACATCCCAATATATGGGGATCGAGTTGCAGCAAGACACTTTTGTTTGGAAAATAAAGGTACAAATACAAAAGATTCCAAAAAGCATTCACTGCTTGAAAAACTAAAGAGGATGGGCATCAATAGTAATGATGATACAAATTCAGATCAAGCTGAGACAACCAAACCAAAGCTGAAAAGATCATATGCAAAATGCAACAGATGGGCTGCAAAAAATACCAGAAGAATTGAATTGGGATGGATTCATGAAGGCAAACAAGTGAGGAAACGCAAGGGAGGAGGAACAAGGACACTTGATGTACCCAAAGATTCAAATAAATCAGATCTTATTAAGTATTCCAAAGACTTTTTTTTTCCAAATGGAAAATGTAGATTTGGACGTTTTGAGACAATCAGTCATGACATATTGGACTTCCAGAAAGAAGCTGTGTTGGATGATAATATCACAGTGGGGGAACTGTACACTGTACTAAGAGTAGGGATGTTAAGATTTTACTTGTGCACTAAAAGTCTAATCAATCTGGATGATGAGGAATATGGTGGGGAGAAATCTGATGGACATAATCTTGAAGTGATGGACATGCATGAAGATGACCAAGTAACTGAAACTTGTCATTCTGTCATCAGACTGAAGTTGACCCAGATGCAGTGTCCAACACATCTGAGGTGACTTTTGGTCCAGTCCATGGAGAGCCCATGGCTGGTGAACTTGATGACACTTTGATATATCAACCTACCATGCAGTTTGAAGGAGATGAGTCAGGCTTCGGATCTGTTGAACTTCCTTCCACAAGCACAGCACATTTCACTCCAGTATCAGGTGATGAAGTAAGCACCAATACAGCTTCATATAAAACTGTGTGGGTCACCATAAAACTTCATAGGAGCAATCTTCTTGAGGAGATGATAATGCAGTTTAGGATCAAACACTCTTGAGACAAACCCTTAAATTTTGTTTTATAGATGAAAAGGGAGCTGATCAAGATGGTGTCTCAAGAGACGCATATGCCACATTTTGGACTGAGTTTATGGACAAAATAGCAGATGGGGAGAAAGTGAGGGCTCCATCATTGCCTAATAAATGGCAGAAAGAAGAGTGGAAATCCATAGGCCAGATCCTGCTTAAGGGATTTAAAGATCATGGATACTTTCCTTGTCGCCTTGCCCCTGCTTTTTTTGCTGCTCTCATTTTTGGAGAAAGTGAAGTCTCAGATGAAATGTTGCTTGAAAGCTTTCTTCTGTACATCAGTCAGTCAGGCAGAGATCTTGTAACCACTGCCTTAAAATCAGACTGTCTAGATGAGGACCTAGATGAACTTATTGATCTTTTGGATTGATTAAATGTAACAAAACTTCCAACAAAAGATAATTTGAAAAGAATCCTTGTAAATGCAGCTCACAAGCCCATGATCCAAAAACCAAGATATGCTGCAGAACAAATGTCTTCAACTGCTAGACACATTTTAAAGGAATAATTTTCTAGTCCACAAGCTGTCCTACAGATGTATGAAGAAATAAAAGCCAACAACCAGAACGTTTTTAAAGTTACTGGATGCATCTCCTATAACTCAAGCAGAGAATCAAAGTTTTGGTTTTCTACAGCAGTACATCAGAGGATTTGACGATGCAGGACTCAGAAGGATGCCAAGGTTTTTTTACAGGGTCAGATGTTGTTTGTGTTAACAAAATCCAGGTGCTGTTTACACCAGTACAAGGTCTGGCAAGGCCACCTATTGCACATACTTGTGGGCCAGCTCTGGACCTGCCACAAACATACGGTTCATACCCAGAAATGCGTGCTGAAATGGACAGCATACTGCTTAATCAAAACTCCCTTGAGTTCAACATAGTTTAGATCAGGTTATGCCAACAAATATTACAATGGGAGGACAGAAATAAACTGAATAGTTTCCAGTCAATTATACAGTTCAATAGTATTCAAATGTAAACACTCAAATACAAATATATCATAAACAATGGCAAATGACTGAAAATAGTTTAAGCTTTTGCACTAAATGGATGGTGAAATAAGCAAACAGGGAGTGCCTAGAATTTTTGTTTTATTTTATTTTATTCCCATTCAGGCATGTTGAAGCAGTGAAAACATTTCTGGTTTAGAGCTGAACGTTTGTGTAGAGTCCGTAACAGAAGTCCATAACAGAAGTATGCACAATTATGGAAGCGTATGTTTTTGTTTTTATTGAAATTTTTTTTTTTTTAGTTTATGCAAAGCCATGTTCTTGTTCCTACAGAGCAATAGTTTTCTATAGGATGCCATTTGTATATGTCATTTATGTAGATGAACATTTATCTGTGATATATTCATAAATTAAACGGATTCTTTCATTTTTCTGGACTGAATAATATCGTGCATTGAATTATTAAATGTGACGTGAGACGTTAATTTTCTTTGACCCATCAAATGAATGCGGTCATTTATTAACAGAATCAAAGTTTAACATCAAACATTTACATTAATTTGGCAAATTGATTTCAACAACAACATAGCTTAGTTAGCAAGCTTTACAATTAGGAAACCATATTTCCCTTGCAACTTTAAACCAGACATTTCTGAAAATATCTGGATTAACTACTGGCAAGATAGAAGAGTTTTAAAGATGGGAAATTGAGGGAGTTTAAAGAGAGAGAGAATGGATGGATGAGGGAAAATGTGTCGGTATAAGAACGGCACTCTCCATTCGATCCCAGCTTCCCCCTCGGTACACTTAGGTAGTGTAAATCGACTCTTTACCTGTAGAAGATGTCTCCACTGGTACGGAGTTCCATTTAACACACCCTTTCAGCGTCTCCGTAGGAACAGCTGTGAATCGTCCGAAGTAGTGACGGTATTCCGTTCGACACACGTTCACCCCACTGGTAGACTCACACGAGGAGTAAGTCCGTCAGAGTTCCACTCAGATGTGGAAGATTCCATAATTCCCACGAGACTCGGAAGAACTTCGGATCATGTCTGGAACCTCCTGTTCTCTCCAGCACTTTTTCTGTTCGGTTCTGCTCTCCGAACTGAACTGCTCTCCCACCGCACTGGTTCGAACTAGGAAGTGTCGACATTTAAAGAGTTCTGTTTCCGGTTCATTTGGGAAGTCTTGATTGGCTGAAAGAGCCAACCAGAGGTGTGTTTTTGTGACGTAAGAGGTCACTAGAAGTCAGAAAAACAGAAAATGTTTTGGAACAGACTGAAAATGTTTTTGAGACAGACAAGAGAAATGTTTAGGCGAGTTGGGAGGAAACAGGTGCCAGCTTCTCTATTTACGTCTGAGAGGATTTAAAAACATGACAGTTCGTTCCAACAAACTTGTTTGCGTTTGTCTCCGACCTTTGACCGACATCACAACTTGCTCATTTCAGACAGAAGATCAAGAAAATGAATAATTACTCTGTAACACATTCTAACTTGATTTCTACTTTGAATGAGGATTAAAAATCATTAATACTGTTTCACAGTTGATTTAAAATGAGTAGTTCACTTCAACATTTAAAAATGGTTTGAACTAAACGCACTTTGATTATCAAGACATTTGTAAAATAGTAATGATAATAAAAAGAGAGTGTTCTTTCAATTGATCAGTGCAGGACACACTTAGAAAGTCTCTGGATGAACTTAATTTTGTGTTTCTGGACTCAAATCAATGAAATATAGTTCTTGTCCCAGGAAGGCCCTCAAGGTCAGGATTTGACCTGAGGCTTAGTTCACTACAGTCCCCCCTTTGGAAATCATCGCCTGTCCATGGGGATGAATTCCAACATGAACTTACGCCTTCGAATGTCCTTGAGCTTGATGTAATCCAGCAAGGAATACAAAAGTCAAAGGAGGTAATCCCACAATGTTTTTGGTAATTCCATTGTGTTGATGGTAATTCCATAATGTTGTTGGTAATTCCATTGTAGCAATGCTTTAACCCCTTGGAAACAGAGTCTGTAATCCATTGGAAAAAGTCATATAATCCACAACGGTAAATCCACAACGAATGGAGGTGTTGATTGATCAGCATACAGAGGGGTTCCCTTGGATTGAATTGAAGATGCGGCCACTGGATGAAGATTGGAGACCAACGTCAGGATTGCAGGTCTCCTCCAGCGAAGGTCGTCGCTGGGTGGATGTCCAGCCTGTGCCGTCCTGGTTCAATGTGTCATGCAATTATGTGGTTTAAGGTGGGCTTATGAAGGGATTTTACATAAGGCCTTAACCTATATGCACCTGGTGTGTAAGCTATTATGATTGGGAACAGCTACAGCTACCAGTTAAGGGGTGGAGCATGCTGAAAAGGGTAGTTATAGGGGTTTATACCTATAGAAGGGCATTCCAAACTATTTTTCCATTCCTAACTTGGTTTAAGTTAGCTTTACATGGCAAAATATAGTTTGGTTCAATTGTCTGTTGTCTTTTAGACGAACGACTTGAGATTGGGTGTTTGGTTTCCCCATAAATGTTTTTGGAGTCTATGGCGAGACTCATCAAAAAGAATTAGCTATCCCCCCGAATAGAATTGTTCGAGTAGGTTCGGCTTAAGCGTTGTGAGACCAATGTAGATTATGGTACTTAAGGTAGCATTAATCTACATTGACTCCGCAAAGATTACATTTTAACAAATGAACTGCATGTTGGCATAGTTAAAGGCCTCTTAGTCTCTAACTCAACTACACACAAAATTCATTCTTGCTTGGGGTGTTCAGAAACAATACCAAAAACCAATTAAACGATGTCTCAACATCGACAAAAAACAGTGACTAAGCAACCAGTAAAACAACGTTTCAACATTGACAAAAGTAGTGATTAAGCAACTAGAAAACGACGTTTCGGTGCGCCACTCACTCTGAATGTCAGATTTGATCACGTTATCGCGTCTGGTAACATTACCCTAACTGCCGTCACCCCCCTTCGGTCATGGGAGACCGCGAACACGGGTGAGGACGTCGCTCCATGAGCTAAAGTTAGGTTGTCCTTGAGTAGTTTTAACTGTTTGCGCAGCTGAAAGAGGACTTTAAGGTCTGGATTGGAATCCAGTTCGCCTTTCGATGGAGTGTATTTGTCTGGGTCAGTCAGATACAGTATCATCGAGTTAATTGCAGGATCCAACTTCTGAAGTTGGATGATGTCTGGGTCAG
>NC_056498.1:94583290-94585357 GCF_014905685.2 Nematolebias whitei
CATAACTTTCTCATGATAGTCTTTCTGGTTCAAAATCACTGTGCACCTTCCTTTGTCTGCTGGGAGAATGATGATGTTTTTGTCCTTGCTAAGAGTGGTGAGTGCGTCCCTCTCCTCTCTACTGATGTTGGAAGGTGGTGGTTTGGCATTGCTGAGGCAGGCTGAAACTTTGATTCTGAGCTGTTCTGCTTCAGCCTCTTTAATTTTGTTGTTGCGGATGGCTGACTCAGTAGCTGTGATCATCTCCACCAGAGGAATTCTACTTGGTGCAACCGCAAAGTTCAGTCCCCTGGCATGAATCTCTGTCTCTGGCTGGGTGAGCTGTCTGTCAAATAAATTCTTCACCCACTTTTCTGTCTCCCTGGCATGTAATTGACTACTGGAGTGTTGTCCTACACTGAATGTGTTGTTATTGGAATAGTGATGGTGTTGATGAGCTATTAGTACGTTAAACTTGTTTTGTTGTCGAGTCTTGGACTTGACATGCTGTGCTAAGCGTGTCTGATCTGTACAGTCCATCACTTGCTGAAGTGTGGTTTGATCTAGGCATGTTGTTAGTTTTTATTTAATGCACTCTTCCTTGGCCTTCAAGGCCTCAATAGTAAAATTGGTCTGTCTCACCCATTCATTCAGCAGCTGGGTTTGTGCCTTCTGAAGGATCTTGCTTGCCCAGTGCCCGCTGACCGAAGATTTTAGTTCCAGCTCTTGGGAATGATGCCACTTTGTCGACATCTGAGGTTGAATCGCAAATGGTTCCTGTAGTCTGCCCTCTTCCTTGCTGTTTTCTCAAACTCTCTAACTAGTTTGAGGCAATCCTGGCCAAAGTGGTTCAAAATATCCTGATGCATGCTCAATAATCCAGGCAGAAAAATCTAAAAAGGCCAGGACTCTGCGGTCTACACTTATCTCCAGGCCAGCGGTCACTCTTTCAGGGATGAAGATGTGCACATCCTGGATAGAGAGGAACGATGGTTTGAGAGAGGAGTAAAGGAGACCATCTTTGTGAAAAGAAATCGTCCATCGTTAAACAGGGGTGGAGGCCTACGTGTTCAATTGTCCCCCTCTTACAATGCTGTGATTGCTAGTATCACTCAGCCCTCTGTGAATAGTAAACAGCCATCAGTGTGCTAATGATCCATTGTTAGGCTGATGGTCCTTCTTGAGCATGTGATCAGCTGGTTTTGGTTGTCAGCAGCAAAACTGGTTGATCCACTCCGAGAAGGTGCTATTTAAGAGACTGAGCTGAATATAGCACCTCAGACTGAGGAAGTCTCTTGGATGAGAGACGAAACGTTTCTACATTTTTTTGTTGTTTTGCTTTGTTTTGTTTATTTGAATGTCCAGACGACCAGATTTAACTTTTTTAGATTTTTCTACCTGGATTATTGAGCATGCATCAGGATTCAGTATGTACATTGCTGTTGTAGTACCTTTTCAACGCCACACGTGGGCGCCTCCTTCATTTGATACGTCACAACTCATTATAGAAATCACTACACATTTGGCTGCTCCGCTACCTCAACAACGAGTGGTGAAAGATATATGGATTGTCACTGTACTCTATATATGTTCATGCATGAATATCAGACTTAGCACTGTGGAGACCTGGTACTGTATGGGTTTCTAAGTTATGTAATAAAGTGCAAGTGGGAATCAGCATTCTGTCACTCTTTTCCAGCCAAATATCGATTGGCAGCCGCGGGAACGTGCACGGGAGGACTCAGTTAGTCAATAGTTCTTTGAAATTTAACAAGATTAACACCTAAAAACAATTATTTGTTTATTCAAGATTATAGCAAAAGTATGTCTCAGTTTAACGTTTCCTTAATAAATGCACTTTAATGTTTAAAAAAGCTTCATGTCAGCCTGCCAAATATCGATTACGGCTCGTAAGTTTACGTATTTTAACAAGATGAACACCTAAATCTCGAGCAAACAATTGTTTTTAAAATACGTAAACTTACGAGCTGCAATTGATATTTGGCAGCTCGTAATCGATATTCGGTATAATATATAATATATATATATATATATATATATATATATATATATATATATATATATATA
>NC_056498.1:94585367-94596119 GCF_014905685.2 Nematolebias whitei
ATATATATATATATATATATATATATATATATATATATATATATATAGGACCTGGGATATATTATATAATATATATATATTTATATATATATTACATATATATACATATATACATGTGTGTTTGTGTCTGAGCTTGACCCAGAACTGAGCCCTAACCTTGACCTGGATCATCACTGCTGTCTCTTTACTGTGTCTGCAGCTGTACCAGAACCTGTGGTCCACAGTGCTGCAGGGCAGCCAAGTTCTGGAGCGTCCCACGTGGTGGAAAGAGTTCTGCTCAGACAAACCTGTGATCGGGTCACTCCAGTCCAAACTTTAGAGGCTGAAGAGAAGCTGCAGAGGTGGATGAACATCTGGAAGAACCCAATCTGAAACAATGAAAGAATGATTCTTTCCATGTGTTTATGTTAAATTGCCAATGAGACGGGTTATAAATGCAACGGTTCATCAGACAGATACAAAAATAATGCTTACTTTTCTCATAATGAGTCATTCAGTCTAAAATAACTCAATCTTCTCATAATGATCTAAAAAAGTTGTCTGGTCCTCTGGACATTCAAAAAACAAAACAAAAAAATTGTAGAAACGTTTTGTCTTTCATCCGAAAGACTTCCTCAGTCTGAGGTGCTGTATTCAGCTCAGTCTTATGAATAGAACCTTCTCATAGTAGATCAACCAGTTTGCTGCTGACAACCAAAACTAGCTGTTCACATGATCAAGGAGGACCATCAGCTGGATTGTTAGCACACTGATGGCTGCTTGCTATTCACAGGGGGGCTGAGTGATACTAACAATAACAGCATTGTAAGAGGGGGACAGTTGAACATGGAGGCCTCCACCCCTGTTTAATAATGGACAGTTTCTTTTCACAAAGATGGCCTCCTTTACTCCTCTCTCAAACCATCGTTCTTCTCTTTCAAGGATGTGAACATCTTCATCCCTGAACGAGTGGCCTGGAGATGAGTGTAGACCGCAGAATCCTGGCCTGATGATGTTGATATTCTGTGCTGGGCCATCCTTTTGGCAAGTGGCTGTTTAGTTTCCCCGATGTAAGACTGATCACAGCCCTCCTGACACTGAACAGCATACACAATATTACTCTGTTTGTGCCGGGGGACTGGATCTTTGGGATGAACCAGTCTTTGCTGTAATGTATTTTGGGGTTTAAAAGCCACTGGGACATTGTGTTTAGAAAATAAATGTTTCAATTTCTTTGAAACTCCCACAACATATGGAATGACCACTGGTCTGGGTTCCTCCTTTTCACCTGATGGCTGGCTGGAGTCCTGCTTGGGTTTCTTCTCTGCTTTCAGGAAGGCCCAGTTAGGATATCCACATTTCTCTAGAGCCTGTCTTGTGTGGTATTTCTCCTTCTGCCTGGCTCCTGAGTTAGTGGGGACGCTGTCTGCTCTGTGATACAGAGTCCTGATGACTCCTAACGTGCTCCAGAGGGTGATGGGAGTCAAACTGCAAATACTGGTCTGTGTGGGTGGGTTTGTGGTATACCTCAGTTTGCAAATGTCCACCATCAGAAACTGAGACCTCACAGTCCAAGAAAGCCAACCTGCCATTTTTTTACATCTTCTCGTGTGAACTTGATATACATCCACAGAGTTGATGTGACGTTTGCATCTGACAAAGCGGCATCATTCCCAAGAGCCTGGAACTGAAATCTTCTGTCAGTGGGCACCGGGTAAAACAAGATCCTTCAGAAGGCACAGACCCAGCTGCTGAATAAACGGGTGAGACAGACCAATTTTACTATTGAGGCCTTGAAGGCCAAAGAAGAGCACATTAAACAAAAACTAACAACGTGCCTAGATCAGACCACACTTCAGCAAGTGATGGACTGCATGCCCAGCACAGCATGTCAAGTCCAAAACTTGAAAACAAAGCAAGTTTAACTTACTGATAACTCGTCAACACCATCACAATTCCAATAACAACACATTCAGTGGAAGACAACACTCCGGTAGACAGTTACACGACAGGGAGACAAAAAAGTGGGTGAAGAATTTATCTTACAGACAGCTCACCCAGCCAGAGAGAGAGCTTCTTGCCAGGGGACTGAACTTTGCGATTGCGCCAAGTAGAATTCCACTGGTGAAGATGATCACAGCCACAGAATCAGCCATACGCAACAACAGAATTAAAGAGGGTGAAGCAGAACAGCTCAGAATCAAAGTTTCAGCCTGCCTCAGCAATGCCAAACCACCACCTTCCAACATCAGTAGAGAGGAGAGGGATGCACTTACCACTCTTAGCAAGGACAAAAACATCATCATTCTCCCAGCAGACAAAGGAAGGTGCACAGTGATTTTAAACCAGAAAGACTTTAATGAGAAAGTTATGACACTCCTTAGTAACTTAACCACTTATGAACCGCTGAAAAGAGATCCAGGAAGTGGTTACAAGAAGAAGTTGATAGATTGCATGAAAATTTTGGAGCAGGACAAGGCTATTGACCATTTTCTGTACCACAGACTGTACCCAGGGGAGGCCACGTGTAGTCTGTATGGTTTATGTAAAAGGGCCAGGACTCTGCAGTCTACACTCATCTCCAGGTCAGCGGTCACTCATTCAGGGATGAAGATGTTCACATCCTTGATAGAGAGGAACGATGGTTTGAGAGAGGAGTAAAGGAGGCCATCTTTGTGAAAATAAATCATCCATCATTAAATGGGTGGAGGCCTCCGTGTTCAACTGTCCTCCTCTTACAATGCTGTTATTGCTAGTATCACTCAACCCCCTATGAATAGCAAGCAACTATCAGGGTGCTAACAATTCATTGTTAGGCTGATGGTCCTTAATCATGTGAACAGCTAGTTTTGGCTGTCACCAGCAAACTCGTTGATCCACTATGAGAGGGTGCTATTTATGACTGAGCTGAATACAGCACCTCAGCCTGAAGAAGCCTTTTGGATGAAAGACGAAACATTTCTACAATTTTTTTTTTTTGTTTTGTGTTTTTGCATGTCCAGAGGACCAGACTTAACTTTTTTTAGATTGTGCTACCTGGATTAGTGAGCATGCATCAGGATACTTCTCATAATGGGTTACTTCATCTAAAATAACTCAACCTTCTCATGAGTCATTCAATCTAAAATAACTCTCAACCTTCTCATAATGAGTCATTCAATCTAAAATACCTCAACCTTCTCATGAGTCATTCAGTTTAAAATAACTCAACCTTCTCATGAGTCATTCAATCTAAAATAACTCTTAACCTTCTCATAATGAGTCATTCAATCTAATCTAAAACTGAATCAAAAGAGAAAAATCCTCTGGAGTATTTTCAGTTTGTTGTTTGTTGTATGAGGAACAGAAGCAACATTTATTATAAGCCACTGTTTTTAAAGATCATGTGAAAATTTTAGCTCAGAGATTGGGGTTATAATCCTCTGGTGCTTCAGGTGGCACAGTCTCCGGTACCATACCTGGACTGACTCTAGGTTTAGAGGTTCAAGTGTTTGAAGTATATTGTCCTGCTGAGTTGGACAGCTGAGGAGTCCAGTCCTGAGGAGACTCACCTGTCTCATCTTCATCTAAGTGTATCTGTGAGTTCGTTGCAACCAAGCCTGCTACCAGAAGCCCTCCTTTAAATATCAGGGCCTGGTTTGTCTGTCTGATCAACAGTGTCTCCTGTCAGCATTGGATGAGCCCAGTTGAGTTTTTTACTTTAACTTTTCATTGTTTTCTAATACAACAAGAGCAGCACAGACCCACACAGCATGAGGCTTAAGAACTCAGAAAATTATAAACCTGGTCCAGACCTGGTCCAAGAATGGGCCCATTTCAGTCGATACATTGCCTCAGATCAGAAACAGACACGTTTTCTTGGCTGCAGATCTCATTTGACATTCTCTGCTGCTCTTTCAGCATCAACAAATTAGGGTGACTGAAACAGCCAACCTTTCTTCTGGCTTCAAAATTGAGCAGCTGTCATGAGAGGTGAGGAATGAGAAGCAATACAGACATTTAAAATATTAATTAAACATTTAAAATATCATCTTGTGGGGACAGATAATATGTCAACGAGGGTGGCATTAGGCCCGCAGGCTGTGGTTTTGACACGTGACCTAAATAATTAGAAAACTGCTTTAAATGTCAGAATGTTGAACTTGAATGTGTAAAAACTGAATTCATTCCATATCTTTGGTTCGTTACACCTTCTAATGAAACTGCCGTAATTTTATTTTTATCATTTATAAAACTTTAACTCTGGAATTGTTTTTCCAAAACCAGAAGGTCTTTGTTATCTGTAGTCCTACACCCACCAGATGTAATCAGTTAGATTTTTCTGTATAGAATGAGAGCCAGTTCTTGTCTAAGTGCCTAAAAATGAATAAACTGACTAATCAGATCGTTTTGACTCTGTTTTATTCACTGAGTTCTGTGGTTTGGCTCGGTGGACCCTGACCTGTTCGTCATTCAATAAAAAGACAGCTTTAATCGTTGTCTTTCATTGAAACAGTGCCAGCTCGCCCACAGCTCAAATTAAATAAACCAAAAATCAGCTCTAAAAATGTAAATCATAAAAAATCTTATTAAAATAAACAGTTACTTTAGTCAGCAGGTGGAAGGAGTACTTCTTGGACCTTCTCGATCCCACCGGCACATCTTCCATGGAGGAAGCTGAGTCGGTGGACGTTGGGATTGGGCTCTAAAATGGTTTAAATCATACTTATTTGATAGATTCCAGTTTGTAAATGTAAATAATAAATCTTCTTCATACACCAGAGTTAGTCATGGTGTTCCTCGGGGTTCAGTGCTTGGACAAATACTCTTTATATATGCTTCCATTAGGTAAAATTATTAAACATCATGGGATAAATTTTAATTGTTATGCTGATGATTCTCAGTTCTATTTGTCCATGAAACTCTATGAATCCAATCATTTACTTAAGTTACAAGCATGTCTTAAAGACATAAAAACTTGGACGACCCTTAATTTTCTGTTTTTAAATTCAGACAAGACAGAGGTTGTGGTTTTTGGACCTGAGTATAAGGAATACATTTTGCAGTCTTTCACTTTCTCTGGATAGCATTAATTTGACCCATATTTCTAAAGTTAAAAACCTTGGTGGTATTTTTGATCAGGACATGTCTTTTAACCTTCATATGTTACCAAAACTTCTCTCTTCCACCTATGTAATATCACTAAGATTAGAAACATATTGTCCAAAAATGATGCAGAAAAACTGGTTCATACATTTATGAACTAAATGTAATGCCAATTCTAGAATTGCGCCTCAATGTGGCTGCACGTTGGAGTAGCTCTGTTACATTAATTCTGAGATATTGCTTTTGAAAACTTTAGTTCCTCTTTTTTTGGATGGTGTCAGATGCTGTGCAGCTGGAAGGATTTTTAATGAAACCTCTACTTTTGGGCATTTTTTATGATGCGTAACCATAGCAACAAGGTATTTTTTATTATTATTTTTTTTTTACAATTGGGAGAAGCTGATTAACATCTCAAAAGTTCCAATAATATCTCAACTACAGCCCCAAATCCAGTGGCGGCTTCTGGATTTTTGCCGCTGGAGGGCGATATATATATATATATATATATATATATATATATATTATATATATTAGTATATATATATATATACTAAAGCCCCCAGTATACTGCCGCGTACACCCATACGCAGAGGTACGCACGTACGTATGCAGAGGTACAAGCGTACCCCCAGGGCATGTCCATGCAAAGCTCAAATTTTTACGACCGCGTACGCTGTGTCGCACAATAAACTGCCCAGCGACGGACTGTTTTGTATGCGACACCAATGTATTAAATTCCCCTTCTTCATCTCTGATCTGGCCTTTTCTTTTGTTTTTTTTTTTGCCAAGAGGCAGAGATCTCTTCCTCCTCCGTTGATGCCATGACTGAAATGGTGAGAAATGGAGGAATTTGTCACGAGCGAATTAAACTCAGGTCCAGCGTGGCTGCAAGAGGGTCTGGAGATTTCCTGGTGGGCTGGTCTGATGTGTGGGCTGTAGAGCCAGCGCTCCCTGTTTTTTTTTTATTTTTTAGATCTTTTTATTAACAACATATAAACACAGAACACCGCTGCGGCTGAGGCTGCCAGCGCTCGCTTTTTTCTTTTTTCCGACCTGTCAATCAATCCAGTAGGCGTATCAGCAAATGACCAATCGGTGACCTCAATTTGTCCCGAAGGTAAATGCCCCTTGTCTGTGAAGCTTCTCTGCAGCTGATCGGGGTGTACGCTGGAGTATCATGTCTGAACCCTCTGCGTACAGTACACGCGTACGTATGCGTGAACGGACGTACGCGGCAGTATACTGGAGCCTTTAGATTCAAACAGACATACTGCCATCAAGTGGTCAAGAAAAGGTACTAAACTTTTGGCTTATGAATAATTCTTGCTTTTTTTTGTAGTATTCTGAGTCAGAGTCAGAATTTCTTTACTGTTGTTCGCACCACATGTGGTACATGTGGTGGAGCTAAATTATGTACACAGGGTCCCAATTACATCCAACAATAAAATGTAAAAGAAAAACTAATAAGATCCAAGATATGAACTAAGAAAAACGACAACTAAAAATACACTAAGCACTAATAGTATAAAAACAATAAGCCAAACAGCGGCACGAACAATAGTCTGTGTGAGCAGATGAGTACAAATGAACACAGCAGCGTGAAATAAATCAGCAGCATGATGTGATTTTTTTCACAGTAATTATCTAAATTATTATGATTTTTTGTAGCTTTGTAAAGTTTTAAAGTTTTGTAATTATTATTAATAAAAATGACAAAACCACTACAGGCATTAACAATCTGCTCACACGGACTCATGTTCGTGCTGCTGTTTGGCATATTGTTTTTGTACTACTAGTGCTTAGTGTATTTTTAGTTATTGTTTTTCTTAGTTCATATCTTAGATCTTATTACTGTTTTACTTTTGCCTTTTATACTTTTGTTGGATGTTACTGGGACCCTGTGTACCATACTAGGGTTGCCAGCTCCAAAAAATTATTATCCAAACTATCGAAAAATAAATAAGGGACACCTCATGGCAGGGCAGGGCCATTACCATCACCCCTACCAGCATGATGATTCACCCCCCCCCCCCGCTTCTCTTGCTCTGAAATTAACCTGAATTGGATGCATGTTTTTGAAAGATGAAAATATGCATAGAACGCTAATTCGCTAATTATTACACAATTTAACAATTTATTTTGATTGCAAATAGTTACCAGAATAAAATATTTCTAAAAAGAATTTATCTTTCTTAAACAATCTTTTGTTTTGCTTAGCTTAAAACAGGATTAACAGAAAACAATAAGAACATTTGTGTAATAATGCATTTAGTGCAAACATAAAGTTTGTAGAAAATTTGTAAACAAACACATTGTGCCTCAAAGGCCATGACTTTCCACGTGTAGTAAAAAAAAAGAACTTGTAAACTAAAAGGGACAATGCTCCACCATGTGGAGTCAACCAATTTCTTCCATATGTATTTGTGTAGAGTTTGTGCCGCAGTAAGGAGTGGTTTGTTTTTCAGAGCCTAAGAGTAAAACTCTGGACAAGACATTTCTTCATTTAGACTGACAATGAACTCACTTCTAATTAGTTCAGAAGAACATTTGTTTCGCATATGAGTTCACTTGTTTTGCATGAGAGAAAATAATTTCCACAAATCCAGTGGAAGATGGGATGCTGAGGAGAAAAGATACAACAGCTGGATGTTGGGGAGGCCAGCTGCCTGAAGAACTTGCATCCACCTGTCTCCTTTTCCCTTGGACTGGCACCTTCTCCTGAGCTTATGTGGTAAGGTGCTGCAGTCACACATTCCTTATGAAGCTCATCCATAGACATGCTTAGCCTGCCGAAAGGAGTTAAAAGTTTTTTGATCTGAGTTCACTAGAGGCACATAGGTCATGTACAGTGGTAAATAAATGGGAACAAATATTTGTTTTTAGAATTTTGCATTATATCCTAACTACCTTTTGAAATTACTTTAATACATCTATATATAAACTGTTTAATTTTTTTTAATGTGTATAAGTATGCATATGTTTGTATACTGTAAAGTAAGTTTGATCATGTATTTATTTGTATACATCAGTTGTATCCATTTGTATATAACTATCATTAATAAAACGTGGTTCATCTTCACCTTGTTTGAGGCATCATTGTGAAGAGAGAATGGGAGTGGGCTACTGCCACTTTTCAATTTTTGGACCACTTCTTCTATTGCATTTGGACACAGGACATCGGTGATCACAGCCTCAGCCTTCGTCCTCCCACAGGACATTTTCAGGACATCGGTGACCACAGTCTCAGTCTTCGTCCTCCCACAGGACATCTTCTTGGCAATGCTGGAGTTTTTCGGTGTTTTGAGCGTCAGCTTAAGGCCCTATTTACACGGACATGATGGGGGGAAATGTAGGTTTTTTTCGTATGTTAATTAGAGGAAAATATCCGCGTTGACACGGACAGATTTTGTGTTTACATGCATCTTCAGGACTCCCCCCCGCCCTCCCGAATCCACTGTAGTTACCATGCCAGGTCATTAGATGGCCCTGTGAATTTTGTACCTTCACCTAATGCGCATGCGTGCTGCCTCGGCATGCTCCTTTCCTGTGAGCTAAAAATCTCAGCTAACAACATCTTAACAACGAGTTGAAGCTGGATTCTGGCTGGATTTTGGATAAGAGTCGACAGATTTGATGCCAAGCGGGACCGCTTCGTCTAACAGCTCCACACCGGTCACTGAGTGGACCAGAACCGAATCGATGATGTCGGACTTTACTCTATGATAATCAGTAGCTGATTTACAACCGCAGGTAAATCAATGTTCTTAATAATGTTTGCTTGCGTTTACTTTGATCACACAACAACCAACTGAGTTTTTATTTTTCCTGAAAGAAGAAGCAGCTGTCCTCCCACCAGGCGGACTGGTTCTGAACGAGGCTCGGCCCAGGTGCACTGCAGGAGGACGTCGAAGAGAGAGAGATGTTGGATGAACTATTTATTTTAAATTCCCTTCAGTTGTTTTATTCAATCCATTCAATGTTTTAAGCTACATTAATCAAAGGAGTGACAGCCTGAACAAGTCAGATGGACAACGTGGAACTTCCATACCGGATGAAAACAAGAGTCCAGTTCATTAACGTAGTTTACAGTTAATGTGTTTTTAATAGTGTGTTCAGTTTAATTATCAGTGTTTGTGTGACATACAGTTTGTGGTGTTGAATAATTAAAAATTAAACCTGATGTCTTCATTTTCAATTTTATTGTTCACGCTGTATGTTTAGCATCATTTTAAATTTGACTTACATAATGTCCAGATAGCTTCATTTAGCTCAGAGCTTCATTATCTCTCACACTAACATAAATAATGTTTATTATTATTAAACTGTTATTATTTAGCACATTTAGTATGTTCTAGTGCAGCGCGACGTGTGCACGTGCCTCATTCTATAAACAGCGATATTAGAACTGGATCTGACTGTCTCTTCTAACACAGATGTTGGTCACAGCAACTGGAATCTGACGTTGATTAATTACGAGATTAAAAATATATTCCATCAGTCTTAGTTCTGAAAGCAGTGTGTCCGCCGCCATGTTGATAGAAATATAGCGTCTGTCCGTGTGTGCGTGTGCGCATGTGGTTTAACACAAAGCCTCAGCGGGAAATGTTTACATTATCAGTGGGGGGTGTCAATAAGTGCCGCTTTGTAGTAGAAGTCATACTGTCCTTGAAACATGTTTTCAAACATGTTTTCACTTTGGGCCTGTGGAAAGTACCTGATTCTCCAGCCAGTTTATTGGAAACAGATGGCTGGAGGCGCATACACCCACACACGCATGAAGGCACACACTCACACACACACATATGCGCGCGCACGCAGATACATCCACGTGCACACACACACAGGCAGAGAAGAGAGGAAAAAGTAACAAATGGAGTACATTCAAGAACATACAAGAATACATGGTCTGAATGACTATCGGCCAGTGGCCCTCGCCCCGATAGTCGCTAAATGCTTCGAAAAACTGGTCATGACTCACATCAAAACAACAATCAGGCATTGTGCTGTGCATGTTGTTTTGTCGTGGTGGTCTCTCGTTTTATCTATTTCTCTTTTATTTATTTATTTATTTATTCTTCTTTCTTCTCTTTCTTTAAAAAAATAAATTAATAAATAAATTGAGCGATGATGATAAGTTCATTGAAACACTTCACAATGTTTCTACACTTAAACTGAGCTAAAAAAAAAAACAAAACCCAACAATCAACAGCAACGAGGACCCTCATCAGTATGCATGCCGTGAGAACCGATCAACAGAGGATGCCATCTCCTCTGTGGTCCACACTGCGCTCAACCACCTGGAGCAGAAAAACTCTTACGTCCGTATGCTCTTTGTGGACTTCACATCCGCCTTCAACACCATGATCCCCCAAACCCTGATGGACAAACTATCCACACTAGGACTAAGCCCCTCCATTTGCAACTGGGTACTAGACTTTTTAACAAACAGACCACAGTTAGTGAGGATCCACAACTTCTCCTCCTCCACCATAACCCTCAGCACTGGCTCTCCTCAGGGATGTGTGTTGAGCCCCCTCCTGTTTATTCTGCTCACGTATGATTGTGCAGGTACCCATCCAGGCTGTCACATTGTAAAGTTTGCAGATGATACAGCGGTGGTGGGATGCATCACAAACAATGATGAGTCCAGCTACAGGCAAGAGGTGGAACACCTGGAGAGCTGGTGCA
>NC_056498.1:94596219-94600215 GCF_014905685.2 Nematolebias whitei
CATGTTGCTGCTGATCTGTTTCATGTTGCTGCTGATCTGTTTCAATGTTGATGTGTTCATGCGTGCACATCTGCTCACAGACTCATGTTCATGTTTGTGCTGATGTTCAATGTTTTATGTTATAAGTGCTCAGTGTATATTTAGTTGATGTTTTTCTTAGTTCATATCTTAGATGTTATTACTGTTTTTCTTATACATTTTATTGTTGGATGTAACTGGGACCTTGTGTACAAAATTTCGCTCCACCACATGTACCACATGAGGTGCGAATGACAATAAAGAAACTCTGACTCTGACTCTGACATTCCCTCCCGATGAGACTGTTATTCTCTAAATAAATAAACAAGAATTGTTGATTTACAAACGAATCAAGTAAAATAATCAAGTTGATATTATGATCTGTTGTGATTTTAAAATATATTTTGTTTTTAAGGTTGTATCATGATGTTCAAAGTTTAAGGAGGAGGTGTGCTGTCCTCCCAGAACATGTTTTTTCAGAAATGATGTACAAGTGATGAATTAATCAAGAAAAGAGTGTTTCACAATAACGAACCTGAGACAGCTTTGAGCAATACACGAACCCTTATAAGGTGAACAGAATAGAAAAACAACTCGAAAAGTTGAAGCAGAAAAATCTGGACTAAACTGGACAGATTAACGTGATACCAAGTTTTAATATGTATGAGGGTGATATGATCATCTCCTATGGACATGCATGAAATCCTGAGCCAACTCCAACCCAAATAGGAGGGCTAAACGGGTGGCATGATCTTTCGGAGGTGTTAACCAACACTCACTCTATAAATATAGACTGCTCTGACAAACTGGGGCTGAAAGACTACCGGAGTGTGTGGAGTACAGGACAAGTTTTTGACAGTTCCAGCTGAGGAAGAAATTGGACAGATCCGAAGGGAAAGCTCCTCTGTGAAGCAGCAGGGGAGTCGTTCTTCAGTTCAGCCCGGATCATCATCCAGATCCCTTTTCTTCAGATTCTGGACAGCTGTTGAACCTGAGGCGGCTTCATTCAAGAGCAGGTGAAGTAATCTGCTCCTTATTGCACCGGGATTCTCAGGAATTCCACCAGAGAGCGATGGTAAGGAGACGTTTCAAAGATATTGTCCTTTGTCAATCTTTATTTCAAATTAGAGCGGTAGTCTACAGGATTGGAAGCAGAGAGATTGATTATGTTTTGGAATTAATTGTTCGGGGTTGCCGAAGGTTGTTAGAAGTGGTGAGGGATAATATATATTGGATCAGGTTGTGAGTTGGGAGAGATTGTGGAGGTTTTTGCAGCATTTAAGTGCGTCAGAGCAACTCTAGGGGCTCCTAGGGTGTGGTCGGCTTCTCCAGCTCTCCCCTGGATCTGAGAACTACCTTGCCAAGCAGACTGATCAACCTCGGGAGTCCAACTAAATCTCTGAATCAAGTATTAATCACCATGTATCCTTTGTAATCGAATGTAATCACTGTGTTGGATTGTGCTTACCGCTGTTCCCCCTGCAAAACCATTGATTAAAGCAAATCAAAACGTAAAATTCTGGATTCTTATTTCAACACCCCTTTGTTCGTGGAAGTGAAAAACTTGGTTCAATGTTAACAACAAGAGTTGGGAGGTTTTTAAAGGTTTCGTAGCTTTGATTCTAAAACAACATCCAGGAATCTTACTCTAAGATTCTTAACTAAACCATATCGGGTAACAATTGGAGGAGAAGGTTGCAGTGAGGGCGTGGCATGTGTCCTGTGCCTACCTCACTTGGGTAAGCGAAACAGGGGTCAGCGAAAAACTGCGCATGCGCCATTTTTAATGAGACTCTATGGATAAGATTCATGTGCCCCCAGGACCAGAAATACGTCACCAATCAGACAATGTTTTTTGAAACAAACAAGATAACTCATCATTACCTAGAAAATATTTATCTTACACAACTAAAAACATATATACATATATTTCAAAGTATTTTTATTTTATCATTTCATTTTTATTTAATTTTTTTTAAGTCTTCAATGTAAAATGGTGAATAGTTCCAGAAGGGTGGCGCCCTAGCACCCCCTACAGGCCGGCTGCCCCTGCCCAAATCTCAACTGAGTTGAAAAGGAGGTGCTGTGGATGCAAAGCAGGAGAGAAGAAGGAAATTCATACCATCTCTTCCATCGATCATGATGGACAATGTGAGATTGCTGGGAAACAAGATAGATGAACTTCAAGCTCTAACAAGGACCCATCCAGAATAGAATGGGAATGCAGTGTTACATATTTCATTGAGACATGGCTGCAGGATCAAATCCCCAACTCGAGCGTTTTCCTGCCAGGCTTTCTGACCATACGGGCAGATAGAGATTTAAAGAGGAGTGGCAAAAGCAAGGAAGGTGGGTTGACAATGCTTGTGAGCAACAAATGATGTAATCCTGAACATGTTTCTGTGAAGTGTCATCTCTGCAGTCCAGATACTGAACATTAAGTTGTCGTCCATATTATGTGCCAAGAGACTTCACCAGTGTTATTTTGACAACTGTTTACATTCCACCCTATGCTGTTGCCGAGACGGCATAGGGTTTCATTCCTTTCATAACCTTTATTTATACAGGTTAATCCCATTGAGCCTTGGGGACTCATTTACAAGAGAGACCTGATTTTAACAAAGAGTGATGACAACAGTAGGCATCAAAGACCTGGACCTACCATTCTATGTTCGTCTGTCTCTCCTTCCTGTCCTCTCAACCAGCCGGTCAAAGCAGATGGCCGCTTGTCCCGAGCCTGGTTCTGCTGGAGGTTTCTTCCTTTTAAAGGGGAGTTTTTCCTTTCCACTGTTGCCACTTTGCTTGCTCAGGATGGGAGACTGCAACAAAGCCAAGATTCAACTTGTCTGCTGGATTCCTTAGATAGAGAACTTTACTAATCGAAAATTATTATGATTTAAATAATTGTTTGAAAAAAGGGGCAGATATAATAAGATTTTTTCTTCTTTCTGCTGCCTTTCATTTTAAATCTTTTGTATCTTTCTTTATATTGTTATGGAATTGTTTTGTACCTTTTTAAAATGAATAAACTTTATACCATACCATACCATACCATACCATACTAATTGGCTTTTATGTATGTGAATGTCTCCTGTAAAGTGCCCTGAGACAACTTAGTTGTGATTTGGTGCTATATAAATAAACTGAATTGAATTGAATTGAAGACAACAATAGACAATCATAAAAAGATGCATACAAATTGAGTCAGAGTCAGAGTTTCTTTATCGTCATTCGCACCTCATGTGGTACATGTGGTGGAGCGAAATTATGTACACAGGGTCCCAGTTACATCCAACAATAAAATGTAAAAGAAAAACAGTAATAACATCTAACATATATGAACTAAGATAAACGTCAACTAAATATACACTGAGCACTCATAACATAAAACATTACGTCGAACATCAGCACAAACATGAACATGAGTCCGTGTGAGCAGATGAGCACAAATGAACACATCAACATTGAAACAGACCAGCAGCAACATTGAAACAGATCAGTAGCAACATGAAACAGATCAGTAGCAACATGATGTGATTTTTTTCACAGTGATTATTCTGGTTAGAGATTCATGAGTCTAACAGCCTCAGGGTAGAAGCTGTTCCTCAGTCTAGTGGTTCTACACTTAATGCTCCTCAACCTCCTTCCTGAGGGGAGTGGGACAAAAAGTGTGTGTGCTGGGTGAGTGGGGTCCTTCATGATGCAGGTGGCCCTCTTCCTGCATCTGGAGGTGTAGATGTCTGTGATGGTGGGGAGACTGACTCAGACAGACTTCTGTACAGCCTTCATCACTCTCTGCAAAGCTTTTTTTTCTGCAGCTGTGCAGCCTCCATGCCACACGTTGATGCTGGAGCACAGGATGCTCTCCACTGCACACCTGTAGAAGGAGGTGAGGACTGAGCTTCCCAGACCAGCTCGTCTCAGCCGTCTCAGGAAGTAGAGTCTCTGATGAGCTTTCTTGATCAGGCTGGTGGTGTT
>NC_056498.1:94600315-94611254 GCF_014905685.2 Nematolebias whitei
CCAGCTGAGGTTGTCATTCATGTGTACACCCAAGTACTTGTAGCTGGCGACTATTCCACCACAGATCTTCTTATGTTCAGGGGGGTGTAGGTGTTTTTGTTCCTTCTGAAGTCCACAATCATCTCCTTTGTCTTCTTCACATTGATGTGAAAGTTGTTCTTGCACCAGCTCTCCAGGTGTTCCACCTCTTGTCTGTAGCTGGACTCATCATTGTTTGTGATGTGGGCAAAGTAAACAGGAGGGGTCTCAACACACATCCCTGAGGAAAGACAGTGCTCAGGGTTATGGTGGAGGAGAAGTTGTGGATTCTCACTAACTGTGGTCTGTTTGTTAGGAAGTCTAGTACCCAGTTGCAGATGGAGGGGCTTAGTCCTAGTGTGAATATTTTGTCCATCAGGGATTGGGGATCATGGTGTTGAAGGCGGATGTGAAGTCCACAAAGAACTTACTCATGTAAGAGTTTTTCTGCTCCAGGTGGTTGAGCGCAGTGTGGACCGCAGAGGAGATGGCACCCTCTGTTGATCGGTTCTCACAGTATGCATACTGATGAGGGTCCTTGTTGATGTTGATGGTTGCTTTGATGTGAGTCACGACCAGTTTTTCGAAGCATTTAGTGACTATCGGGGTAAGGGCCACTGGCCAGTAGTCATTCAGACCAGTCACTGTAGAGCTTTTTGGGACTGGGATGACGGTGGCAGTCTTCAGGCAGGTGGGAACTGTCTCCGGGGTAAGTGAGGTGTTAAAGATGTCTGCCAACACCTGAGAATTGAGAATAACAAGTGAAAATTAAAGCTGCAAGCAGCATTGAAGGCCCTGCAGCAAAGCGCTGGTCCAGCCTTACGGCGATCACGGGAGCTCCAGCGACTCCACCCAGTTGCCATCGTGAACACTGTCATGCCTATCCTGCACTTGTTCACCAGGGTACGCATTTGCCAAATCTTTGGGAGGCATTGCTGGAGCTCCCGTGGTCGCAGATGATGTCAGTCGCCATCGTGAAGCCATTCCTGCATGCATCCACTAGGGTGCGCATATGCCGAATCTTTGAAATCTCCTTCCGCCCCTATCAATATGAGTCCAGCTGCAAGCCTTACAAGTTTGGCTAAAATACAACCTTCCAGACAGGAGTTATTGTCACTTCTTGTTTTGTAGTGAATGTAAAGGATTTCCTTTAGGCTTTTCAATACGTCATATCTGGTAATCAACAGTTAGCGAATACGGTTTTAGTCTCATATCTTACACAGTGCCAAGCTGGAATAGACACCCAATAATCATTAGTTTATTTTCTGAGTGGGCCAGGCTCAAGTCATGTCATGAATCAACAATACCAATGTTTCTACAAGTGCTCACTGATGAAGCACAAAAAAGCTGGTTTAGATCTGATCATGTGTCACTGAGATATAACTGTTGGAATAATCTAGGGGGCACACTGGAGTCCATTCATCCATCCATACATTATCTTCCGCTTGTTCAGAAGTCGGGTCGCGAGGGCAGCACCTTAAACAGGGAAACCCAGACATCTCTTTCCACAGCCACCTCTTCCAGCTCTTCTGGGAGGATTCCAAGCATTCCCAGGCCAACCAAGAGACATAGTCTCTCCAGTGTGTTCTGGGTCTTCCCCGGGGTCTCTTCCCAGTCGGACATGCCCGAAGCACCTCCCTAGGGAGGCATCCAGGGGGCATCCTTAGCAGATGCTCGAACCACTTCAACTGGCTCCTCTCGATGTGGAGGAGCAGCGGTTCTACTCCGAGTCTCTCCCGGATAACCAAACTTCTCACCCTAGTCTAAGGGAGAGTCCATCTACCCTGCGGAAGAAACACATTTCAACTGCCTGTATTCACGATCTCATTCTTTCAGTCACTACCCAGAGCTTGTGACCATAGGTGAGGGTAAGAACGTAGACCGACCGATAAACGGAGAGTTTTGCCTTACAGCTCAGCTCTCTCTTCACCACAGTGGACCGGTACAGAGTCCGCAATACTGCAGACGCTTCACCAATCCGTCTGTCAATCTCATGCTCCATTCTTCCCTCACTCATGAACAAAACCCCTAGATACTTGAACTCCTCCACTTGAGGCAGCACCTCACCCTCAATCTGGAGAGAGCAATCTACCCTTTTCTGGTTGAGGACCATGGCCTCAGATTTGGAAGTGCTGATTCTCATCCCAGCTGCTTCACACTCGGCTGTGAACTGCTCCAGTGAGAGTTGAAGTTCACGGCACAATGACGCCAACAGGACCACATCATATGTAAAGAGCAGAGATGGAATCCTGAGGCCACAGAACCAAAAACTCTCCACCCACTGACTGCACTAAGAAATTCTGTTCACAAAAGTTATGAACAGAATCGGTGACAATGGGCAGCCCTGGCGGAGTCCAACTCCCACCCTGAAGGGGTCCGACTTACTTCCCACAATGCGAACCAAGCTCTCGCACAGCTTGTATAAGGACTGAACAGCCTGTAGTAAGGGGCCAACCATCCCATATTCACGGAGCTCCCCCCACAGTGTACCCTGAGGAACACAGTTGAATGTCTTCTCCAAATTCACAAAACATATTTAGACAGGATGGGCAAACTCCCATGACCCCTCGAGGACCCTAGAGCTGATCCAGTGTTCCATGGCCAGGACGGGACCCACATTGTTCCTCCTGGATCTGAGGTTTGACCAATGATCGGGCTCGCTTCTCCAGTACCCCTGAATAGACCTTACCAGGGAGGCGGAGGCGAGTGATGCCCCCATAATTGGAGCACACCCTCCGGTCCCCCTTTTTGAAGAGGGGAACCACCACCCCAGTCTGCCAATCCAGTGGCACTTCCCCTGATGTCCATGCGACGTTGCAAAGGCATGTCAACCAAGACAGCCCCACAACATCCAGAGCCTTAAGGAAATCAGGGTGAATCTCATCCACTCCCGGAGCCCTGCTGCCTCGGAGCTTTTTAACTACCTCTGCGACTTGAGCCACAGTTATGGATGGATCAACCTCAAAGTCCCCCGATTCAGCTTCCTCGATGGAAGATGTGCTGGTGGGATTGAGAAGGTCCAAGAAGTATTCCTTCCACAACCCGACGACATCACTGGTTGAGGTCAACAGCAGCCCACCTTCACTGAATATAGTGTTAATAAAGTGCTGCTTTCCCCTCCTCAGCCATCTGATGGTTTGCCAGAATCTCCTCGGAGCCAATCGAGAGTTGTTATCCAAGGTCTCACCGTACTCCTCCCACATCCGAGCTTTTGTCTCAGAAATAGCCAAGGCTGCGGACTGCTTGGCCCTCCGGTACTCCTCAGCTGCCTCCGGAGTCCCATTGGCTAACAAGGCCCAATAGGACTCCTTCTTCAGCTTGACAGCCTCCCTAACCCAGGGTGTCCACTACCAAGTTCATGGATGACCACCACGAGAAGCACTGACAACCTTGCGGCCACAGCACAAGGCAGCCACCTCAACAAGTGAGGTGTGGAACATGGCCCACTCAGACTCAACGTCTCCCACCTCAGCTGGGATGCAGTTAAAGCTCTCCCGGAGGTGCAAGTTTAAGATCTCTCTGACAGGTTCTTCTGCCAAGCATTCCCAGCAAACCCTCACTACACGTTTGGGTCTACCGGGTCTCTCCGGCATCTTCCCCTGCCATCTGATCCAACTCACTACCAGGTGTTGATCAGTTGACAGCTCAGCTCCTCTTTTCACCTGAGTGTCCTAAACAAATGGCCGCAAATCAGATGACATGAATATCAAGTCTATCATCGATCTAGGGAGAAGCCCTTGGTTAAGGACTTTACTTTTTAGATTTATTGGACTCATTTAATCTAACAGCATGTAAACGGTCCCACCCAAGAGTGCGGATATACACTGGATCTTGTTTTAACTCAGGATGTGACTGTTTGTAATCTTGAAATTGGTGATAATGTTTTTTCAGATCACATGCCAGTCCGGTTTGAGTTCACCCTCCCCCATCTAACTCCTAAGCCGTGCATTCCTGCACGTAGTAGCCGGGCCATTAACCATTTCACTGCCGTACATTTCACAGATGTTTATAACTCTGAAATGATCATTCAGCCCCCGGTGTTTCTCACCACTACTGAGGAGCTGACATCCCAGTTCAACTCTGTCTGCTTAAAGATTCTGGATCATGTTGCTCCTGTTAAAAACAAAAAATCTAAACTCAGAGTAGAACCTTGGCTGAGTGACGTCACCAAGGCCGTTAGGCAGCAATGTAGGAGGGCGGAGCGCAAGTGGAGAAAAGACAGGCTGCAGGTCTCTTTTCAAATACTTAAAGAGAGTTGGCGCCGTTATCAGAAAGCAGTGAAAGCTGCTAAATCCAAATACTTCTCTGATATAATTACCTCAAACTCTCACAACCCACGTGTCCTCTTCTCCACCCTAAACTCTGTTCTCCACCTCACTGAACCATCACCTCTGGAAGCCTCGACTGAGCTGCGCGACAACTTCTTGCATTTCTTTTTGGAAAAAATTGCGACCACCCGGGCTCTCATTTCCCCTCCAACTCATGACCCATCCATCCCACCTCAATCTGTAGCTCCATTTGACCATTTTGAACCCATCACTCTATCTCAGGGGTGGGCAATTATTTTTTCCATGGGGCCACATAAGAAACAGCAAATATTGTGGAGGGCTGGCACAAATGACTTTTTCATTCAACCTTTATTTAGACAGGTAAATCCCATTGAGCCTCGAAGACTCATTTACAAGAGAGACCTGATTTCAACTTAATTCAATACTGCATAATATTAATAGTATTTCATTATTAAAAGCAGTACATAACACTGTTTTAACAAGCTGGTAAGAATATTTGTTATGATTAAGCAACGAAAAAGCGAGGTTTCCTTACAAAAAATGTCATTTATTCAATTAAATTTCCCAGTACAATGGTAAACTGTTAACATTTTTACGATTTGTGACGTTCTATTAATGATCATTTTCAGTCCCATTCACCCCAAAACTCCATCCATCCATCCATTATCTTTACCCGCTTATTCCATTTTGGGTCACGGTGTTCGCTGGTGCCCATGTCCAGCAATCACTGTGCGAGGGGCGGGGTACACCCTGGACAGGTCGCAAGTCCATCACAGGGCCACATAGAGACAAACAACCATGCACTCTCACTCACACCTAGGGACAATTTAGAGTTACCAATCAGCCTAACATGCATGTTTTTGGTCTGTGTGAGGAAACTGGAGTACCCGGAGAAAACCCACGCATGCACGGAGAGAACATGCAAACTCCACCCAGAAGGCCCCTGGACCGGGGTTTGAACCAGGGACCTGTTCGCTGAGAGGCAGCAGCTCTACCAGTTGCGCCACCGTGCTGCCCCACCCCAAAGCTCATTTTGAGTTTTATATACTGCTGGAAAAAGTTCTTAGCTTTGTAAATATATCACAATATTGTCTTTGTACTCCAATAATACATCATATAATAGTGATCGTCACTGAACTGTGATTTCAAGTCCCGGTTCTTTACGTGCCTACATTTGTAGTCTAAACATCTCATTTGGTGTTTATCAGTTCTTTTTTCTTGTTTAGTGAGAGAAGTTTAGTATCTGTTGGGCTTTAACGGAAATGTTAAAGTCAGGTTCAAGGACTGAGGTGGAGATGTGAAGCAAAGCTGACATCATCATTGAGAGAGGATCTATATCTGGATTTGGTAAACTTCATTTGTTTACATATGTATTTTGTAATTCCCCTTACGGGGGCCGCTGAGAGTCAACCAAAGGGCCGCATGTGGCCCTGGGGCCGTACAACGCCCAGGTCTGCTCTATCTTCTCTAGAGTAGGTCATGTGCAGCTTGAAACCTTCTGGTTCCCCCTTTGATGTGGTCCCCCCTCGACTACTAAAGGAGGTTTTTCCTACTCTAGGTCTGTCCATTCTGGCTATAGTAAACAGTAGTTTATCCACTGGCGTGGTGCCAAAATCATTTAAACATGATGCTATCTAGCCTCTTCTGAAAAAAACAAACCTTGACCCCTCAGTCGTATCCATCTTCTGGCCTGTCTCCAGACTCCCATTTGTTTCAAAACTACTGGAAAAATAGTCGAGTCCCAGTTGAAGTGCTTCCTGGAGGGTCACGCCATCTTAGAGCTATTCCAATCTGGCTTTAAATCTCTCCATAGCACTGAAACTGCCCTGCTGAAGGTCTTTAATGACGTTTTCTTAACCACAGATACCGGTGACTCTGTGTTGCTTGTACTGTTGGACCTCACAGCTGCCTTTGACACCATTGACCATGAGATCCTCATTGCTAGGTTAGAGCAGTGGGTGGGCATCACAGGGTCAGCCCTCAATTGGTTCAGCTCTTACCTCGCTGACAGATCCTGTTGTGTCTCCATCAAGGATTTTAGTTCTGCAGCGGCAGAGCTTAAATGGGGGGTTCCGCAGGGGTCCATCCTCGGTCCCCTCCTATTCTCTTTATACCTGCTGCCGCTTGGTGCTATTTTCTGGAAACACAACATGCCCTTCCACTTCTACGCCGATGACTGTCAAATTTACTTCCCCTTAAGACACAATGGCACATGTTCTATTCAACCTCTGCTCGACTGCCTGGCTGACATCAGGGACTGGATGGCTTTAAATTTCTTAAGTTTCACTGAAAAGAAGTCTGAAGTCATGTAGTTCCCACCCAACGACACAATCACAAATCACTGCATCAACCTCTCTGCTCTAACCCTGTCAGAAAAACAATGAGTCACTAATCTGGGAGTGATAATGGACCCTTCCCTGAAACTTAACAATCATGTAAACATGATTGTTAAATCATGTTTCTTCCAACTGAGGCAGCTGTCTAAACTGAAGCCCATATTGTCCAAAAATAACCTGGAAACAGTAATACATGCATTCATTACATCTAGGCTTGATTACTGTAACTTGCTCCTGTTTGGTATCAGTTAGACCTCAATTGCACGACTACAACTTGTCCAGAATGCAGCAGCCCAATTTTTAACCAGTACAGGCAAAAGAGAGCACACTACTCCAGTTTTGGCCTCACTGCACTGGTTACCGGTTCACTTTCGAATCCAGTTCAAAATACTTATGTATGTCTACAAATCACTGAACAGTGCCCCCCCCCCCCCACTATCTCTCTGATCTGCTACAACCGTATGTCCCACCACATTCCCTGAGGTCAGCGGACCAGTTGCTCCTCACTGTTCCAGGAACTCGTCTTAAGCGCAGAGGTGACAGGACCTTCGCTGTAGCAGGACCAAGACTCTGGAACGAGTTACCTCTGCTTGTCAGACAGGCCCCCTCCCTCTCGGTTTTCAAATCCCGTTTAAAAACCCACTACTATTCGGTAGCTTTCAACACCAGATAATCTGTGTTTTGAACCTGTATGCTCCACACTGGTTAGTCATCATTATCTGTACCGTTTTTATGTCTATATTTCTGATTTACTTCATTTTATATTTTGCTTTGTGTGTTGTCTGTTGTTCTGTCTGTACAGCACTTTGGTTGGCCTTGTCGCTGTTTTAAGTGCTCTATAAATAAAATGGTATGGTATGGTAAAAACTTCTGAACTGTAATTTATAAACCATAAATTGTATCATTTAGAACTGGCTCCAGGAGATGTGTCTCATCTGGCCTCTTCAACCTGTTAAAAGACAAATTACATAAAGTTTGTTGTATAACTTGTCTATAAGTTTTAGTTTGAGAAATAACAGTTACCTTTGAGCTGCAACTGCATCAGAGCTTCTCCTATTTGTTGTTTCATGGTGAAGTTGCTGTGCTGCTTTATTGCAAATGTAGTGGACTAGGCCCATGTCAAAACTAAGTCTAAGGCCAAAAATCTTGACCTTAAGAACCTTGTGGGACAGGAACTGTCATTTCATTGATTTGAATCCAGAAATACAGGTTCACCCATCCTGAGACTTTCTTTCTTGAAGATTCCAGTGAAAAGAACACTCTCTTTTATTATCATTACTATTTTACAAATGTTGATAATCAAAGTGTCTTAGTTCAAACCATTTTAGATGTTGCAGTGAACTAATCAATTTTATTAACTGTGTAATGATTTTTATTCTCATGCAAAGTTAGAACTCATGTCAAAGCTGTTACAGAGTAATTATGCCTTTTCTGATTTCTGCTTTTGAATGAGCAAGTGTAAGTTGGTCCAAGGTTGGAGTCAAACGCAAAACAAGTTGTTGGAACGAACTGTCATGTTTTTAGAATCCTCTCAGACGTAAATATAGAGGTTTTGGCACCTGTTTCTAAACTCGCCAAAACAAAACTCTCTCTGTCTGTGAGAACATTTCTGATCTGTTTCATAACAATTCTTGCTGTCTTCTAACCTCTTACGTCACAAAACACACCCCGTCTGGTTGTTTCTGACCAATGGGAATACTCCCAAAAGTGAACCGGGAGAGAGATCTTAAAAATGTCGGTACTTCCTGGTCTACTCAGTTCTGTTGAAGCTCTGGAGAAATTCTGTTGAAGCTCTGGAGAAGTTCGGTTGAGTTCTGCTGGTTGGAGAAGTTCTGCGGCGCGGACAGTGCTGATATGTCCTAGCGCTGGACAGTTCTGTGAGAGACGGGATGATCCTGACATGACAACAGAGCTCTTCCGAGTTCCATGGGATTATAACATTTTCACTCGCCACTACTTCTGACGATTCACAGCATCCTAAGGAGACGCTGGACAGGTAGCGTTAACGGAGCTCCATATCTGCTGATTAACCTCAGAAAGGTAATGAGTCAAGTTTCCTACCAAGCGTACCGGGGAGAGCTGGGTTCTGATGGAGAGTGTCAATTCTGGTGAACACTTCCCCTCCCATACCATCTTTACTCCCTCTAAACTTCTTTCCCATCTTTAAACTTTTCTATCAAGTAGATATTCTTCCAGATATTTAGAAATGTCTGTGTAAAATGCTCATCCACATCCGTGTGGGTAAAAGATCATAATTGTACAGTTTCATAAATGTCTGTGGTGAAGCAACGGAAAAATCATGGCCGTATGATTTTTCCTGATTGATTGCTTATGTTGTTATTTTCATAATTTGCCAAATTAATGTAAATGTTTGATGTTAAACTTTGATTCTGTAAATAAATGACCGCATTCATTTTGATGGGTCAAACATAAATGACGTCTCACGTTTGCATTTCATTAAATTCAATGCACGTTTTATTCAGTTCAGAAAAATGAGGAATCCGCGTTAATTGATTAATATATCTGAGCATCTGTTCATCTACATATTGGTGGCCCGCTACGTGCTCATAAATGACTGTGTATTCGTGTGAAGATTGAATTTTACGTGTTGGCATGAAAAGTAACAGTTTATCAGCTGTGCTGAAAGTCAAAACGTTGCATGTTTACGCAGCGTGCTGGAGCTGCGCGCTTTGGAGCTTGGCTGTGCATGTTTACGCAGCGTGCTGGGGCTGCGCCCTTTGAAGTCTAAAACGCTGCATGTTCTAAGCGTTGGGCTAGTGATGTTAGATGCTGAAATTGTGTCATTCAGTCTTGTGAAAGCTGAAATTGTACGCCTGTTATGTGTGTATTCTGTTTAAACTGAGGTCCAAACGGACGGAGGTTCGGTTCTGTGGACCGGTTCGGTTCTGAAAAAGTTCGAACGAGTTGTTTAAATAGTTTAAAAGACGTTTCTGAGACCGGAGTAACAGACTCCGTACAGCTCAGAGTTAATCGTTACAAATTTTAACAGAAAAAGTGCATTTTGACAGTTTACAAGACGAAAAAGTTGACGCTAATCTAGCATGCTAGTTGCTTTAACGTTTTTTGATTGGTTGAATATTGCTGCTGTGGAGCGCTCTGATTTGCTGAGAAGGTTGACTGACGTGGCTACGTCATCTCCCCTCAACCCTGCGCTGCTCTGTCATTGGTGATTTCAGTCACGTGACCCGGAAATGAAAATTCGTTTTCATAGGGAAATAAAATCTGCTTTTTAAAGCTGAAAAGTGCTTTAAAGGTGTATTTTGATACGCTGGTTAAGTTCTTCGAAGCATACTCGCTGAAATTTTGCCACGTTAGAGTTTAAAATCCGTCATTAAATGATGTTTTTTGAACGACGCTAGCGATGCTAATTTTAAGCTAACAGCTAACGACCGGAGCCTTCACTATGCTTAAAATCACTAAATAAAGCTGCAATATTGTCCCACGAAACTCATGTTTCATGCTATGAAGTCTAATTGCAAAAGTTTTGCCACGTTTGTGTAAAAAATACGTTCTGAAATCTTGGTTTTAACCGAGTCTAGCGATGCTAATTTTTAGCTAACAGCTAACGGCCGAACGCCACAGGAAGTTATAGCTCCCCTAGTGGACAACACAAACAGTGTCGGAGTTTAAATTATTAAGGTTGTACTGACATCTTCTGGAGAAGACGTGGGATCACAGGTTTTCACTTCGTTTTTAGGTTATTTTAGTGAAATTAAACGTGTTTTCTTTTTAAAGGCATTTTTGAGTTAATAACCGTTCCTCGAAGATGAATAAACTCTGTTATCTTGCATTTTAAAAGTTATAAAGGTATTTATGCAAAGGGCATTTACCGAACATATTTTTATTCACTGATAAATCCTTGAGAAAAAGGTACAAAATAAAAATTTAGAAACTTTTAAATAAGATACAGTTACAGATATTCACAAAGTTGGAAAAAGTTTACTCATTTGCTAGAAGATAACGCACGTTTAATTGATAAATCACTAAATAAGTGTAAACTTATCAGGAAAAAGATATTTTTCTGATTTTCTTTTACCACCTAAACATTTACATCTCCTATTTAATTTCTAAATAGCAGATAATGGCGGACGAAGAGGTAAACACTGACCCCTTACAATCCGGAGATGCTGTCCAGACAGCTTTACATATTTTAACAAATTCAATTATTGGTAAACAATTAGAGCAATTGCAAGACCTTGATGACGATCAAAGACGTGAGGAGCTGCAGAGGTTGTCAAAAGCAGCTAACGTGAAGGAGGACACAAAATCAAGCCG
>NC_056498.1:94611354-94613145 GCF_014905685.2 Nematolebias whitei
TATATATATAATAATATATAAATATAACCATATGTATATATATACGTTATGTGCATATATATATACGTGTATACATATACATATATATGTATACGTATACACACACACACACACACACACACACACACACACACACACACACACAATCAATTCCAATCAAAATATCAAAGCAACTTTATTTGAAGCTTGTAAATGTTATACGTCAATAAAATTGTAACAGTTAAAAAAAATGATAGACTGGTGTTATTTGTAGAAACAGAAAAACATATTGCTCCTTCTGCAGTTATGTATGAAATATAATCTTAAAATATCATCAGTGGAATCTTAATCATGTGCTTTAATCCTGTGTTAGTTTGGCTGCTCCAAAACATGTAACAATAATAAAAAATAAAATATGGCCAATAGCTCAGGTAAAAATGCTGACCTATAGAACATTTCTACATTTTTCACTGCTTCAGTAAAGAATCACATCAGACACAATCCTCTGAATAAAGTAATCTGACCCAGACCACACCTTGAAGTCACAGCACTCCTGCTCTTTCACAAACAACTGAGCTTGTACCTGGTGCACCTGTGTGACCTCTGCTTAGTTCATAGGACCCGTTTGTGTTGTCACTGCAGAAATGTTTTTTAACTGAGGCACCGAGGACTCCAGCATCTTTGGCACAATGTGGGCATTTTATTTTCCAAACACCGTTGCCACAGCAGGTGCAGGAGAGCAGAGCATCCGGAGAAGCTCAGAGGTATGGTCCACTGGAGTTGATGTGTAGTCTGGAGGCACAAAAACTCTCAGGTCCTGATGCTGTGGTCCAGCGACGGCTTCATATGTCTGGCTGGCTGTTTTCACATCCCCATCTGATAAACAACAAAAAATTAATTGTTATAATCTCCTCTAACCATCATTAGCCTTTGCTTTTATCTGTAATATTCAAGTTTTGAATGTTTGTGTCATGACATACTTGGTTTAAAGTGCAGTGGCCACACATTACTGTCCCATCCTTCTCCAAGGACACCCGTGGCTTTAGAGGATCTTCAGACAGGAACTGACTGATTAACCTGAAATGATACACATTACATGTTAATACAGGTCTGTTTAGTTAGTATTGATGATCATATGTTTCACTATTGTGGACATCTGGTGTTTACTGACTGTAAGAACAGTCAGATGTTAGATACCCGGCGATATTGTCTACAGTGATGAGAAGCTATACAAAGCTACACACCAATTATGTCAGTTTGGTTTTTTTTGGCCGGTGTTCTGTCCATTCAGCATACATGTGATGGTATCATACATTTAGTTAATACCCATGCGCGCATATGCACATTTTACAATAAGCCTGTGACGTTCAGAGGAGCTGTATGATCATCCTACACTGCAAGATACAACACAAAGTAAGTTAGTAAATTGTTTTGGTGCAAAGTACACATGGTATTATTGTGTATTTACACAATTTACAGTGTGCAATGCATTTCCTGAACCGTAAGTAAATCGTTTTGGTGACGCTTTGCGTGTAATATGTGCACGACTTCAGGTGGAGCGAAAACTCAGTTTGTTTATGTGCGAACTGTGCAAGTGAAGTTAGTCCGAGCTTTGGGAATTTAAACAATATAAGGACAAATAATTATTCTGCTGCCTTAACTGTTAACTCAGGGTGTCATACAGCTGTTAAACTGTAAAGTCAGGGTGTCATACAGCTGTTAAACTACTAAGTTAGGGTAAACGGAGGCATTGGGGTGTAATACAGCTGTTAAAAACAAAGTATATGATGATCTGACAGGTTAACTGCTAAC
>NC_056498.1:94613155-94625086 GCF_014905685.2 Nematolebias whitei
AGTATATGATGATCTGACAGGTTAACTGCTAACTCAGGGTGTAATACAGCTGTTATTCAGGGCGGATTGAGATGTCAGGGTGTCATACAACTATTATTCAGGGCGGATTGCGGCGTCAGGGTATCATACAGCGATTAATAACAAAATATGATGATTTGACAGGTTAACTGCTACGTGATAGTGTGATATGGCTAATTAAAAAGAAGTGTATGGCGCTCTCACTGTGGATAGATGTAGCTGTCAGTTTGCGCTACGAGTATGGTGATCAGTGCTACGCGTATGGCGGTCTGACGATGTATGCTAGCTGAACAGAACACAGCAGTAGTCACGTTTTTTTTTTTTTTGCCGGCCAGTCGGTCTGTCCACATTCGTACTGTATCTAACATTTGACTGGGATGTTTGTTATGGCATAAAATTCAAATCCTGGCGATATATAACGGTATGAGAAGCTACACAAAGCTACATGTTAACAACGGCCAGCTAGCGTCTCTCGAAGAAAACAGACTTTCACCATTTATGCAGTTTTCAACTCAAAAAAATGTAACAGTAAATATCGCTTTTTACTTACTTCCACAGATAAATTTTAGCTTGAGGAGATGAAGCCCTGCCCGGATCTGACGCTGCGGTGGAGAGGACCCGGGTAGACCGGCGGAGCTCCATCTAGCTCCTCTGAATTTTGTCGTCGGCCAGCAAGCACAAAAAAACAGCCAGCACTTCAGCATTAGGCCACGGTGTTGTCATTATTGTTTTTAAATCTTTAAAATAGGTCCAGCCGCTACTCCGGTCCGAGAAATTGCAAATGGCGGATCTGTGTTTTGAAAAGTTTCTGAAAGATCCAGTGACTCCTCCCCTTGACCAATCAGTGACCGACAGTGTGCTGACGTCACATCTGGACCCAACTAGAACCAGACCTGGGACCCCAGAGAAGTAGGTCCCAAAAATCGTGCGGGTTCCACCGCTGAAGGTACTGTGGAGACACTACGCAATCGGCCCAAACTAGTTACATAGGAGCACCAAAAGGCCCTGTGGATAAGGGGCTTTAGGGCCTTATAAATGAGTAATGACACGAGACATAGAGGATCTTCCGGGTCTGTGAATGCGTCGCAGACTTGAGTCCAGCGCTGTAAATTGTAATCTTTTCCTGCCTTTTCTAATATAATTGATAAAACTTAATTGATGTTTCCTTGATTTATTGATCAGTATAGTTGCCACTTCTGAGGAAGGTTCGAGACGGGGGTAAAGACCTGGGCTGGAGGGGGTTTCCGGATCCGGTGGGCCGCAGCCAGCTCCCGTCTTTAACAGTTGGTGCCGAAATCTGGTCTCCCGTCTGTGGAAGTGGTAGCTGCTCGGTTCGTATATTATTTAATGGTGATACAGCGGCAGGTGACCGAGTCTGAGTAGACTGAACAAGCCGGCTATTATCATCTCATAAGGTAAGCAGAAACCTGTTAAATCGAATTTCTGCGTGTCCCTTAAGGACGGTCAGGCTGCTCTGTTTCGGTCCGGTGCATGCAGTTTAGTGAGCTAAAAGGCAGTAGAACATTACAGTTTAATACGTGATTTTGTGTGTATTTATCGGACGTAACAATTTATATACGTAACATCCTGATGCATGCTCAATAATCCAGGTAGAAAAATCCAAAAAAGTTCAATCTGGTCCTCTGGACATTCAAAAAAACAAAAAACAAAAACAAAGCAAAAAAATATAGAAACGTTTCGTCTCTCATCCGAGAGACTTCCTCAGTCTGAGGTGCTGTATTCAGCTCAGTCTCTTAAATAGCACCTTCTCAGAGTGCGTCAATATATCAATAGGAAGGACACAATTCATGATTTTAAGTAAAGATTTGATTTTTCTATAATGAGATTAGCTAAATTTCAGAGGTTGTTTTGGATGATAAATTAGGCTGGAATATTGTGTATATAATATAAGGATCAAAAACTTTGCTAGATATTTGACTTCTAAATCACTTAAAATGTTCAGTGACAGTGTTACAGGCAGATTAAATCAAATAGGTGTTTTTTATCTCAGGTAAGATTTTTACAAGTGCTAACAGAGTTGGAATACACAATTTTTACTTATTTTTAATTATTCTTTAACAGATACTAACAGAAAATATATAATAATGAATTTTAATAACTACTAACATGATTTAAGACATAGCATTTTAGAGTGATGCATAATACTTAACAATGACTTGTGAAATTTGGTGCATGGAGAAAAACAGTAAGTGTTGCTGATAATATGCTAAATGTGATGACTCAATTCAGAAAAAACTTGACAGGAATAGGATGATGGGTAGAAGGATGGACTCTGTCTGGATGGTTGCCAGCAGGGTGTTGTGCTGTTTGTGTTTGTTTCTTATCACCTGTTTCAGGTTACCTAAGCTGTAGAAGATCCAGGAAAGGTGAACGCAGGGATCACCTGTGTGAGTTTGTGATCAACGTTCCCAGAGAGGTGTCAGATGAGTATGAACTGAAATATGAACCATTGACTTACCAATAATGAATGATAATTGATAATTATATATTGATAATGACAATTATAGAAATTTAGATAGATGACTGGAGTTTTGTGATATTGTGGGAGAAGGATGTTTGTTCTTTTTTCACTGATAATGCAGCTTCAAACGAGTCGCTGACAGAGGCGTTGTGAGTCCAGTGACAGGGATTTGAAGGATGGAGGCCGGACAGATGTCCGTGGAAATGCCCCTGATGAGGGGGAATGGAGTGGAGTGCCAGGGGGGGAAGTCACCGGTTCTACTCCCTGAGCTGAGAACATCACACATCAAATGAGGGTGTTATCATTTATCATGAATGAGGGTTCTTTAAGGTTCATACTGATCTGGCTGTGACAGTTTATTAACATCTAATTAACGTTACCAGCACAGTAAGGGGTTTTCTATTTTCTGATTTTACTTTTAAATATATAAATGGAGGAGCGTTTTTTTTTTTTATATATTTAGCCAATCAAACACTTTGAAACTGTGAACTTACTGATTTTATTAAGCTATGAATTAATAAACGATTAATGCTAGACTAGAGTTTTTGGATTTTTACATGTACTGAAATGATTATAGAAAACTGTTTTGACATTACAAATATTTATAGGTTGTGTTTACAATGCTAATCAATTAATGATGTGATTATATCTAAAGCTAAGTCTTGGGGATTTTTGAATGATAAATTAGAACAACTGCTATTATGGATAAAAAGCATTATTTTGAAAGTAGAGTTACAAATGTCCTATCTGTTAATTAATTCCAAAACTGATTAGTTGAATGTGGGAGAAGAAAATTACAATTTTTATTTGAAACTAAAGAGTTTTTTAGAGTGAACTTCTTGATGTTATAACTAAGTGGCCCCTCCTAGTAGTGTGTTAAAACCAAACGGGGAGGAAGTCAAACACGGGTGAATATAACAGGAAATTTAACAGATGAAGCTAAGTTGTGGGTAAATTTTTAACAATTAAGCACAGATGTGTACTTTAGAATTGTGGTTAATTTGAATGTTGAACTCAGCATTAATTGGGTGACAGATCTTCTCCAACTACTTTGAGAGATGAGATGATTGATGGACTGACTAATTATGGGGTGGGTTAAATATTAACGTTTACAGTTAATTTACAGTATTATGAAGTGTTATGATTTTTTCCTTAAAACTAACATGGTTGAACAAGATACATTTGCATGGTACTTAGCTAAATATTACCTTTTAATTATTACTTGATGATTTGTTTATTTAATGACTATTTTATGTGTGAAGACATGGGTAAAAATGAGTTTTTAATGTGTTTTTGCAAATAGTTTTCGGGGCTGATCATGATGGACTAATACCACTAGATGGTGCAATTGCGATGATAGATTTAATTATTAATATTGTTTTCTATGAAATAACAATTTTTTTGCAGCTGGGCCATGACGAGAGACCAGAAGATTTTGATAAATACATATTTATTTATTTATTTATTTATTTATTCATTCATTCATTTAATTTCAGTTAAAACAAGACTTATTCCATACAAATAAAATAAGATGCATATAAAATGAAAGGCAGCAGAAGAAGAACGAATTCTTATCATTTCTGCCCCTTCTAAACAATATCAATTCAAAACAATCTATTCAAACAATACATAATACAACCAACCATAAAACTTATCACAATTCATTATAATTCCATACCATTATCCAACTTAAATATATTTCATCATCAATACATTCTTAATCTTTTTTTTAAATACAACTAATGAATTCTCCTTTTTGATATCATTATCCAAACCATTCCATAAACTAATTCCCTTGATCGAAGTAGACCTACCCTTAAAACTTGTTCTATATTTCATCTTTACAAAAATATCTGTTCCCTTTAAATTATAACAACTATTCCTTTTAACGAAATACACTTGTATGTTTGATGGTAAATTTTGGTTCTGAGCCTTGTACATAAATAATAGAATATTGTAATCCACCAAATCATAAAACTTAAGAATTTTCAGTTGATAAAACAAAATGCTTGAAGGATGGCGATAATGCTTTTTTGCGATAACTCTTATAACTCTTTTTTGTAAAATAAAAATAGACTTGGTTGCAGTTTTACAAGCTGTACCCCAGATAGCAACACAATAAATCAAATGTGGCACAACAATTGTATTGTACAGTAGACACAATGCTTTATCAGTCGGAAATTCTCGTACTTTATGTAGCATTGCTGTAGACCTGGAAATTTTAGTTCTTACAAAATTAATATGTTTTTTCCATGTCAATTTATCATCTATAATCACTCCCAGAAACTTTACTTCACTCACTCTTTCTATCACAACACCATCAATTTTGAAAGGAAAATCTATAGATGGCTTTTTTTTTTACTAAATATCATATAATTAGTTTTTTTCTAGATTAAGTGATAATTTATTTAATTTAAACCAAGTATGAATTTTTACAAACTCAATCTTCATTAATTCAAACATCTGATTTAAGTCTTTACCCGAACAAAAGAAAGTAGTATCGTCTGCAAATAAAACACACTTGAGAATACTAGACACCTTAACTAAATCATTTACATACAAAATAAACATCTTAGGCCCAAGAACTGAACCTTGAGGTACTCCACATGACAATTTACACAAACCAGATCTAACCTCATCAATCTGTACAAACTGTTTTCTTCTGTTTAAATAGCTAGATATCCACTGTATGGCTAGACCTCTAATACCATATTGTTTCAATTTTTAAAGCAAAATAGTGTGATCAATGGTGTCAAAAGCCTTTTTCAAATCAACAAATAGACTTACACAATATTGCTTCTCATCTATCGCTGTAGTAACCTGTTCCATTAAATCCATAAGAGCCAGACATGTTGAATTATTAGATCTGAAACCGTATTGCTCATTACTCAAAATATTATGTTTATCTATAAATTTGTCCAGCCTGGACAATATGGACAAACATATGAGGTTTTATAATGTAGATTTTCCAGGGGGTGAACTTATGACATTTTTCAATCTAAATTGGGATTGAAGCGTGGTGGAATGGGTAAATTGATTTGTTGGTTAATTGGAAATGTTTTTATATTAGATCACCAGGGGAAGTTGGGAGGTTCTATTATTTACATACATATGCACGTTAAAACATGTTAAATGTTTAAATTAGATTTTATTCACACAAACGCATTTTTTCTGTTGTGACAGGCTAAACATACCGGCAGCGCTCTGTGCAAATAAATTGGGTATTGACTGAAGGGGGCACAGAGTTTTTCTTTTTTTTCTTTTCCAAATGGACACAATGGACCAGGCCTGCCTTTGGAGTCAAAAAGAGAAGTTCAGGTTCTACAAACTGATTAACATATTTTAGATAAGAATGTTTTCTTGCATTAGGATGCCTCTTGCAATCATTAAATTATATATTTAGAGCCCAGACTTAGAAAATGTTAGAAATTTCCATTATGTCACCACACCAGGGGGATACTGAAATCCTTGGCAGATGTCCAGGGCTGGGTCAGGCGACCTGAGGCTGCCAGGTCACACACTATAGCCTGTAGGCATCTCCTGCCAACATCTAAGGAGTAGTTTACATTCAACCAGAGGAAAGTGATTAATTGCTTGCTTATCTGGCGGTATTGAACTGGGAGTTTTTATGCGGGGTACCCCTTCGGGGACCCCTGCCCAGGGGGAGTTGTTACGATATTTTTGGACTGGGCCTATGGTTTTGATCTGCTCAGAGACGGGATTATAATGAAATTATGACCCGGTTCTGACTGGGTTAAACTGGGCCTTGTTAAATTGGTTGGCCTTGTTGCTGTTTTAAGTGCTCTATAAATAAATTGGTAAGGTATGGTATGGTATGGGCCAGCAGCTCTCAAGAGAGTCTCCCTGGGATTTCAATATCAGTCAAATAGTTTAATCTGCTTGCCACATCACGTAGAAAGGTTTTTTGAAGCACCGTCTCATATATTTCCTAACACGTCAGTCCACATAAGATCCACTGAGATCACACTTAGTCACAACCCCTCATACAATGACAGGTTGAGCTCTCCTTCTGTGAAGGAGGAGACTTAGGGCCCTATAAATGAGTAATGACACGAGACATCGAGGCTCTTCCGGGTCTGTGGACGCGTCGCAGACCTAAGAGTCCAGCGCTGTAAATTGTAATCTTTTCCTGCCTTTTCTAATATAATTGACAAAACTTAATTGATGTTTCCTTGATTTATTGATTAGTATATTTGCCACTTCTGAGGGAGGTTCGAGCCGGGGGTAAAGACGTGGGCTGGAGGGGGTTTCCGGATCCGTTGGTCCACAGCCAGCTCCCGCCTTTAACACTGTGTAGTCATTTAATGTAAACTCAAAGGTTATTAAAAAATGGTCGGACAGAATAGGATTTTGTGGAACTATTACCAAGTCCTTAATCTCTGTATCATAGGTCAGAACTAAATCAAGAGTGTGATGATAAGATGTGCGGACGTTTTGGGTACAACCAAATGAGTCTATTAAATTATTAAAGGCTATGCTTAAGCTATCATTTTCAACATCTACATGGATATTGAAAGCACCCATTATTATGACTTTATCAGTATTTAATAGTAAGTCAGTTAAGAATTCTGAGAATTCAGACAAAAACTGAGAGTAAGTGCCTGGTGGACGATATATAACAACTAGTAAAAGTGGCTTTTCTGATTTCCATTTTGGATGAGAAAGACTGAGGGACAGCGATTCAAAAGAATCATAACTAATAACTGGTTTGGCATTAATCAATAATCCTGACTGAAAAATAGAAACTACTCCTCCACCTCGGCCAGTTGTTCTAGTAACATGAAAATTTAAATAATTAACAGGAGTGGATTCATTTATACTAACAAAATCCTCCTGTTGTAGCCAAGTTTCTGTCAGACAGAATAATTCAATATGATGATCAGTTATCAGTTCATTAACTAACAGGAATTTAGAGGAAAGATATCTGATGTTCAATAATCCACATTTAATGATTTTATGATTTTGCTCTGGTAAAGTAACTGTATTTATTTTAATAAGATTTTTATGGTTTATATTTTCAGAGCTGATTTTTGGTTTATTTAATTTGAGCCGTGAGCGAGTTGACACTGTTTCAATTGGGGTGTGGGTGGGTAACAGAGGAGAAGCAGCAGAGAGGTGTGGAGGACTACAACTCTGCTTCTTGGACTGGACCCTGGGTTGTCAATAATTTGGGGGATAAACAAAATCATCCATATTTCTAGAAAGAAGAGCGGCTCCGTCCAAAGTGGGATGGATGCCATCTCTCAGCATCAAACCAGGTTTTCCCCAGAAAGAACTCCAGTTATCTGTTCATTCAACCTTTATTTAAACAGATAAATCACATTGAGCCTTGAAGACTCATTTACAAGTGAGACCTGTTTGGACAGACAAAAACAGTGGTTAACTGGACTAGGGGTGCAGAATTTTTTTTTTTTTTTTTTTCGATTAATCTAGATTCTTAGTCCTGGCGATTCTGAATTGTTTCTAAAGGTCCATAAATCGATTTTAAAATGCATTTAAGTTTTATATTTTTTCCACTCCTACTCCCCATTAGGCTGCTGTAGAATTGAGCCGTGTAGGCCACCGTACAGCAAGCTAGCCAGCTCCATTTATCTGAATGAAGCCTGCTAGCATGGAGGAGGGAGACGGCGCAATTCAACCCACTGCTTCATCTTTAAAAATCATTTCAGATCCTACAATGTTCAGGGGGAAGACAGAGCTTTACAAGAGCACAGTTGTTTACAAGAAGTGTAAAATAAAATTAAGGTACAATATTTTGGAAATACGACAAAATTCACGGAAAATGAAGCGAAGCAGCCGACCAGTGAACTCTGCAACAAACTTCCAGACTTCCCCAAAGGCTGTGAAGATTTCCCTCTCCATCTCCTGCTATATCACAAAGGATTTATGAGCAGACAGCTCAGTGGAAGATGAGGGGTTTAGGTTTATTTTTAATATGTACGATACAATGTACGTTATTCCTTCACGTAGCTTTTTTTTTTGTGTAGATGAACAGATGCTCAGATATAATCAATTAACGCGGATTCCTCATTTTTCTGAACTGAATAAAACGTGCATTGAATTTAATGAAATGCAAACGTGAGACGTCATTTATGTTTGACCCATCAAAATGAATGCGGTCATTTATTTACAGAATCAAAGTTTAACATCAAACATTTACATTAATTTGGCAAATTATGAAAATAACAACATAAGCAATCAATCAGGAAAAATCATACGGCCATGATTTTTCCGTTGCTTCACCACAGACATTTATGAAACTGTACAATTATGATCTTTTACCCACACGGATGTGGATGAGCATTTTACACAGACATTTCTAAATATCTGGAAGAATATCTACTTGATAGAAAAGTTTAAAGATGGGAAAGAAGTTTAGAGGGAGTAAAGATGGTATGGGAGGGGAAGTGTTCACCAGAATTGACTCTCTCCATCAGAACCCAGCTCTCCCCGGTACGCTTGGTAGGAAACTTGACTCATTACCTTTCTGAGGTTAATCAGCAGATATGGAGCTCCGTTAACGCTACCTGTCCAGCGTCTCCTTAGGATGCTGTGAATCGTCAGAAGTAGTGGCGAGTGAAAATATTATAATCCCATGGAACTCGGAAGAGCTCTGTTGTCATGTCAGGATCATCCCGTCTCTCACAGAACTGTCCAGCGCTAGGACATATCAGCACTGTCCGCGCCGCAGAACTTCTCCAACCAGCAGAACTCAACCGAACTTCTCCAGAGCTTAAACAGAATTTCTCCAGAGCTTCAACAGAACTGAGTAGACCAGGAAGTACCGACATTTTTAAGATCTCTCTCCCGGTTCACTTTTGGGAGTATTCCCATTGGTCAGAAACAACCAGACGGGGTGTGTTTTGTGACGTAAGAGGTTAGAAGACAGCAAGAATTGTTATGAAACAGATCAGAAATGTTCTCACAGACAGAGAGAGTTTTGTTTTGGCGAGTTTAGAAACAGGTGCCAAAACCTCTATATTTACGTCTGAGAGGATTCTAAAAACATGACAGTTCGTTCCAACAACTTGTTTTGCGTTTGACTCCAACCTTGGACCAACTTACACTTGCTCATTCAAAAGCAGAAATCAGAAAAGGCATAATTACTCTGTAACAGCTTTGACATGAGTTCTAACTTTGCATGAGAATAAAAATCATTACACAGTTAATAAAATTGATTAGTTCACTGCAACATCTAAAATGGTTTGAACTAAGACACTTTGATTATCAACATTTGTAAAATAGTAATGATAATAAAAGAGAGTGTTCTTTTCACTGGAATCTTCAAGAAAGAAAGTCTCAGGATGGGTGAACCTGTATTTCTGGATTCAAATCAATGAAATGACAGTTCCTGTCCCACAAGGTTCTTAAGGTCAAGATTTTTGGCCTTAGACTTAGTTTTGACATGGGCCTAGTCCACTACAGTCCCCCCTGTGGAAATCATCACCTGTCCATGGGGATGAATTCCAACTATGAACTTACGCCTTCGATTGTCCTTGAAGCTTGATGTAATCCAGCAAAGAAACCAGAGTCAAGAGTAATCCAGCAAGGAAAACAAAAGTCAAAAGTAATTCCACAATGTTCTTGGTAATTCCATTGTGTTGATTATAATTCCATATCGTCTCGATAATTCCATTGTGGCAATGCTTTAACCCCTTGAAAACAGAGTCTGTAATCCACTGGAAAAGTCATATAATCCACAACGGTAAATCCACAACGATTGGAAGTGTTGATTAATCAGCATACAGAGGGGTACCCTTGGGTTGAACTGAAGAAGCGGCCACTGGATGAAGAGTGGAGACCAACGTCAGGATTGCAGGTCGCCTCCAGCGAAGGTTGTCTCCAGCGACGTCCAGCCTGTGTCGTTCTGGTTCAAATGTGTCATGCAATTATGTGGTTTAAGGTGGGCTTATGAAGGTGATTTTACATAAGGCCTTAAACTATATGCACCTGGTGTGTAAGCTATTATGGTTGGGAACAGCTACAACTACCAGTTAAGGGGTGGAGCATGCTGAAAAGGGGTAACTACAGGGGTTTAAGCCTATAGAAAAGGGTTCCAAACTACTTTTCCATTTCTAACTTGGGTTAAGTTAGCTTTACATGGCAAAATATAGTTTGGTTCAAATGTCTGTTGTCTTTTAGACGAACGACTTGAGATTGGGTGTTTGGTTTCCCCATAAACGTTTTGGAAGTCTATGGCGAGACTTATCAAAAAGAATTAGCTATTCCCCCGAATAGAATTGTTCGAGTAGGTTCGGCTTAAGCGTTGTGAGCTCAATGTAGATTATGGTACTCAAGGTAGCAATAATATACATTGACTCCGCAAAGATTGCAATTTAGCGAATGAACTGCATGTTGGCATGGTTAAAGGCCTCTTAGTCTCTAACTTAACTTACACACAAGATACATTCTTACCACAGAAACAACCAAAATCAACTAAACAACGTTTCAACACCGACAAGAGTAGTGACTAAGCATCTAGAAACATCGTTTCACTGCTTCTCCTCACCCTGGTTGTCAGTTTCAGTCACGTTGTCCCGTGTGAGTGGCCTCTTTGCAGACCCGCTTACGCGAGGCATAATCATATCGAGGTGCGCTACATGGCGATCCACGTCGACTCGGAGTGACGTTTGGCCCCGGAACAGGGATGCGAGTATCCCACACAATACGAGGGTTATCGTCATTAGCAGGGCTATGATTAATGTGTCCGCGCTCGACCACGCATAGGTAATTGGTTGGATCGGGTTCTTAGTTGTGGACCTGAGGGACTTGAGAACTCGGTTTATTGGTTCCACGTCGACGACTTGGGTGCCTTCAAAACGGATCCTTCCCAGAGTCTCTGGATCTATGTCTATAGACATATTTCCCAGGTACTCTGAGTCATCCAGAGTCGCGTCCCATCGTTCCGGATCGAGGTGATAGAGCGTCAAATCACCAATGTGTATGGTTGTTCCCTGGGGAACACTGATCCACATCGTTTTGTCCGGTAACGTCAAAGGTCTATTTGCCCCGGGTTGGTCGTAGGCTATGATCGCCTTTCTTTGAGGAGCGTTCACTAGCCAACGAGAGCCAATTATTTCCGCTTTTGCATCTTTAGCCAGGTGTCGAGGCGTTACGGTCGTTGAGCACTTAGAATTTTCCGGAATAGGTGTTAATCCGCATATGCCCGCGGTTTTATTCCACATAAACGGTTTGCTCGGGCACAGATAGTGTATCTCCCGAGTGAGAACACACATCTGCAGGTTTGGAGCTAGGTAAACTGAGGGGTTGTCGTCGTGGTACGCAACCATCCTTGGTGTGTCAATTTGAACATGGTTTTCGCCGTGCCAATTGCCAACATTTACGACGTCCCTGAGTCTATATATGCCGTTTGAGGGAATTATCGGTAGGTTGATAATGAACGCCATTTC
>NC_056498.1:94625186-94635950 GCF_014905685.2 Nematolebias whitei
CAGGCCAGCGGTCACTCTTTCAGAGATGAAGATGTGCACATCCTGGACAGAGAGGAACGATGGTTTGAGAGAGGAGTAAAGGAGGCCATCTTTGTGAAAAGAAACCGTCCATCGTTAAACAGGGGTGGAGGCCTCCGGGTTCAACTGTCCCCCTCTTACAATGCTGTGATTGCTAGTATCACTCAGCCCTCTGTGAGTAGTAAACAGCCATCAGTGTGCTAATGACCCATTGTTAGGCTGATGGTCCTTCTTGAGCATGTGATCAGCTGGTTTTGGTTGTCAGCAGCAAAACTGGTTGATCCACTCTGAGAAGGTGCTATTTAAGAGACTGAGCTGAAAACAGCACCTCAGACTGAGGAAGTCTCTTGGATGAGAGACGAAACGTTTATAGATTTTTTTTGCTTTGTTTTGTTTTTTTTGCTTTTTTGAATGTCCAGAGGACCAGATTGAACTTTTTTGGATTTTTCTACCTGGATTATTGAGCATGCATCAGGACAGAATCAGAATGCCTTTATTGACATTGCACAGAAGCACAACAAAATTACATTTCAGTACAGCCATCCAGAGAAACAAAAAGACAGTCAAAACATAAGACATGGGTAGACGGGTGCCTGTGGCTGTAGCCTCATGGGAGGTGCTGCCCTTTTCTTTAGGTAAGGAAAAGAAAATCACAAGGAAAGAGGAGGTAAAAAAAATCACATTCTCCCGTTAGGGACACAGTGTGAGATTGCAAAAAACCCTCAGCACAAAGAATAGCATACAGATGACATATGCATTTTAAATGTTTACGGTGTGTGTGTGGGGGGGGGGGGGGGGGGGGGGCAAACAAAGGTGATGAATTGAGGGGAGAGTATATAGTGAATGTGTGTGAGTAAGTCCTTGAGCACTGCCCCAGATAGCCCACCCCCAGCCATAATTTATTATACGTGATGGTGCGTTTATCAGCGGGCCTCAGTAGAGCTCTGACACAGGTCCACAGATGTCCTTGGGGAGGGGAACGGGTAGTGGGAGCAGAGCATCTTGTTCACATAACATCAAGGAGAATTTGAGATAGTCAGCCTTCCAAGGACAAAATGAGGAGTCAGATTCAGAGTCAGTAGGTTAAAGAGATTTATTTGTCCTCCACACCACATGTGATACATGAGGTGAGATAAAACTATGTACACAGGGTCCCAGTTCCATCCAATAAAAACACAAATTGTAAAGAAAAAAAACATTGGTAAGATCCCAGGTATGAACCAAGAATATACTACATTCACTAAACTAAGAATACAATAAGCAATTGGTACAAAAACAATGCGCCAAAACAGCAGCACGAACATGAGTCTGTATGAGCAAATGAGGATCAATGAATACAGCAACATGACATTATCAGCAGCATGAGATCTAGGATTCATCCAACAATAACATGTAAACGAAAAACAGTAATAAGATCTAAGATATGAACTAAGAAAAGCATCAACTAAATATACACTAAGCACTAGTGGCATGTAAACATTCCGTTGAACAGCAGCACGAACATGAGCCTGAGTGAGCTGACGAGCACGCATGAACACAGTAACATGAGACAGATCAGCAGCAACATGATGTAATTTTCACAGTGATTATCCTGGTTATATATTCATGAGTCTAGCAGCCTCAGGGTTGAAGCTGTTCTTCAGTCTAGTGGTTCTACATTTAATGCTCCCTAACCTCCTTCTTGATGGGAGTGGGGCAAAAGGTGTGTGTGCTGGGTGAGTGGGTCCTTCATGATGCAGGTGGCCCTCTTCCTGCATCTAGAGGTGTAAATGTCTGTGATAGTGGGGAAGATGACTCCCAACAGACTTTTGTGCAGCCTTCACCACTCTCTGCAAAGCTTTTCTTTCTACAGCTGTGCAGCCTCCATGGCACACGTTGATGCTGGAGCATAGGATGCTCTCCACTGCACCCCTGTAGAAGGAGGTGAGGACTGAGCTTCCCAGACCAGCTCGTCTCAGCCGTGTGAGGAAGTAGAGTCTCTGATGAACTTTCTTAATTAGGCTGGTGGTGACGTTGCCCAAGCTGAGGTTGCATTTCAGGTGTACACCCAAGTACTTGTAGCTGGAGACCACTTCCACCGCAGATCCTCCTATGCTCAGGGGTGTGTGGGTGTGTTGTTAGGCCCGAGCAGCGAAGCGCTGCAAGGCCTATTGTAATAGCTCAGTTCATTATGCCCAAGCAATTTTTCCCTCAAATGAATTGGCCTTTTGGGGGCCTTAACATATCCCAAAACTCACCTAATTTGGTGGATGCATCAGGATTGGTGAAAGATTACGTATTTTAAGGGTGTCGCAAAAACTGCAACAGAAACGGCTCAAGGGCGCCACCTGAAAATTTTCAAAATAGCCTCCGCATTAACCTTACTTGTCAAAGAATCATGAAATTTGGTACACTTGTCCAATTCCCCAAAATGCACAAAAAACCATCTGGCACCAATGTTGTACGATAAACAGGAAGGTGGCCATTTTGGAATCCTGACCCAATTTTCACACATCTTTGGCGGTTTACAGCCTCTGCATTTTTCGCTCAATCGGTTTCAAACTTGGTAATTTTGGTCAAAAGGCATGAGGGAGAAAAACTTATATTAACGGTGCGTTTCAGAGCATGCTGAAGGGGCGGGGCCAGACATCAACGTTTGACAGCTCGCCATGAAAAAGGAAACGCTAATAGCTCCGAAACGAAAACTGTCTGAGACATCAAACCTTCAGTGATTGATCCACATCTGGTCCCCTGCAAGAACAAATGGTCAAATCATGACATCACTTAAGCCACACCCCCTGACAACAGGAAGTGTAAAGTTTTACGTTGAATGCCCCAAGCTGACCCCGTTACCTAATCACCATGATAGTGTGTCCAGTGACCGAACGTGTTGGTGTAACTTGCTTTCCAACAATGACAGTTTTGGGTGGAGCATGTGGGCGGCGTGGCGTGGCGAAGTGAAACGTAACGCCGTCGCCATACATTTGGCTCTAAATTCCACAGATTTGAGCCGAGGTGCACCAAAATCAGTATGATCGATCATTATCCACACCTTGAACAGGAATCCATGATAAGTGACCAATAGCCTCTATAGCGCCCCCGACATTATTCTTACATTTATATCTCGGCCATACATCATCTGATCTGCACCAGATTTTCTGTGCTTGATCAGTGAGCACTTCTAGATGCATTTGTGTTGTTGTTTAACTTTTGACTCAAGTGCGCCACTACATTATTCCAACAGTTATATCTCAGTGACATATCATCTGATATGACCCAGATTTTTTGTGCATGATGTGTGAGCACTTGTAGACACATTCTAGACACATTTTTGTTTTTGTTTAACATTTGACTCGAGTGCGCTCCCTACATTATTCCAATAGTTATATTTCAATGATACATCATCTGATCTGAACAGAATTTTTTGTGCTTCATCAGTGAGAACCTACAGACACATTGGTATAGTTTATTCATGACATTACTTAAGGCCCACCTCTTCCAGCTTGGCCCAGTGTAATTTATACAACTGAAACTGTAACTGTTGATTATCACACGACATGTGAAAAAGCATATATGAAGTGCTCGTCAAACGTTTGCAACAAAACAGGAAGTAACAACATCTCCTGTCTGGAAAGTCGGATTTCACGTATACTTGTAGGACCTGGAGCTGGACTAGTACTGAAATGGACGGAAGGCGATGTCAAACATTCAGGAAATGCGCATCATGGTGAACGTGTGCGGGATTGGCATGACAGCGTTCAAAATGGCATCTGGGTGGAGGAGCTGAATCTCCTGCGGTCGTGGCATGGCCGGAGCGGTGCTTTGCTGGGAGGGCCTTAAATGGCATTCACACGTGCATTTTCGAAGGAAATGCAAATTCTCTAGTTCACCATTGTTTTCCGGAAAGTTGCTATCATTATTCCGTACGTTTTTTGGAAGCTACATACTCCCACAGGTTTAGTGCTATATAAACAGTTCATATATCAAAACGTTCAGTTATTTCAGGACAATATGGCTATGACTTTGATTATTGATGCAACTTTAGCTTTTGGAGATATTTAGCCTCTTCTGCCATTTTGGCTGTCAGTGAAAATTAATGGAGCTCTCTATAACCAGAGCAAGAGCGCCATCTGGCAGTTTTCAAAATACCCTACGCAATAACCTTAGTTTGTCGTAGAAGCATAACACTTGGTAGACTTGTCCAAATCCCCAAGATGGAGCATGCTGAAAAAGCGGGGCCAGACCTGAAAGTTTCACCTCTAGCCATGAAAAACGAAACGCTAATAGCTCATAAACAAAAACAGTCTGAAACATCAAACCTTCAGTGATTGATCCACATCAGGTCCCCATCAAGACTGAATGGTCAAATCATGGCATCACTTAAGCCACACCCCCTGACAACAGGAAGTGTAAAGTTTTACATTCAACATCCCAAGCTGACCTAAGTGATCTAATCAGCATGACAGTGTGTCCAGTGACCAAAGACATGTTGGTGTAACTTGCTTTCCAACAATGAGAGTTTTGGGTGGAGCATGGGGAAGGCATGGCGTGGCGAAGTAAAACGTAACGCCGTCGCCATACGTTTGGCTCTAAATTCCAGATTTCAGCCGAGGTGCACCAAAATCAGTATGATCGATCATTATCCACCTCTTGAACATGAATCCATGATAAGTGGCCAATAGCCTCCACAGCGTCCCTTATATTGTTCCTACAGTTATATCTCAGTGATACATGATCTGATCTGCACCAGATTTTCTGTGGTTGATCAGTGAGTACTTGTAGACATAATGGTATTGTTGTTTAACTTTTGACTACAATGCGCCCCTAGACTATTCCAATAGTTATATCTCAGTGACACATGATCTGATATGCTCCAGATTTTTTGTGCATCATGTGTGAGCACTTCTAAACACATTTATGTTTTTGTTTAACATTTCACTCAACTGCACCCCTAGATTATTTCAATAGTTATATCTTAGTAATACATCTTCCGATCGGAACCAAATTTTTTATGCTTCATCAGTGAGCACTTATAGACACATTGGTATTGTTGATTCATTACATCACTTAAGGCCCACCCACTGAGAGAATAAACTGTCAATTAAAGCTGCAAGCAGCATTGGAGGACCTCGTGGCAAAGCGCCACTCTGGCCTTACGGCGACCGCAGAAGCTCCAGCTAGTCCACCCAGTCGCCATCGCGAATGCTCTCGTGCCAATCCTGCACGTGCTCAGCACGGGGCGCATTTCCCAAATCTTAGACATCGCCTTCCGTCCATGCCGTTACTTGTCCAACTGCAGGTCTTACAAGTATAGATGAAATCTGACCTTCCAGACAGGAGTTATGGTGACTTCCTGTTTTATTGCAAATGTTTGACAAGCACTTCCTTTATGCTTTTCAACATGTCATGTGTGGTAATCAACAGTTAGCGAAAACAATTTCCGTCTAATATCTTACACAGTGTCATCCAATAATCAACAGTTTTTTCTATGAGTAGGTGGAGCTTAAGTGATATCAGGAATCAACAATACCAATGTGTCTACAAGTGCTCAATGATGAAGCACAAAAACTCAGGTTCAGAATGGATGACGCATCACTGAGATATAACTGTTGGAATAATGTAGGGGCACACTTGAGTCCAACGTTAAAGAACAATATCAATGTGTCTATAAGTGCTCACTGATCAAGCAAATAAAAAATCTGGTACATATTGGATGATATTTCACTGAGATATAACTGTTGGCATAGTGTAGGGGATCACACTGGAGTCAAAACTTAAACAACAATACAAGTGTGTGTAGAAATGCTCACTAATGACGTAACAAAAATATGGACTAGATCGGATGATATTTTACTGAGATATAACTATTAGAATAATCTAGGGGGTGCACTTGAGTCATATATTAAACCACAATATCAATGTGTCTAGAAGTGGTCACTGATTATGCACCAAAATTGTGGTTCAGATTGGATGATGCATCACTGAGATGTAACTGTTGGAATATTCTAGGGGGGGCACTTGAGTCAAATGCTAAAGAACAACATCAATATGCCTATAAGTGCTCACTGATCATGCACATAAAATCTGGTACATATTGGATGATATTTCACTGAAATATAACTGTTGGAATAATCTAGGGGGTGCACTTGAGTCAAAAGTTAAACAATAACACCAGTGTGTCTAGAAGTGCTAACTAATGGCATACCCAAAATCTGGTTCAGATCAGATGATATATCACTGACACATAACTTTTGGAATAATCTAGGGGGCGCACTCGAGTCAAATGTTAAATAACAACACAAATGTATATAGAAGTGCTCACTGATCATGCACAAAAAAATCTGGTGCAGATCGGATAATATGTCATTGAAATATAACAGTTTGAATAATCTAGGGGTGCACTTAAGTCAAATGTTAAACAACAATACCAATATGTCTACAAATGCTCACAGATGACGCACCAAAAATCTGGTGTGGTTTAGGATGATGTATCGAGGTATAACTGTTGGAATAATGTAGGGGGTGCACTAGAGTCATATGTTAAACCACAATATCAACGTGTCTAAAAGTCCTCTGTGATGACGCACAATAAATCTTGTCCAGATCAGATGTTGTATTACTGAGCTATAACTGTAGGAATAATGTAGGTGGTGCTATGGAGGCTATTGACCACTTATCATGGATACCTGTTCAAGGGGCGGATAATGATCGGTCATAGTGATTTTGATGCACCTCGGCTGAAATCTGTGCAAATTAGAGCTAAACGTATTGCAACAGCGTCACTTCTTAATTTGCCACGCTGCCACCCTCAAGCAAAAATAGTTTCCACTTTAAATCAACTCAGACCATATTATCTGTCTTCTAACTCAGGATCATCCTGATTAGGTCAATGGTGTCAAAGAGGGAGCATTCCAAGTTAAAAAAGAGACGTCCTGTTCTGAGGGGGCGGGGTTTTGATGACGTTCAAATATGACCACAGTGGATCGTCGGGCATCCAACAGGGATGAGTCATGCCAAGTTTCGTGCATTTCGGTCTTTCAATGTGAAAGCTATAGTGTTTGGAAATTTATGGCGTGAAGCGTAACTTTTAGGCCTGGACATGCACCTTTAACATATACAAAAACGCAAGCTTTAGATAACTTTTACTCTATGATGTCTTAAGGGCATATCAACCAAGTTTGCAGGTAATCCTTCAAAATTCTTAGGAGGAGTTGGTTAAAATTGACCAATTGACCCTAGAGGCCTGTATTAGACATGAATGGGAGAGAAACTTGAGAAACTGGTCTCCTCTGTCCCCAGATGTCTGTTGAGTGTTGTAAGAAGAAGGGGGGATGCCACACAGTGGTAAAAATGGACTTGTCCCAACTTTTTGGGGATTTGTTGACGCCATCAAATTTGGAAACAACAGATTTTTCCCTTAAAATGATACATTCTCTCAGTTTAAACTTTTGATCTGTGATTTGTGTTCTATTCTGAATAAAATATTAGATGTTGGCACCTCCACATCATTGCATTCAGTTATTATTCACAATTTGTTTAGTGTCCCAACTTTTTTGGAATCCGGTTTGTACTTTGCCACGCCATACCGTGCCTCCCACATGCTCCACTCAAAGCGCAATTCAATTCAATTCAGTTTATTTATATAGCGCCAAATCACAACAAAGTTGTCTCAGGGCACTTTACAAAAACAATCACATACATAAAAGCCAATTAATAAAGTTCTCTATCTAAGGAATCCAGCAGACAAGTTGAATCTTGGCTTTGTTGCGATCTCTCATCCTGAGCAAGCACAGTGGCAACAGTGGAAAGGAAAAACTCCCTTTTAAAAGGAAGAAACCTCCAGCAGAACCAGGTTCAGGACAAGCAGTCATCTGCTTTGACCGACTGGTCAAAGCAGAGTTCAGTGTCAAAGCAGTCAAAGCAGATTGCAGAGGTCAGTGTTGGAAAGCAAGTTACACCAACATGTGTAACTGTGTCACTGGACACACTATCATGCTGATCAGGTAACAGGAGTCAGATAGGGATCATTCAACGTAAAACTTTATACTTCCTGTTATCAGGAGGTGTGGCTTAAATGAAGTCATGATTTGACCATTCAGTTTTGCAGGGGACCGGAAGTGGGTCAATCACTGAAGGTTTGATGTCTCAGACAGTTTTCGTATAGGAGCTATTAGTGTTTCTTTTTTTTTTTTTTTTCAAATTTTGAGGTCTGGCCCCACTCCTTCAGCATGCTCCGAAACAAACCATTTAGATAACTTTTTGTCCCCCATGCCTTTTGACCAAAATGGCCAAGTTTGAAACCGATTGAGCGAAATCTCAAGGAGGAAGAGTTCAAATGCGGCGGCTGTAAACTGCCAAAAAGGTGTGAAATTTGGGACGGCATTCCAAAATGGCCGCCTTCCTGTTTATCGAACGACATTGGTACCAGAGGGTTTTCTGTGCATCTTGGGAAATTGGACAAGCGTACCAAATTTCATGTTTGTATGACAAACTAAGGTTAATGTGGATGGTATTTTGAAAATTTTTAGGTGGCGCTCTTGAGCTGTTTCTGTTACGATTTTTGTAACGCCCTTCAAATATGTAATTTTTCACCAGTCCTGATGCGTCCGCCAAATTTGGTGACTTTTGGGATATGTTAAGGCCCCCAAAACTCCAATTAATTTGGCTGAAAAAATTGTAGCTTGGGCCTGAACAGAGCAATTACAATAGGCCTTCGCAGCGCTTCGCTGCTCGGGCCTAATAATTGGGTGACTCTTCCAGCTTCACCCTGTGTAATGCCCCTTTTCCACTGTTTTGGTGGGGATCAGGTCAGTTCGGGTCAGCTCAGATCAGCTCGTGTGTCATTGTAAATAAATGGTAAACGGACTGTACTTATATAGAGCCTTTCTATCTTATCGAGATACTCAAAGCGCTTTACACTACAATCTGTGCCTCATTTACCCATTCATACAGCACTCTCCTAGATCTCTACAAAGCTAATTGAACAAATCATGCTAAAGAGACTAATCAGAGCTTTATCACATTCATACACCGATGAGACACATCAGAGGCATCGAGGGGTTCAGTGTCTTGCCCTGAGACACTTCGACATGTGACTGCTAGTGGATTTGAAACCCCGACTCTTGCATTGGAGGACGACTACTCTAACCACTCAGCCACAGCCACCCCATTGCGTTTCCATTTACACTTCTGGACCGGCTCTGTAGGCGGGGGCCAGAATCCAACTCGTTTTACCACCTGGTGGCGGTAGTGCTCCCTTAAGCTATTTACTAGCCACGACTAAACGTATTAAGAAGAACACCCTGAAGGCTTTGTCACACCATTTTGTGGAAGAGATGTTATGCAAAGGAGTACCTCATGAGCTGTAACTTTTAAACCTGATTCATAATCCTACCTTATTGCCTTCCCTGCCTTCTTTCAACCCACGTGTTTTCCATTTTAGTATAGATTTTTACAATAAAGTTGTATTAAAAATATCTTCACTTTTATTATTTACAGATATGCACAAGGTTCATGTTAAAATTACAAAACATCACACTGTGCTGTAATCTTTGAAACTACTTTTACATTAAGCTACAGAGTTGAAAACAATTAGATTTAATTTTGTCCTTAAATTTTAAAGGTTTGTCTTTCATTAAATTTAAAAACATACATGCATAACTTATTAATCTAAAAAGTTAAGTCTGGTCCTCTGGACATTCAAAAAACAAAACAAACAAACAAAAAAAATTATTGTTTATCCATCCATCCATTTTCTTCCGCTTATCCGGGGTCAGGTCGCGGGGGTAGCAGCCTAAGTAGGGAGACCCAGACTTCCCTCTCCCCAGCCACTTGGGCCAGCTCTTCCGGGGGAATCCCGAGGCGTTCCCAGGCCAGCCGAGAAACATAGTCCCTCCAGCGTGTCCTGGGTCTTCCTCTGGGCCTCCTTCCGATGGGACGTGTCCGGAACACTTCACCAGGGAGGCGTCCAGAAGGCATCCTAAACAGATGCCCAAGCCACCTCAACTGGATCCTCTCGACGTGGAGAAGCAGCGGCTCTACTCTGAGTCCCTCCCGGATGATCGAGCTTCTCACCCTGTCTCTAAGGGAGAGCCCAGACACCCTGCGGAGAAAACTCATTTCGGCCGCTTGTATCCGAGATCTCATTCTTTCGGTCACAACCCAAAGCTCGTGACCATAGATGAGGGTGGGAACGTAGATCGATCGGTAAATTGAGAGCTTCGCCTTTTGACTCAGCTCTCTCTTCACCACGACAGACCTGTACAGCGCCCGCTTCACTGCAGATGCTGCACCTATCCGCCTATCGATCTCACGCTCCATTTTTCCCTCATTCGTGAACAAGACCCCAAGATACTTGAACTCCTCCACTTGGGGTAGGACCTCCTCCCTGACCCGGAGAGGGCACTCTACCCTTTTCCGGCTCAAGACCATGGCCTCGGATTTGGAGGAACTGATCTTCATCCCGGCCGCGTCGCATTCGGCTGCGAACCGCTCAAGCGAAAGCTGTAGATCACGATCTGATGAAGCAAATAAGACCACATCATCTGCAAAAAGCAGAGACGCAATCCTAAGGCCACCAAAACGGATCCCCTCAACACCTTGGCTGCTCCTAGAAATTCTGTCCATAAAAGTTATGAACAGAATCGGTGACAAAGGGCAACCTTGGTGGAGTCCAACTCTCACCGGGAACAAGCCCGACTTACTGCCGGCGATGCGGACCAGGCTCTGACACCGGTCATACAGGGACCTAACAGCCCGTATCAAAGG
>NC_056498.1:94636050-94645189 GCF_014905685.2 Nematolebias whitei
AAAAAAAAAAAAACATTTAGCAAACTCAATCCAAGTCAGGTTTCTGGTACAGGTCTCTCTTGTAAATGAGTCCTCGTGACTCAATGAGACTAACCTGTAAAAACAAAAGTTAAATGAATGAAAAAGTAAATATTTTTTCTCTGGGGGCCAGCATTGTTCATTTTTATATAAGGAAATGAGGTATCCAAATTTCCATGTTCCAAATACTTTTTCATCTATGCGTAATTGGAAAAGGCAGTTTATCCAGCAACCCACATCAGTATTATTAAAAATCAGCCTGATCTGTTATCTGTGTCATGCTGTTATATATATATCTGAAGAATGGGTCTATGTGAGTGTTTTATTCATGTCACAGCCAATGCAGCACTGATCATGAAAAACTAGTTATTGCCTCACCATCACAGACCACATGCGGAGCTGACACTTTACGCAGACTGTAGTTTTTGTTAGTGACTTTTGACAGCTTGACCACCGCTGTTATTTTGCTGTTAGTCTCTTCCCGTCGGGATATACTGTATGTTCAAGAGTTCATCTGTGTGCAGCACCACAGTTCAAACAGCTGTTGAGGTTTAGTCCAGGTCCTCATCTGGACAAAGTTTCACATAGCTCAGTTTGATCCATCAGCTTGTTGCTTAGCTGAACAGTATGCCTTTCAGTCACAGGCTTCACATCATCAGTCCTTTTACTGTTGCCACAGTCAGGTGTTCTCATAAGTCACATTTGGTAGCAGATGTAGTTTTTGTGTCAACCTGTACACATGTGATATTTTATTTGGTGATCAAAACCAGAGGTTCATGATGCAACACTACAATGCTGTTTGAGTCTGCTCTGGGCACATCATGACATCTAAATGCAAACTACCTGTGTGTGTGTGTGTGTGTTTATGTGTGCCGTTGCCAGAGTCACTGTCCTGATCCAAAAACCCTCTATGATTAACCTTCTGAAAGGAGAAAAAAGGACCAATAAAAAATAAAAAAAAATTAAAATAAAATGCAAATAATATCTGTTGGAAAGTTCTATTTCAGAATATCTGCCAGCATCTACCTCCAACCGAGACACCCTGCATCCTGGTTTGCACAACTAATTTTAAAAACACTCATTTACATAAAAAGTGAAAACTCTTATTTAACACTGAAACCAAAATTAAAGCAAAAATCCCCTATACTCTACGTAACATCATAAAATCTTCCATTGTAAATACATCCGCAATTTCCCTTAGAATTAGGCGAGGACACTTAATTGTAATGTTGCCAACTTATGCCAAAATCTGATAATCTCTTTCCCTGTTATGTGTAAGTCTGCATACCTCAGCACAGCTTGATTGTGTGTATGTGTGTGTGTGTGTGTGTGTGTGTGCATGTTCTCATGGAGTGTGAATGTATTAAGCTGATCCAATCAACGTCCTCCACCCTCTGACAGTGGGGGCAACTTTTCTACTATCGCCTGCACATCACCAATAGCAAAAGGTTTATACCTGGCCTGTCCCCCTCCAGGGCCTGGAACCCTAATAAGTGGACAATTCAACCCATGTGAAGCTGGATCACCAACAACCTCGTCCTTTGTCACCTCTGGCTGCACAGCGTCCAACCCTGAACTAGACAGGCTGCCTAGTTTGTCATAGTTTAAAAAAAACAGTGTTTGACATGACTGTCTAGCTGACCTTCATCGATGTCCAGGCACGGATACAGCCCCACCACTGCGGGCGCTGATGGCCTCTTTCTGTCTTCCTCATTCGGAGGCGGAACCCCGCTTTTCTTTTCCTGTTTATTTTCTCTACTCAGAAACTGTACACTCTGACATACCAATGACAACTCCTTCCACTTTCTAGCCAATACCAACAATACCACTTCCTTATCCACTTACTGCAACTCCATAAGGGTTGAGGCAGTGTGATTAAATGTAACAACTGCCTAACATACATAACCAGTCTGGGTGGGTTTCCCTTCAGGCTCAAAATACCAGTCTCAGCTCACAGCAGCGGGCGATAAGCATTCCAAAAGCTTCTCATTCCCTTAAAGTGACACCGCAGCTTTTCCACACACTCAGGAACAAAATAAAAGCTGTTCCTGTTGTGCTTTCAAAAATAGTTAGTCAAAGACAAGCAAGTGTCATTTGGCTCATTATTTATTTATTATTATTGTTATTATTATATATATATATTATTTATCAGTATCTTTATATACTGTCACTTTTCGTTAAGCTTTTCATTTTTATTTATTTATTATATTTATTTATCAGTATCTTTATATACTGTCACTTTTCGTTAAGCTTTTCATTTTTATTTATTTCCCATGATCGATAGGTATAGTTCAACGTTGTGTTTTATTAATAGATTTGTGTGAGCAGCTTCGACTGAAAATGTCTCAAGGACTCCTCAGCGCCCCCTGGTGGAACAGGCTTCTAGAACTCTCCTGTGAGAGTCCCGGTTCCCCACTTTGGGTTCTAATCCCGAGGGCAGCAAAGGATTTTAGATCCAGCGAACTGCTTCACCTAAGTTCCTAATAGAGGTTTAAAAATAAATCACACAGACCGTATGTTATCCCCGCAAGGTTTCAGGGTAGTGTGATATTATTTGTAACTCCTCTCAGTTATTCATGCATTCACACATTTACTCACAAAAGAGAATAAGAGAAGATAGGAACAGTGAGAAAGTCACAGAGAGACGCGTCTAAAGAAGGCTTTTTTTCTTTTAGCTGAACCTCACTTGTAAATCCAATAAGGTCTTGGTAACTAGTCTCACTAATTATTTTTAGGTCTTGACTAAATTTACCTCACTTTTAAACTTAAGGTCTTGGTAAATTGGTCTCACTGTATTTCAGGTCTTGACTAAATTTACCTCACTTTTAAACATAAGGTCTTGGCAAATTGGTCTCACTGATTTCAGGTCTTGACTGAATTTGCCTCACTTATTGGGAAGGTCTTGATTTTTTATAGTTAGGCTTTACACATAGTCCTTAACTTTATCGTTAAAAAATCTCACTTCTTTAAAATTTGAAGGTCTTGGTTCAGTTTGAACTAGTTCAATACCGTTTTTCAGCCAATTTATGAAACAATACTGTTTATACTCACTTCTTGTCAACCCGTGTGGTGTCCGGTGGATTTCCGTCAATCTGTTCTAGATGGTCCGAGTCAGAACTACAAACGCCGGCCTGCGGAGAATGTCCCAGGACTTTTAGACTTGCCGTGCACGGACTGCGGCGCGTCCTTATCAGATCCCACCATGAAACAGGCATGAGGAAATCCGGGTCCACGGCACCATTAAATGACAGGGTTTTACCTGTACCTTAAATAAAACACAAGGGAGACAAGAATGAGATTTCTAGAATGTATCTTTGCAAAGAGGGACAGCGTTCGACCGAAGTCAGAACAAAGTCCAACTTGTTTCAGCGTGCGTTCCTTTTTTATTCAGGCAAGTAGGAATGGCAAACATTCAGTCAAGTAGGGATGGTAAACAAGAAACACAAGATCTGGTGGTTTTCAGGTAACATAGACGTGGCAGTTTCTATCAAAACAGGAACTGTGAGTTTCCAACAAGTCAGTAGAGAAAGATTTCACAGCATTATAGAACAGTTTAAATGAGTATAAGTTTAAACGATCAATAGATAGAGTAAAATACTCTAACATATTCCCTCCTGTTTATCATTTAAACTGAATAAAACAAAGAGCTATTTGAGTTCTAAGTTCAGCAGGAGATGCTTATGTAAATGACGCGGAAAAAACTCCCAGGGCTGATGTTTAAGAATGTGGAAGGAAAACGCGTCATCGCTCCAGGCCCCTCTGGCAGCGGCCGATTCAGGCTTACTCAGCAGCTTCCTGAAGTGAACTCAACATAGTTAAATCTAAAGTCAAATAAAACAAAACAAAATATCAATCGAAAACAGAACGACGTGGGCTCTTTATGAGCAATAGTTCTTTATGAATTGCAAAAATGATTGAAATGTTTTTGGGTTGTCTAGATCATGGCCAGGTCAAGCTAAAAACATCATCTTAATGCCTGTATTCAAGAAATACTTTAAGCATTAGAATCATTATGCATTTTGTTTTGGCTGGTTAACATATTCAGGACGTCATTCTGGGTGCAGGAGATTGTAGGCGTGTTCAGGAAAGTACTCATTCTGCACACGAGCCTGGTTGAGATTAATCAGCACGCCAATGAAACTTTTCATCATCATGTTCTTCAAACATGGCACTATGCAAGAGAAGAAAAAAACAAAACAGGATTAAAACATGGAATGGTTTCAGTCAGCATTTCGACTTCCAATGCTTCTGGCAGAGGTCCTTGACAAAAACCCAGTCTCCTAGGTGGGGTCAATTCTTTCAGCCTGCTTGATACACCTGGAAGTCATCCCTGTGGTGTTCAACTGCAGAGCTGGATAGAATCAGAAAATAGCACAAAGAGACAAATAACAGAATAGGACCCTGCCCACATATGTCAGTTCCCATACCAGTTTAGCAGAGATGAACCACCACAACAATAGAAAACCTTCCCAGAAAACAACATGCCAGACCCAGTCTGGTTTCAATTCTCCAAGCCAGGTGACAGGGGAGCCCCCAGGGTCCTGAGTCCAACAGGTTCCTCAAGATTCCTGGCACAAACAGTTAGTTAGTATAATTTATTTATTTTTCTTACCTCATTCAGTCTGTAGAGACAAATCTTATTAAACGCTTGCGCAGAAAATATATATTTTCTTTGGTTACATCATTGTCAAAACAACATTAAACATTTAATTCCACTGAATAATGAAAGAAAGTCAAAATCAGTTAATTTTATTCAGGTCGGCCATTGCTTCGTCGCAGATCTGTTCAGGTGAAACAAAAACTAGGAAAAAAGGTTTACATTACATGACTGCAAAACAGTAGTAAAAATGTGGTTAGCATACTCTATACATAAAAACCCAATTTCATTTCTTTTCAGTCCAGTCTGTCAAGTCAAGTCAAATTAAATCAAAACAAATGTATTTAGGAACACAGATCCACCTTTGACCAAATCCACTTCTAGGGTCTGTGTTTGGATTCGGCTGGGTCTAGGGGCGTCCCCCATAGACCTTGAAGCTTCTGGAACCTTCCTGTACACATTCCAAAGGAAGATAAACAGGTACAGCTGTTAGTAGGAGCTCTTTAGTCATTAAAACATGCGGAAAATGTCTTTATCCAGGTGAGCTTAGAATCTACACTTATAAAAATATTTTAGTTCTAAAACTACATTTCAAGTAGTTTTACTTGTTTTTGTAAGAGGCTGTGTCATAGGCTTCTGATTGGCTGTATACGTGTATATATATTAAAAGTTATTTCTGCAAAAGTAAAAACTTAAGAATTCCTAGTTAGAAAATCTAAAAAAGTTAAATCTTGTCCTCTGTCATTCACTAGTGTCCTGAATGGTTGGGTGAGGCTTGTATAATTAGGAATGTGGTGTTTGCTAAAATCCTGTAAGACCTAAACATGACATATTTGGCTTTGGGTGATGTAAGATCGTTGTCCTGTGTACTGTGACATCCCTGATCCTAAATGCTGACAATCAAACGTCCCAGAAACACAACAGTGCCTGACAACCTGCATCTCGTGCTCACCTTGAACCTTTTCTCAAACAGACTCAACACAGGCCACTGGAGTGTGTTTCTGTTTACTGTGTGACAAATGTAAAACCTAAGATATTATTTTTGTATAACTAATGATCTAGTCATTGTATGAACTGTTTTAAGAACAGTTTTCAGACCTCCCCCTTTGAAACATCTATTGTTTTGCTACAATTTATCAACTCACATATCAACCCTAAAAACCTTGTCAGTCTTACTGTATAGTTTCAGAATGATTCAAACTAGAACTCTATTAAATAGTGTAGTTGTAAGACTATGAAAACCAGCACATTCAACCTAGACTATAAATCCATAAAGCTAAATGACTTAGCATAGCTCCAATATCATTTGCACCTGAAACAATTAATAACTAAATAAACTTCATCCCTTGTGGCAAACCAGACCTGCTGAAATGATCTCACTCATAGGGGAAAGCAGACAGATATTTAATTAAAAAAAAAAAAAACATTTAGCAAACTCAATCCAAGTCAGGTTTCTGGTACAGGTCTCTCTTGTAAATGAGTCCTCGTGACTCAATGAGACTAACCTGTAAAAACAAAAGTTAAATGAATGAAAAAGTAAATATTTTTTCTCTGGGGGCCAGCATTGTTCATTTTTATATAAGGAAATGAGGTATCCAAATTTCCATGTTCCAAATACTTTTTCATCTATGCGTAATTGGAAAAGGCAGTTTATCCAGCAACCCACATCAGTATTATTAAAAATCAGCCTGATCTGTTATCTGTGTCATGCTGTTATATATATATCTGAAGAATGGGTCTATGTGAGTGTTTTATTCATGTCACAGCCAATGCAGCACTGATCATGAAAAACTAGTTATTGCCTCACCATCACAGACCACATGCGGAGCTGACACTTTACGCAGACTGTAGTTTTTGTTAGTGACTTTTGACAGCTTGACCACCGCTGTTATTTTGCTGTTAGTCTCTTCCCGTCGGGATATACTGTATGTTCAAGAGTTCATCTGTGTGCAGCACCACAGTTCAAACAGCTGTTGAGGTTTAGTCCAGGTCCTCATCTGGACAAAGTTTCACATAGCTCAGTTTGATCCATCAGCTTGTTGCTTAGCTGAACAGTATGCCTTTCAGTCACAGGCTTCACATCATCAGTCCTTTTACTGTTGCCACAGTCAGGTGTTCTCATAAGTCACATTTGGTAGCAGATGTAGTTTTTGTGTCAACCTGTACACATGTGATATTTTATTTGGTGATCAAAACCAGAGGTTCATGATGCAACACTACAATGCTGTTTGAGTCTGCTCTGGGCACATCATGACATCTAAATGCAAACTACCTGTGTGTGTGTGTGTGTGTTTATGTGTGCCGTTGCCAGAGTCACTGTCCTGATCCAAAAACCCTCTATGATTAACCTTCTGAAAGGAGAAAAAAGGACCAATAAAAAATAAAAAAAAATTAAAATAAAATGCAAATAATATCTGTTGGAAAGTTCTATTTCAGAATATCTGCCAGCATCTACCTCCAACCGAGACACCCTGCATCCTGGTTTGCACAACTAATTTTAAAAACACTCATTTACATAAAAAGTGAAAACTCTTATTTAACACTGAAACCAAAATTAAAGCAAAAATCCCCTATACTCTACGTAACATCATAAAATCTTCCATTGTAAATACATCCGCAATTTCCCTTAGAATTAGGCGAGGACACTTAATTGTAATGTTGCCAACTTATGCCAAAATCTGATAATCTCTTTCCCTGTTATGTGTAAGTCTGCATACCTCAGCACAGCTTGATTGTGTGTATGTGTGTGTGTGTGTGTGTGTGTGTGCATGTTCTCATGGAGTGTGAATGTATTAAGCTGATCCAATCAACGTCCTCCACCCTCTGACAGTGGGGGCAACTTTTCTACTATCGCCTGCACATCACCAATAGCAAAAGGTTTATACCTGGCCTGTCCCCCTCCAGGGCCTGGAACCCTAATAAGTGGACAATTCAACCCATGTGAAGCTGGATCACCAACAACCTCGTCCTTTGTCACCTCTGGCTGCACAGCGTCCAACCCTGAACTAGACAGGCTGCCTAGTTTGTCATAGTTTAAAAAAAACAGTGTTTGACATGACTGTCTAGCTGACCTTCATCGATGTCCAGGCACGGATACAGCCCCACCACTGCGGGCGCTGATGGCCTCTTTCTGTCTTCCTCATTCGGAGGCGGAACCCCGCTTTTCTTTTCCTGTTTATTTTCTCTACTCAGAAACTGTACACTCTGACATACCAATGACAACTCCTTCCACTTTCTAGCCAATACCAACAATACCACTTCCTTATCCACTTACTGCAACTCCATAAGGGTTGAGGCAGTGTGATTAAATGTAACAACTGCCTAACATACATAACCAGTCTGGGTGGGTTTCCCTTCAGGCTCAAAATACCAGTCTCAGCTCACAGCAGCGGGCGATAAGCATTCCAAAAGCTTCTCATTCCCTTAAAGTGACACCGCAGCTTTTCCACACACTCAGGAACAAAATAAAAGCTGTTCCTGTTGTGCTTTCAAAAATAGTTAGTCAAAGACAAGCAAGTGTCATTTGGCTCATTATTTATTTATTATTATTGTTATTATTATATATATATATTATTTATCAGTATCTTTATATACTGTCACTTTTCGTTAAGCTTTTCATTTTTATTTATTTATTATATTTATTTATCAGTATCTTTATATACTGTCACTTTTCGTTAAGCTTTTCATTTTTATTTATTTCCCATGATCGATAGGTATAGTTCAACGTTGTGTTTTATTAATAGATTTGTGTGAGCAGCTTCGACTGAAAATGTCTCAAGGACTCCTCAGCGCCCCCTGGTGGAACAGGCTTCTAGAACTCTCCTGTGAGAGTCCCGGTTCCCCACTTTGGGTTCTAATCCCGAGGGCAGCAAAGGATTTTAGATCCAGCGAACTGCTTCACCTAAGTTCCTAATAGAGGTTTAAAAATAAATCACACAGACCGTATGTTATCCCCGCAAGGTTTCAGGGTAGTGTGATATTATTTGTAACTCCTCTCAGTTATTCATGCATTCACACATTTACTCACAAAAGAGAATAAGAGAAGATAGGAACAGTGAGAAAGTCACAGAGAGACGCGTCTAAAGAAGGCTTTTTTTCTTTTAGCTGAACCTCACTTGTAAATCCAATAAGGTCTTGGTAACTAGTCTCACTAATTATTTTTAGGTCTTGACTAAATTTACCTCACTTTTAAACTTAAGGTCTTGGTAAATTGGTCTCACTGTATTTCAGGTCTTGACTAAATTTACCTCACTTTTAAACATAAGGTCTTGGCAAATTGGTCTCACTGATTTCAGGTCTTGACTGAATTTGCCTCACTTATTGGGAAGGTCTTGATTTTTTATAGTTAGGCTTTACACATAGTCCTTAACTTTATCGTTAAAAAATCTCACTTCTTTAAAATTTGAAGGTCTTGGTTCAGTTTGAACTAGTTCAATACCGTTTTTCAGCCAATTTATGAAACAATACTGTTTATACTCACTTCTTGTCAACCCGTGTGGTGTCCGGTGGATTTCCGTCAATCTG